>NC_137833.1:29046568-29426568 GCF_963921795.1 Nannobrachium achirus
GACCTGATTTGCACGGTACTTGATAATTTTCCATCTACCACAACTCTCTTTACCAAAAATAGCAAATCTACAAGCTCACTTGTAGATCGTCTATTTTGGGTGAACCTTCCCCCCATAATAGGGATGCAGGGGTTCAAGTGGTTAAACGTCACGTTATTTTCAGTCAGTTCTGATGGAAGCTGATATTTCTGTGTGACATATCATATCTCAGGTGGAAAGATGTGCACATTTAGATGACATAATATGATATACAGTAAGATTTTAAAAAATTATGTAATTCAGGGGTGCTGTGGATGAAAGTGTTATTAGGTGCCCTGAGTCAAAAAACCTCAAACATTTCTTCCACTGTGAAGAACATCTGGCACACTGCAGACCCTCTGTGTTTTCCTTTTGAATAAATCTGGAATGCTTTAGAGTTTAAACAAAGATTTGGTTAGCATTTTGGTGGCTTTTAGCACATCACCTACGGCATTTTTAAATCCAGCAGGAATCAATATCACAATGAGAGCTGTGCAGTTACCACTAGAGCAAAGCTTTACTTCACCAAACATGCCTTCTCTTGAGATTATTGACATAATTCTTTAGTAAATAGAAATATGCAAGGACAGCGTTTGTTTAGTACAATTGTAAATGGAAAGATGTGTTTTTCAAGGTTGAATATTTTCAGCTTTATTTGTCCAAGGAATGGAGAATTACTGGAAATGACCAAGGTTGGTTAAGCCTCTATTTGATGCTGTATGCTAGCCTATATTAATCAGTGCAATGAGCTTAGACAAAGGAGTTGTCTAAGTTATCAGTGATGTTGTGATGGTTTGTAGTGACATCAGGACTTTCCTGATGACTGTACATGTGCATGTACTGTAGGTGTACTCGATAATTAAGTTTAGTTTAGTTTATTAGCACATTGTCATAAATAATAGAAACGATACATATAAAACAAATTACTGTGCAAGGAAAGGAAGGAGCCGGCATCTTATTTGGAATCATTTCCTTAATGGAAGAGGTCATTAACTAACATAGATAAAAAATTAAAAAAAAACAATACAAAATAATATAAGGGGAGTAGCAGTGCAATAAAGAAATAAAAATACAAAAACTGCACAAATGAAGAAAAAGACAAAAAAACTTCTGTCTTTTATGTGGCGGCGAGAAGGACCTCTCACTCAACTCTATTTTACGACCCAATTCCACCACGGTTCTTCTCCTAAGCACAGGAAGCCTTACATATAAGATATCTATTGGCATTTACAGGTTTTCCTTAGAATTGTTATTTGCTGAATTGTTATTCTGCCTCCCTATTGATTCTACTGCGAACTGTGACATTATGGAAGCAACAATTGTGATTTCCCAGTGGTTTCTTGCCGGGTCAGTTTTCTCTCTGTTTGGTCTTTTTGCAGTGGTGTAAAGTAACTAAGTACATTTATTTAAGTACAATTTTGAGGTATTTGTACTTGAGTATTTCCAATTTTCAGTACTTTTACTTCTACAAGGCAAATATTGTACTTTTATTCCCAATTTCTTTTTTTGTTACTTTGTAGATTTAGATCATTTTCACAATATATATAGGCCTATATTAATCACTTCACCCTATACATTTTGCCCATTTGGAAATAGCCGATCTACAAGCTCATAATTCGTTGCGATGCATTGTGAGCTTGTACTGTAGATCTGCTATCAAAAGATTTGTATACACTTGAAAACTTGAAATGAGACATTATGCATAAGAGTACTTTTTACTTTTGGTATTTTATGTATGTTTTTATACCAATACTTTTTTACTTTTACTCAAGTAAATTTAGAATTCTGGACTGTTACTTGTAATGGAGTACTTCTACATTGTGCTATTGATGCTTTTACTTAAGTAAAGAATGTGAGTACTGCTACGTTTTCCACCACTGCCGATTGGTCTGTTCACAATTTCTGCCTCTAATATTTGACAATATGGCCAATGTTACATTTTTTATATTAAAAGGCTCTTAAAAGTCCTTAAATTGTCTCTTTAGAAATGTGCAGATACCCTCTATACACTGATACTGTGTTAGTTTAAAGTTGAGTGTTCACACTAAGTTAATCACCTGGGGACCCCACAAAATTATTTGGGGACCCCGACCCACAGGCTGAGAACCACTGGTCTATTGCACAGTTTCCTCTCATTGGGCCATGATTAATGGGGGCCTCAGCCAGAGGAGAGGCTGGCTCCCGGGCTGAGCCAGAACTCATTTGGGTTTAGGGCTCATGAAGCAGGCCCAGTGGTGTCCAGCGGGACCCAGCCAGTTTACTGCAGCGTTCTGCTGCTGGGGAGACGGGCTCAAGCTGACACAAAATGGCTGCCACAGACATCATTTCTGCACCCCTGGCACAACCTGTGGTGTATAGTAACTAAGTACATTCACTCAAGGACTCCATTTTCATCATACAGTATTTCCAATTTAAGATATTTTTACTGCACTGGAGTATTTACAAATTTACTCCACTACATTTCAGAGGCAAACATTTTACTTTTACTCCACTATAATTATTTTAAAACTTTTGTTAGGCCTACTAGTTACTTTTGAGTATTATAACAAAACATACATTAACCACTTCAGCCCTATATACATTTCGGCCATTTGAAAATAGACGATCTACAAGCTCACAATGTGTCGTGAGCTGACATTCTGCTTAATGAGTACTTTCTATTTTTGGTACTTTAAGTACATTTTGATATCAATACTTTTGTACTTTTACTCAAGTAGTTGAATTCCAGACTTTTGCTTGCCTTGTACGGAGTATTTTGGCATTGCAGTATTGATACTTTTACTTGTGAGTACTTTATCCAACACCGGGCACAACCATAGCCCTCTGCAAAGCCAGCAGAGAGGAGTGTTCAGCAGTGCTGTTTGCGTGTCAGGGGTAGAAGTGAACACATTTTGTCTTTCCGTGACAAGTAAAGCAGAGGCCTTAAAGATGCATGAGCTACTTGCAACTTGCAACTTTATTATAGGCTGACAGCACAATGTTTCTCAATAGAGCTTTGTTGTTAAACTGATTCCTCTTCTCTGTTGTTGCAGAGGTGAGTAAGTGCTCTGTGATATCTCACATTATAATTGCCACAATAAAAGCTTTCAACAAAGCATAGGCCTATACAGCAGGCCAATGATTTACTCCACAGAGTGATCAGTGCATTTAATACATTGTATCCCATGCATTTCATATTCATTTTCTTGAGACTTTTAATTGTTTGACTGCATACTTTCCCCAATTAATATATGCGGCCCTCACACCTATGCCAATCCAACTGATATGCCCATATCTCCGTATAAGTCCTTGTCCCTTTTATGCCCACATGTGAAGATCTATGTATCTGTCAGACCTTGCTCCTTTAATGCCAGTATGTGGTGATCCCTGATGTCATCAGTATATGCCCATATGGGAATGCCCCTTTTGCGCGCATATTTGGAGATCCCGGATGTCATCAGTATATGCCCATATACTGTTATTTGGGCATGCCCCATTTTGTGCCCATATATGGAGCCTACTGATATGGAGATATCTGTATCTGTCAGCCCTTTTCCCTTTTATGCCCATATGGAGATCGCTGTCCTTTCATGCCCAATATTTATCTGCGGAACCAAGTCATATTAACACAGCGAGTGCCCACGCGTCAATCTCTTTGATGTCGCGGGAGGCCCACGACGCGTTGACGTGTTTACTGTATTTACAGTATTAACTTTAAATCTCACCGTTAGGTTGGGGCTGCGCCTGGATGTAGCCCATTAGGCGCTAGTCGCTTCGAGTCGACGCTGAGAGCATCGTGCGGCCGTTTTTCTCCGTATACATTTCCCCATCTTTAATGCCCTTTATCTCTGATGTTTGTTTTATGGCTAAAACTGTGGCGGGGTGCAGCAAAATGTCCAAATTTTGATCGGCAATGAACAGCTATGATCAACACTGGTCCATACAGAAAGTTACACAATAACATCCTGTCTGCGCTCATGTGACCAAGTGACGTCATGACACATGCATTGACGCAGCAGGGCCGGATTCAATACAATGGTGGTGGGCCTGGGCAGCTAGAGGAGATAAATGGGGCTCAATCCAGGGGCACCCAATGTGTTAAATGTAATACCTACAATTCCAAGTGTTTGTCAGGGTTGGGGTCTCCAGTTCAAATATGTTTATTTTGGGGGTCACGGCCTAAAAAGGTTTGAGAACCCCTGGTATAGAGCATTAACAAATTCATCCACCAGGGGCATTGACAGCTCATTCTTATGACTTCCTATCTAGCCAAGTTTTATAAACTATATATTTTTTAAAAACAAAAAAAACAAACGAATATTCGACTTCGGTGAACAACGTCGAATAGTGACTTTGATATTCGAATATTCGGTGAATGCCCTAGTATACAGGTATGCAGTACCTCATCTGTGTGCTTTGAGAAGAGAAACTATGGCACTTCAGCAGACACAAAACATTGGTGTGTTATTTTGTGTCTATAATCTCACATCCTCTTTTTAATCACAGATGAGAGCTGTTCGTTTGATTCAACACCTGAAGCAACCGCTAGGATCTTTTTTGTTATACCGATAAATGAAGATTTGGATCCAGAGAGATGGTTTTTAATTTCACCGCCGGTGTCTGTTTACCCTCCGTGTAGATAAAACGCTCTGATCCGCTCTTTCAAAGTCTCAACTTGGCTTGTTTTTCTTTTTATGCATTTGTGCCTGAATGGATTATGAGCAAAACTCCCATTATCATACACTACAGCAGAATCTGCCTAAATCTATGGGGTAAAAGATATGACCATTTTAAATATCCTCTCACAGTAACATTTCTATATTTGATGAGCACCCTTTGTACAGTGTGATTTTACACATTGTATTTTTTTTTTGGATTGTCTTTTATTGCAGTTTTATTATGTTTTTTCCCCTCTGTATTGGTTATTTCTCATAAAATGTTGTTCTCTAACCACTTAAAGCCTATTTCATGAACCTAGAGGGGTCTGACATTTTCTTGATAGTTAGTCACTGTGCCATATCAACAAGTTTAATTATGACTGTAATATTTCCAACTGATTTTGATTGTCCATAAGCCTAAGGACAATACGTACTTAACAACCTTTATTTTGTCCTTATTCTTTATTAGAAATGTTTTCCTTCGCATATTTTCGATGTAATGATCATTCAGCAATAACCCACCCTATCTCACAGACTCCCTTCCCGGTCAGAGTTAGGTTTGAATGAATGTAGAATTATGTGCAGGATGTAATTTGTATATACTGTAGATGTGAGTGGATTAAATGTAACGGACTTGAATTGTTAATTTTAAAAGAAGAAACCTCTCTCACACACTGATGCCAGTGTGCCAGTGATCACCCTCCCTGTGCCAATGTTGGCACCCATGCCTAAGGTTTCCTACATGTACCCTAGTAGGCTTATTTGTAAATCGTCTATTTTCAAAATAGTTTTACACTTACCTGTATGAAAACTTGTGAAATGGGATATTCTGCCAAGTAATTTCTACTTTTGGTACTTTAAGTACATTTTGATACCAAAGCTTTTGTACATTTTGAATTCCTGACTTTAGCTTGTAACAGAATATTTCTACTTCGCAGCATTGACACATTCGCAGTAGAATCAATAGGGATAACGGATAAGTAAAAATAAAAAATAAAAATAAACTTTCTCCACCACTGGATACAATGTGGAAAGGCAACATGGAAATCAGCTGTTCCCCTGCCGTCAACCCAAGTCATTTTGCTCGTGGGTCCTCTGGGGTACTTCCCTTTGCATTATTTAGATGGGCAATCAGTCAGAAACCCCTCTGTGTTTGGCCCGGTGTAGAAATAGTGGTCTAAAAATATCACCTCGGCACCTCGTGATTTTCCGTCTTCATATCAGTGGGACCTCCAGGTATGTTTATTTGTCTCTGGAGCCATATTTCACACGGATTGTGTTGTCTGTGGAGGTGGCAAAAAGGATAAATGTCTGTGTTGTGTGTGTGCGAGGGGCAGGGGCGTCACAGGGTGGGGGTGGGGGGGGGGTGGGGGAGTGGGACTGAGTTACTAGGGCCCAAGATGGGGGGGGGGTTAAATATTCTATACTCTAGCTATTGAAAAATAGCAGATATACAAGCTCACAACTGCCATGCTGCGAGCTTGTAGATGAAAATATTTGTGAAAATGTGTGCAAATCTTTGATATTATGTATTTTTTAAGCGAACATTTGTAACTCAAAATTTTAGGGTCCCTGGAACTAAATATTTTGAGATGGAGGTCCGGTGGCCAAATACATATCATTATGGGGGTCCTTCACATGAAAATGTTTGGGAGCACCACTGACATAGAAACATAGGTTTTTTCACAAAAACCTTCGAAGACTTGCACAAATGATCAAGATTTTTCAAAAATAGCAGATATACAAGCTCACAGCGCGGCACCGAGTTAAAGCACAAAATAACACAGTGAATCCTTGTACCCAGGGCCCAGAATTTGGGGCGACACCCCTGGCGAGGGGATTGGTGCGGCGTGGGCTTCTACAAGAAAGGTTGTCCTAGATTCTCTGCTCCTCTCGCAGTCATGTCTGTGATGGACAGACTGACAATTATCTTTGAAAGGATTGTCAAAAATTGTGGGGCTGAAGGACACGATCCTTTCTGCTAGATCATCGGAGTATATGAGCGTCAATCTCCCATCATTCTTCTTTACGCCATGATGAAACACAAAATGGCATTCATGACTTCATAAAACAGTGCAGGGTATATTTAGCTGTCATAGACTGCATAATGAAGACATTATTATCACCATCGTGATGGCGATCATTATATAAATCTGTCACGCTATAGTGCAGGGTATGTGTTCATATATATATTATATTCAGATGTGTATCGTAGTTCATAATTCATTGTTGCTACAGTGTTTCATTAATATAGTAACTTGTCAGTCGGGAACCCTCCTGGAATGATCATAGTTTGAAGCATACCTATATGCTCATGAAAGAAAAAGAAAAACACATTCAAAATTGAAACTGTGTGATTTAAATATGAAACACGGAATACATACATTCTCAAAACCCTATGCTGTCTAATCTGCAGTGAAATATGTACCGTCTAATAACAAATGGATATCAAATGTGATTACAATTCATTTTTTGTTTGGCCATCACATCGGTTTGTATATCTCAGAGTAAGATGAATGAGGTTGTGCTGTTTTCTTCATGCGTAATGCATTTAAAATAAATCTGTCATGGTATGCATAATATTCATGGGTATTAACTTTTTGATTTAATGTTTGGCACGTTTACAGTATCTAAAGTAGTGCTTTGCATAAATGACATAACAGTGACATTTACTGTATAATTTGAATACTCTATGGAAGCTTGCATAATCGTGCAATGATATCTTCTAATAAATATGTATTTGGTAATACTTTCATAGTGGATTCCAGGGTATGCGAACGCTTTAATGTAGTTAAATAAGCATTGGCGTGAAGGGATACAGCAAATAAGCATAAATCACTACAAATCAATTACTTAAGATTTCAATGGACGACATATAATTTGAAAGCTTACATTACCAGTCACTTTATGTTCTCACACTTTAAAGAAAGTAATGTGATTCTTTTCCATCAAATTATTAATCAGTATGTATCGGAACAATGGATGTTGAATTGAACCTGCCTTAATAACCTTGATAAATTCCAAACGTGTCATCGTACCGTACATGACAAGAATATATAATTAAACGTATAATTGCTTGCTGCATATCACGCATATTTAGAAGTATGAGAAGTACTTAGTATTCAGTAGATAGAAGTACTTAGTCGCACAACGAATAGCGAAACACAACTTAAGATATTGTGATGTGTTGCATCATCTTTTGCATTTTTCTTTTACATTTGGCCTTTTTTGCCGCCTTCTTTTTATGATTTTGAACATTTTCTGCCAATGATAACATGCCCAAAGGTATGCCAGTGTTAATGTGGTTAACAGCCCATGTAAAGTCCTTTCTTCCTAACAGTGAGTGTGTACAGTATGGCGCGTGTGTTTGCTGCTCATGTTCGTCGTTCCAGGGGAGTCCGGGCGGAAGAAAGCGGTGCATTCAAGCGGAAGAATGAAGGGTTTGGAAGGAAGCGTGCGGCCCACTGGGTCTCGCACAGGCGCCGTTTCTGGGGATAACAAGCTTCCAACGCCATGACTACGTTATCTCCAGACAACTGTGGACGCTTTCAAAGAGCAGCCTTCTCCCTTTTTTTTCTCCCATTGAGCCCAATCTGGCCTTAACCGTCAAGACATGTTTAAGCAACATAGCCCCCTCTGGCACAACATTTCCCTGTGCTGGAGCTCCCTACTGTCTCGTTGGACCCTCGGGCCAATGTTTTCTACTGGAACTTCAGGAAAGAACAGAGGAGGAAGAAAAAAAAGAGAGAGGGGAAAGAAAACACTAAAGTGTAGAGGGGGGTTACTGAGTATCCATCAAAAGAAGGGGGGGGGGGGGGGTGGGGGTGGAAGAATGAATAGTAGGGGGTCTCGATTGAGGGAGAAAGATGTAGTTTTAAGTGAATAGCTGTCTAATTGATCTGGTCTGGTGAACTGAGCCTCAAGCACTTTATACACTGCATGCTTTCATGGTTGCTGTTAAGCCTGGTTTATCCATAATTGTATGATGCTGTCCTGTGCTGACAATAGCAGATCTACAAGCTTGAGACTTGTTGTAGAGCAAGCTTGTACAGTAGATATAGGCAACTACTTTTGGCACGGGAACACATTGTTATGATGGAGTATAAATGATGTGACCGTTTTCCCAAGACTATTATTAGTCCCCATTAGTAATGATTAACAGTCATAACTCTGTTAGTAGTGTCTGTCTATACAGCCAGTATCCTGGTGTGCACTGGCCTAATGTTTTGTGTATTCTGTACGGCTCTGTTAGTTCCAGCTCCAATTCCAAACATAAACACATGCACACACACACACACACACACACACACACACACACACACACACACACACACACACACACACACACACACACACACACACACACACACACACACACACACACACACAGACAGATGGGCAGCAGAGCTATTTCATATTACACACACACAATCACTTCCCATGCTGTACAGTAGTACAGGATGAACTGTTGACACATTTCCCAGGCAGCATTCTGAGCGGGGCTGTGGGGAATTGGGAGGTTAGGGTGGTTTTGCTGTGCGGTAGCGTGTTGCTCCGCGGGGACAGATGTACGGTGGCAGATGTGACTGATCCCGGGCACCTCACCTGGGGCCAGGTTTAGAGCTTCTGGCTGGTCCACGGGTCACAACCATCAGTCTAAAGTCGCCTCCGCCTCCAGCAAGGGTGGGCAAAAACTGAAGGCCTGATTTACACGCGCGCACCGAAAATAGCTGATCTACAAGCTCACAGTGGGTCGCGCCACGACCCGTTGTGAGCTTGTAGATCATCTATTTTTGGGCGCAAGACACCCGGCGCAGGCCTAAGCATAAATCACTTTAATGTGCGTTTTTTAATTAGCACGGGCATTTCATGGCTGTGGTTAACATTTTGCACTTTGGGGGTACTTTTCGGCGCCACATCTTGCCGCCTCTCTCAACCCCTCAGCCGCAACGCAGATGGGCAGTTATTAAGCGGTAATTAAAAGTCCATCATTGATCATGGTTTGTAATCTTATGTAATTTGAAATATATTAATGATTAAAAAGGCTCAGGTGCACGGTGTGAATGTTAATGTGCGTGGGGACCAACAGCGGGATACAGTGTCAGAGCACAGTAAAAATCCTGAGTGTGCGTTTATACCCTGAGAGTTTACAAATGGACCGTTTACATATTTCAGCATTAAACGAATACTCAGGATTGCACACGTGTGGACACATCCCATAAGACTCACCTTCACCAGTAGTGGCGGACCATTCCAACGTCTCTCCCCCCATGGATATTCCAATTGCAGTGCGTTGTTGTCGAGTGGAAACCTTATAAAGTAAAAAAAAAAAAAAAAAATAGTGAAAATAGCCGATCTACAAGCACGCAACGCCTCGCGTCACGAAGCGTTGTGTGCTTGTAGATCTGCTATTGTTACTACTTTTGTGCAACAGTCTTGTATAATGAAGCAGGGCTTTACTTTATGAAAAAAAACATACACATTTGAAACTTGGAGATACAAGGATTCTGCCCGACAGTGTCGATATGGTATAGTCCAACACAGAAATGATATTCCTCTCAGAGAAAAGGACAGCGTTTGAAATTAGCTCGGGTTACTTTCACGATTCTCCCCCGCATTTGTTTGTTTGCACACTTGATTTAGAATTAAGGGCTGTGAGCCCACTGTAAACACAGCTATTGTAATTTAGAAGCCGAACTATGGGGCGATGGCATGTTCTGGGGCCTTAATGAAGACAAAACGGTATCTTTGTTGTGGTTGGGCTTCTGAGGGAACTGGGAGACCTTACGGAGAATAAAGTAGGTCAGCGTGGCTGACACAGGGCGCCTGTGGACATGTTCATTATGCTACTGCTGCTGAGCACACAGCAGGCTTTTTCGTAGAGAGGCAGCAACGATAGTTAACATCGTAACAGCTTGTCATTAGGGGGCAGGAAACAGCCCACAGGTATTTATTCCATCCTCCATGAGTGGTTCATGTCCATTATTTCAAATGACAGTATATAGATTTCTTTTGGATGTTGCGCTAAATTGTTGACATTTCTATAATTATAATAATTATATGTATAGTATAATTAGAATTAGAATTGTAATTATAGTGTGTGCTAATCATATAGATAGAAATTAATTGTAATCAACCATCATAAGGAATTCCTCAAAGCCACACACAAAGTAAGGTGACGTGATGGACAGGAGAACACTGTCAGAGAAATGAGTACGACTCGGCCTTGTCATGGTGTCTGTTGAGCTCATAGCAGAGAAGAACGCCTATACTCAAGGCTGGGGAACATTATGTTATACTGCAATTGACAGTGCAATCATCCAGAATCCTTGCAGCCATTTTCACGTTACATATTTTATCTGTCTTCGTGTGAGGTTTTGGGATAATGTGAAATTGATCAAAGAAGAATTGAGTTAACAAGAGATGAAGATGTAGTTCACCTTCAGTGCGGTTGACGTTCTACATATTTGTGGCCCAGAGGCTGCTTTCAACATTAAGTTTATGATGTTCTCAAACTTTGGGCAAGAAGAAGCAGATTAACTTCAAGGTCGTTCTTCTAATCTATTTAGCTGAAATCTGTGGTGGCTGACCTCATTTGCTTCCCAGCAATCATTGTAATCATAGCCTAAGTTCATAGTATATATTAATCCCTTTTTTAATGAATAGAACAGGGCATGTAGGAAATGCAGAGTAACATTGACATTTAAATTCTTTAGATAGCCCTGGGACTGACCTTTAGCACGCCATGGTTAGAATTGTAAACATAAAGACAAAGGATAGCCCCTCAGCAATTAATAATTGCTTAAATTCCCAAAGTCACTCATGGACTCAATCCAGAGCCTTTGGAATAGAAACTCTGCCATTTCCATCTGCCAATTTACAGCTTTACAGGACTTCAAAGACAAAAATGTCCACGGTTACATCTTGTTGGGACCCTCGTTTTTGCAGATTCCTTTAATATCCTTGACAACAAATCAATAAACAAGAGTGTGAGCAGTTGGAGAGATTTCCAATCATTAACTATCCCCTGTCATTCCTACTCTTCACTTCTGTCTGTTTCTTTGTAGAATGATATTAACCACTTAAGCCCTTTCTACACTTCATTGTATGACTAATAGAGAAAATAGCCGATCTACAAGCTTAAAACTGACTTGCATGCTTGTAGATCTACAGTTTTGCCCTGAATGGGAATGGCAGGTTGAAAGAGAGAGAGAGAGAGAGAGAGAGAGAGAGAGAGAGAGAGAGAGAGAGAGAGAGAGGAGAGAGAGAGAGAGAGACGAGAGAGAGAGAGAGAGAGAGAGAGAGAGAGAGAGAGAGAGAGAGAAGAGAGAGAGAGAGAGAGAGAGAGAGAGAGAGAGATAGATAGATAGATAGATAGATAGATAGATAGATAGATAGATAGATAGATAGATATTGCATGCATGTGTGTTGATCTTATGATTCAGCTCTCTGAAACGTATATACAACTTCAGCTTTTGAAGCTTGGAATTTAAAAGACATGAATTGGCATACGCTTTCTAATTCTATGGTCACTCCCATATCAGGGAATGCAGGGCTGTAATTACTTTGTTCTCAGGGATTTGTGATATGCCTGTTATTTCATACGCTGATGCATAAATCTGCAGGTCGGCTTCAGGTTGTTTATATGCAGGCGCCAGTGATCCATGTTTGCAAGTTCTGAGTATTAAGCCTCCGCCGAGGACGTAGAAGGCAGAGTATCCTTTCAACCCTGGTGGATTTCTGAGGCAGAATGTAATGCAAGTCTTTTCCCAGTCTTCTGGTATCTCTAACAGCCACATGTTTTCTATTCAAAATGATTCCAACCCTTTTTTCGGTTTCTAAACAGTTCCTTTTGAAAAGGCAGCAATCCCCTTTACGACCCAGCTCCCCACAGTGCCGCGGTACTGTAGTGCTTCTGCGTGTCGATAAGAGTTTGCGAGTGTGTGTCTTTGATCGGCTCCACCGGAGAAGATGTTGATGGTTTAACAGGGAAATGTTAGTGTTTGCTGTGGAGCTTAGATATACACCCCCACCACCTCTACCAGCACGCACGCACGCACGCACACACAAAAGCACGCACGCACGCACGCACGCACGCACACACGCTCACTGCACGCAGAGCTTCTCCAAGTGTTCTGTCCCAAGGTCTGTTCTCTGAAAGGAAAGCAGGTTCTGATTTAAAACAGGCTCATTTAAAATCTGTTCATTGATAAGTGGTGTGATTCCATTGTCAGCTCTGCGGGGAGGCTCCAGTGAAGCCACACATGTATACTGTAGTATTCGAGACAGATATAATTAATATTTCTAGTTATCCGCTTGACTGCTCATGTTTACCAGCACTTCTGGAGATGGATCTCTCATGTACATGCTTGCTCTTTATTCCTAATCCTTGTGTGTTACTACAATTGTTTACTCTTATTTTATTCTCTAACTGTGCCGTGTCTCATAACTGCGGTGTACTGCCATGACTAAATTTCGCCTGTGGGATCAATAAAGGTCTATCTTATTAGATCAATATCAATTTACATTTACAGTGAGATCCATAATGTTTTCAGGGAGCAGCACACTTGGTTGTGCATTTCTGTATCCACCTCTTTCCGCGGGAGTTTGCTGGAGGTGACTGGAGATTATTTGGACCACACTTCCGGTTTAACAGCAGACATACAAGCTCACGTCGCGTCGCAGATGCAGCCTGTCGTGAGCTTGTAAATCACACTCGGCTGCGGCGCCGGAAGCTCGGTACAGCGTCTGCGCAATGCACTATGGGGCGTTGGAAACTCGTGGATACTGCATTTATCCAAAGCGCTTCTTTACAATGTGCGGTACATTCACCCATCCACACACACATTTACACACCCAACTGTGGCGGCAGCCATGCAAGGCACCAACTAGCTTGTGTGGATGTAAAAATAACACAATTACTTTGGGGTTAAAGTGCAGCCTGACAGCACCGCAATCAGCATCATTTTTTTGACAGTATAATACGCATGAATTTGTCATTGTTGCTGAGTACATACTGTACACTGTACACTGTACACAGGAAGACAGTTTGTATACTGTTGCTGTCGGGTAGAAACCTCTCATCTCCATATTTGAACATAACTTTTACTCAATTAATACCCTACTTGATTGTACCACAGCGTCACACAAAAGCATCAACTTTTGCTGTTTTTGAATTTGAATACCGAAAAGTAGCGGTTTTGGACATTATGAGGTTTCCACCCGATAGAGACGATATTCTGGAACACAAGAACAACAGCATCTCACCGTAGTGGGAGGCCACCATTTTGAATGCTGTTTTTGAGGCATAAAGCCATATTTCCCTGTTCAGTTGAAATGGCTGCATGTGTCTATATATTTGACTGCTATTTCAATATGTTAACGGGTTCACCTAGTTATGCATGGGGCCGTATCGATGTCTATTGATGGTGTACTATACTTGTGTTCTCTCTCCTCCCTTGTGTAACCTTTGAGTCAAACACAGAGACAAAGGGCACATCACAGCAAATGAGATATAGATTATTTTGCAAGTGTCCAGAGCATAGCATGGATTATTGCAATCTTTAAACGTATGCAGTTATTGTTCTCATATCTGTAATTGGGCAATGACTGTTGATGTCGGCGTTGACCTTCGCAAGGATAAAAAGAAAGGAAAAAACATCAACACTTTGACAAGTATGTTGGCTTATAATGACTATCATGACCCTGTGCTGACTCTGAGATGAGCACCGTCTGAAAAGATCTGGTTATGGTATTATCAAGGTCTTGTACACCCAAGATTTTATTACCAACAGGTAAATAATCAGGATAACAGTCCAACCTTCCCTGCTGTTTATCACCTTCACCCAACCTATTGTCATGGACTGCCGGTGTCAGCCCTACAGGTGCAATACCGTCGTTGTGTGTTTGTGCTGATGGATGAGACAGAGAGAGGGGGAGAGAGAGAGGGAGAGAGGGAGAGAGATGAGGCATGGGGGATGCAGTAAACTTCCTTTGCACTCATTTCTGCTGTGCCCGTGATAATCATTGCAAAGAAGCCACAGTCGTTAAAAAGTGTGCCCATCTGGTGAGGAAACTGGGACATAGTGTACTTTAGAGGGAACAGAGGATAACTCTCCTGGCCTTTAGGGCCGGAACTGGGGGGAGTCAAGCGCTCTGAAATAGTTAGGCAAAGATGCTTATTTCTTTTTCCTTAGATTTCCCGGGGGGAATTTGCACACTTGCAAAGATCATCAATATTACTTTTCAAATTGCATGTTAACAAAGCCCTGCGTGTCTGAGGGTCCACTGACAGTCATCTCCGATCAACCTTCAGAGACCCTACCTGATCAGCCACAATGTATTTAGTGGATGTCAATACTAATGATGTCTTGGGGGTCAAGAGAAGGAATCCACCACAAAGTGTCTATTCAACATCCAGCCAGGCCGCCTTGAACTCCCCCAAGTGCCCTCATGCTTTTCTTTCCCCGCTCTCCCAGGTCTATGCACGTGGAGGGCGGACTGTTCAGAGCATCATTATTCTCACATTTCTTATCTAGAGGTGGGATCAATAAATCCATGAATCCTGCCCCGACTGAACTCTGGTGCTCACCAGCATCCCATTTTCCCCCGTGTCAATTCAAGGAAACACTTATCTGCTGGAACACGCTGAGGCATTGTGTGACGCCCCGGCGAATGTTCATTAAGTTGTTTTCCAATGAGGGGGAGGAATCAATACCACGCCACAGTGTGTGAGCCGTGCATGTCTGTCCACCGCTATGTATCTAGTATGTTGATCCCTGCTCAGAGGGAGCACACCGGATGCTGCCAATGACACTTAGTCAATCATCGTGCAGGCGTGTCGATGAAATATAATTTAGATGGGTGTGCTGTTAATGGCTTGGACTGCATTTGGACATTTCAAATGTTGTTTGTCCATTAGACGAACAACAGGTGGCGCTACGCTCACGCACACATGCGCATGCTCACGCGCACACACTTATACCTAGCATTGCCCAGGTTATTGTGCAGGTCAAATAGGCACAACTTACTTGGCCAATCAAACCTCTACTGACTTATAGTGTAATAGAAATGTTTTTAAAACATTGGTCAACCTTTTGAAAGTATTAAACATTTCAAAAAGTTGTCAATGACCTTCCGCAGATCACAACGCCCTGCAATGGAAAGTTTAATTCCAATCCGACTGCTGTTGTGTTGGCCTGCATAAAAGACAAACAGTACAGTAGTCTTTATTATGAGATCCCCAAACAATATTTTGTTGCTATCCTTGCCTCCATCCTTTGCTTACTTTCATCCGCTCAGAGGCAGCTGATGTGGGCAGATGATGTGGGCAGCTGATTCCCAGACTTGGCAAGCTTCAGTGGCTGTTTTAATGTTTTAGACACAAATCCATGGGGTTTTGAACCAAAACACCATCTCTACCTTTGTTCTTTTCCTCTCAGAATTGAAACATTGCCAATGTGAACCAATCAATGATTCGCAAACTGTCAATAAGCAGAAGTTAGGAGGTTGATGGTGTGATGAGGATGTTAACTTCTGAGGTTCCATGTTTATCCCTTTATGTACATGTACTTTATTTCACGATAGGAGTCATCTAAAACAGGGGTTCTCAAACTATTTTATCTCAGGTCACCCCTGTAAATTAGTAAAATTACTTTTGCATCCACGGCACCCCTGATTTGTTACTTTACAGTACCTTACATTTATTCCATATTATGGTACGCAAATATCTTTCCCCCAAGATACAGTGTCTCACGAGGTACATTTTTTAAAATATCCTGTTTCTAGGGATGTTAATCGACGCATTATTTGCAAATCGACGCGTCGAGGCCGAAAATCAACACGTCGATCGACTTTTTTCACCTTTTTTCCGCTAAGCAGCAGCTGAGAGGAGAGCACAACGGCGCATTACATTATAGGAAAACAGGATCATAGCTTATAACGAGCAGACCTGGCAATACTGCCACACAGTAACTACAGTCGGCGTCTGCAAAAAAAAAAAAAAGTGCTTCGTTTTTTTTGCAGTTTTTTGCAGTTCTTTGCAGTCTATGTACAGTCAGAAGGAGTCTCCTGTAGGCTGTTTGGTGTGGAGACACCTTAATATAAGTATAAGTGGTTAAACTTACATTCCAAGCCTTATCAAAGTATTCTGGTGGCACCCCTGGACTGTCACGGCACCCTATAGGGTGCCACATACGGCACCCACTTTGAGAAAGCCTGATCTAAAGCAAAGGCTTGTGTTGTTTACAAGCCTTTGCTTGTTAGAGGTTGCAGAGAAGCCTCCTTTATATGCAGTAGATTCTGTCCAGGAACACATGATACAAGGTGGAGAAAGATCTACTCAATAGATCTTTCTCTCCACCTCTCCTTTTGTTGATTGCGGTTGTATCAGATGTTTGTGGAAGGCCCTGTTATTCAGATAGTCAATTCATGCGTAGCGGTACAAGAGGAGAGTAGTACATGGAATATATTTCAACCCAGTGGATTGTTTTGGCTGCCAAGCCAGAAAGAAAATATGGGGACTTGGGATGAAGTAAAACTGAGGATGTGTGCCACATAAAACACCAGAGGGGCATAATAGAAGCAGAAGTTGAAAGGAGGCTGAAAGCAGACAGTCAATTCAAGTCTGAGAGAGTCTACAAATGGAAAAAATAACCCTTGCGGTCCATTTAGTTACATTTGTAGATTCTCAGCGTTTCAAAAGGATAAATGAACTCTGATTATTTTACTGTGTGCAAACAGAAACCAGGGACAGAGAGATAGCCACGGTGTATCTCTCTCCACTTATGCACGCTCTTTGATATGCAAATGAGGCTTTCATTAACTCCATAAACGCTGACTTTCATCGACTCGCCGTTATTCTGTGGGTTCAGGAAAGGACTGTGCTTATATTTTGCACACATCTCTCTCACTGAAAAGGCTTTCAAGTATGTATGTATATATATATATATATATATATATATATATATATATATATATATATATATATATATTAGGGCTGTCCAAGTTAACTCATTTAATCGCAGTTAACTCACCGCTATGTTAATCGCGATTAATTATTTTAATCGCAATTAATCGCATATTTATTTATTTTAGCCATTTGGCCTAAACGTGGTTTAGGACAGTGGTTTTCAACATTATTATTATTACAACAATTATTTTTGGGAGGTCCCCAAATGATCAGCTTAATGATCTGCACATTTCTAAAGTGACAATTTATTGAATTTTAATTATTTTATTAATACCTCTAAAATGTGTTTTCATTGTGACAAAACTAATCAACAAACTACTACAGTACTCATATTACTAAGTACATTTAGATTAAGTAAATTAAGCAGAGCCTTATACCCATCTGCTGCCGCCAGTTTAATGCAGTACCACTATGATTTATTTGGGGTTTTAATTGATTTCCAATAAAGGATTAACATAATTTAGCATAAAGCCAGCATATTTTTCCACTCCCATGTTAATAGGGGTACATTGTGAACAGATAAAAACGTATGACTTATGTGCGATTAATCGCACGATTAACTAGATAAATCATGCGATTAATCGCGATTAAAATATTTAATCGTTGGACAGCACTAATATATATATATATAATATACACACACACACACACACACACACACACACACACACACACACACACACACACACACACACACACACACATATATATATATATACACACACACACACACACACACACACACAGTAAATAAATGGTGAGTGAGTCACAGCTGCACTTGAAATATATAGAGTACATGTTGCATTACTGGTAAGGGCCCTTACCTGGTGCTTTTAACTGAGTGTTGTGAATGCCGAACACAGAATTGCTGCATTCTGAGTCAGGATTACATATACAGTACATGGCCATTTACAGGCATCTCTAGTATGCACTATCATCAAATTGTCAAGTAGTTCATGCATGGACAGGGAGAGATTCGCAGCTTAAAGGAACACCTATTTTCAGCATTATCTTCATATACTGTAATTGGTCCTCACTAGAGCCTTGTAATAGAGAGTTCTGCCAATGCGGGGTCAGAAACAGCACCGGTCACATGGTTCATGTAACAAAAAGTGTCGCTTTTCCCTCATAGACTCCAATGCATTCTGTAAACTTCCGGTTCGCACTTTGTCTTTGACTTTTTCGCCAATAGATGTAATTCGCCAATGAAGTGAACGGAGTTGGCACGACTCTCCAATAGAGGGCTCTGGTTCTCACTAATGTTCATTATTATAACACCAGTACCATTTCTGTCTACTCGCGTTTCAGAGGTGCATGGGCGGCTGTGGATAGTTAGGAGATTGCCTACCCTACCATGACATACATCAATGGTTGGGGATTCCAAGCCAATACTAGAAATACTGTTCCTACGAAACAGTGTGGGCTCGCATGGAACATCATGTATGGCAGGGGTTTTCAAAGTGGGTGACGGGGCACCCTGGGGTGCCGCGGCGGCATTCCAGGGGTGCCGCGAGATCATTTGATAATATTTGGAATTTATTTGGACACTTGAAAAAATATTTAGTATCATTTTAAACTTGAAGTACAAAGTTATTCAGTCAGTTCTAACCAAAATGTCTATTATCTCAATGTTTCCACCCGACAACGAGGATGATAAATATAAGGTGCTGGGAGTTAAAATTATAATGTAAGGATTAAAACAAATATTCATGGGGTGCCCTGAGACAAAAAGGTTTGGGAACCCCTGATGTATGGGCATAAAGATCTATCCAACGGGCGCGCCAACATGGAACACCATATATGGGCATAAAGATCTGCCCAACAGGCACTCCAACATTACTTCTGAGACTCCTACATTCAATCCCTCAGATACTGAGCCATTGAATGGGTCTCTCTTCCTCTCTCTCCAGACTAATCAGGCCCTCAATTAACTACAGCCTTTCTCTTCCTGGAAGGTTAAGACACTTAAGTGGAAGCCTTGTTGTTGGACAAAAATGAAAGAATAAAGTGTCACATTGTGTTTGAAATGACAACTGAGGATGTCATCAATAGTGACATTTCTGAACTACACAACACAGACGAGTTTGTAGTTCTGCTCCATAGAAGTTAGTGTGGTTGCTATAGGCAACCAGACTATTGTGCTTGTCCATTCTTTCCTGGAAACATTTATTTCACCTGTTTTCTGTTAACTTCTCTGTAACCCCAAAAGTCCATTGAGTTCAATGGGCTTTTTCTGTCGCTTTTCTGATTGGACAATATAATCCAGTCCAATCAGACAGGATTTGTCATGCTTCACGTGACATCACAATAAGTAATATAAATGGTATGACTGAATTCCTTTCCCAGTGGATTCCTTATCTCGACTTGTGTCATTGCAACCACACTTGCAATTTCCCAGAATTGCACCATTCTAGTTAGGACATACAGTCGTTTTTTGTCTTGTTTGTTCATCATGTAACAGAGCATATTGTATCAGATATTGTATTTGCAATGCAAATTTTTAATATTTGCTCTATCAAAGGTCAAAATTATGGTGAATACAGTTTAATTATATTACATTAACCTCCATTAGCTTGTTTTATTGACAACATGAAACATACATGTAGCAAGCAACTAATGTGAGCGGTTATTCCCCATATGCCATGTACTGTACAGTATGTGTAGGCTGTTGCTGTTGACCTCTACTGCCCTCTAAACAACACAACATAACTTCCTAATTGTTTATTTCTTATTTTTATATATACAGTACCTTCAGTGTTGACTCACTGTAGACAAAGCTGGAGATGAACTGGCTTATGTAATTACTGAGAATCTTCTGTGGGAGAAACTACAGCACAGCACGTATTGTATATGGATGTTGTGAACACGATGCTGGAGTGGATGGAGCTACGATAATTGCATTATCATTTAGACATAATTCAAAGCCCATCACAGGTGTGCACATGGTACAAGCACTTCATTACGGATGAGTGAAAATATGTCAATATACGTCGTTCGCTATGTCTGACCCTGAGGTGATTGTTCTTTTGTTATCTGTTAAAACTCGGCAATTCATAGGGTTCTGGTATTTCATTTGAAATGCTCAACAGCTACAGTGACTAATTAAGTGTGCCTGCCATGCAATGCAATGGCAAAACACTTATTGTAATCCGCCATACTTAGTTAGTTACATATATAATGTCGCCACAAATTTCGGCACGTAATAACTGCCGCACGATTTACGGCACCGCCGCAATATATACATCAAAACGTGCGGCTCGGCCGGGAATGGTGTGCTATTACTTTTCTTTCCGATCCGCGTTACCATGGCAACGTAATTCGTAAAAAACTAGGCGCAAAAACCCCCATTGACTTTGAATGGGGGACTCTGAAAAAAACACAGAAACTTTGGCACCACGTAACTCTGCCATACTTTTGCCTAGCAATGTCATTTAAACTTTAAAATGCACACACAACTTTGGTGTTTTCCGGCCAATAGGGATGAGCTGTAATTGATTAAGCCCCGCCCCCTCTGTATTCCTATTGGCTGAGCTTTAAACAGCTCTATCTCCAGTTTGCAGCATGGTACTGTCTCAAAACTCGCTGTGTGTACTTACATGGCCAATAGGAATCATCTGTAATTGTTTAAGCCCCGCCCCCTCTGCCTTCCTATTGGCTGGGCTTTAAACAGCCATGTCTCCAGTTCCCAACACGTTACTGGTCTCAAAGTCGGTGGGTGGGTGGCTAATGTTAAAGCTAATGATAGGTTGCACACACTTAGCGAGCTGCAGGCACACTTAATTCTAGTTCTCCTTGCCTCTCAATATAGTGAATGAAAATGTACTTTTTGAACCATTCTAAGGTGCTCATTCTAATGGCTGATTTATACCTAGTTGGCGCATGGATGTCGTGCACAGAAAATAGCCGATGTACAAGCTTGCAATGCCTCCCGCCGTGATGCGTTGTGAGCTGATTTTGGTGCACAGTGTGTGTTCACCTTTCAAACTGGAAGATTATCCCAATTATCTGGAATAACTATGTTGACCATCTGAAAGGTTTTGCTAACGAGAGATATTTTCTATACTGCACGTATATAAATATATATTTATTTTCCCTCCTTGCCAATTTCCAACCCTAGTAGTAGAGCAGCAGTTTTCATCCATTTTCATATCAAGGTACATTTATGTATTTGGCATTTGAGCCACGGAACACCATTCGATGAGATTTTTCCTCTCAGACCCCAAAAAATATTTTGTTATTTTTGGTCTGTTGGATAGGATTTAGTCCACATTTCCATGCTGTATTGATGTTGGTACCATAGGAGAGATAACAGGCTAAAATGTATCAACATGTTTGCCAACATTCTCTAATTGTGTAGACTTCTTGTAAATTCAGTAGCCCAGATTTTAACAATAATTTAACTCTCGAGAGTGTAAAATGAAACCAAATGAACCCTTAAGTTTCCATTTGGTTTCATTTTACACTCTCAAGAGTCAAAGATCCATAAGGGTCCATTTGGTTACCAACTCTCCATAGTTTAGCTGGGGACCACCTGGAACCCCCTCAAGGACCACTGGTGGTCCTTTGTCCACTGTTTGATAAACCACAATTTACAATTTAGGCATTTAGCAGACGCTCTTAATCCAGAGTGATTTACAATAAGCAAGGTAATAGATTAATACATCAACATCAATACATCAAATGCATAGAAAGGTAATCTAAGAAAAAATTAGGTTGGCCGGGGCGCCTGCTGGCCTACTGGTCCAGGCGCATACCACATAGGCTTTGCCACATAGGCATTGATGCCTGACGGCGTCGCCAGTTCGATTCCCGATCCGGACGACCTTTTACGCATCTCACTCCCGTCTCTCCCCCCATTTCCTGTCAGTCTACTGTCCTATCCAATAAAGGCATAAAAGCCTAAAAACAAATCTTAAAAAAAAGTAAAACGTAGGTAGACCAAGCACCTATTCAGTAAAAAAAAATGTTAAAAAATGTTCTAAATTACATGTACAGTATGGCCATTGAGGGTAGTCAAGTACTACTGTACTAGAGGGGTAGGCTGAAGGGAATAAAATGTGATGATGTATTACACCTGGAGCTGCTGGAACAGATGGTCCTTCACTACACAGCTAGTGGACCACTGGAGTGGAGTTCCACACATGGGTCATTGTTGCTACATTGGCCAGGAGGAGGCTCCCAATGTAGTGGAACTGATGACAGGGATCTTCCTCAGCTGTTTCCTCCCAGGGGTGTATCATTCTCTGTGTCCCCCATCAATCACCCGCCATGTCAAGTCATTCAGTCACGCTACATGATCGTTGCACCACAGGCATGCCTCCCATGATGCACCACCACACTGCGTAGCCTCCCATGGTGTTTTCACCTATTTGCAGCCTGCGACCATCAGGCATTAACATGGATAAGATTAGTCTTAATGGTTTAGTGATCAATCTCATTTACATTGAGTGAGTTTAAAGGGGGTGTGATATATTTGTGTGATATATTTGTGTTCGACTTTTTTTGTCTAAATAAATAGATAAAGCTCTATATACCGATAGTAACCGAGTAATCATCCCACAAAGATAATTAACGAGCTTCAGTTTATAGTGGTTCTGTTTTAATTTTGTCTGATTTTTTTTTTATTTCACCAATTTTACTTTGAGTTTGACTGTATAATCAAAAAGTATCAAAAAGAGTTATGTATAGATTGGCTATTTTCACTCATTTTGGAATAGTGGAATAGGGTATTTGACTGTGTGTAAGGAATGTGCAGTCGACGTGACTTTAATTTGTGTCCTGCCGAACAATGAAGCTGAGGGATGATGCTAAGTTGTTTGATCCCTGCTCCGCTGCGGTAGGGGAGCGCGCGCACGGCTCGTCTATTCATGCGCTAATTTGTACATCCCACTCACCTCCTCCGGCCCAGTGTTGGAGGAACAGGAAATGATCAGCCTCCCACTGCTCGCCCAGTGGGACGGCTGCTGACCGCAGCACTCGCCACTAAAGACTGCGTTACAAAGACGGCATTACGCACAGCATATGTGTGACCGATGGTGTTGATCAGTAAACCAGAGGGCGACTGCTTTCACTCAAAGGGAACATTAACATGGACAACAGAGGCCATCTTTGAAGCAGCGCTGTAGTCATTGTCGGTGTGCGTGTTTGTGTGTGCGCGCATGGGTGTGTGCGTGTGCGTGCGTGCGTGACAATTGGCCGCAGGCCAGCCTGTAAATGTTCAGAAGTGAGAGACAGAAGAGTATGGGATCGAATGCTATCAGGAATAGAGGATGAGTATCACCTAATGCTTTATCAATTTATGGATCTTTGCAGTCGGGAGATTCCAATTTTTCTTTCTCTTTTTTGGTACATTGTTAATCCAATGGCTTTTGCACAGCTGAATGATTTTTTGGCAATAGGTGCGTTTGGTTACACTGAAGAAAAAACACCTGTATGCTGTCTTCACTTGCTCAATAAAGATTTTTTTTTCTTTTTTTTTTTATCTGATAAATAGAGAAACATTTTGGGACGTTGTCATTTCCGATTGTATTCTTCTTCTGGAGTCCTGGCCTCCTGGGATCACTCGCGGTTTGCTGGAGAGTGCCCTCTATCGAAATCACTGAAAACGCGGACATGACATAGATCTCCATCATCGGCGGTCAACCATTCTGACAGGGATTAGATTAGATAAACAAAGACTTTAAACTAGCGATTGAAAACATAAAGTGTTTATGGAAAGGTTTACTAAGATAATAAAATCAAGTAAAGTTCACCAAAACCTCTTACACTGAGCTAAAAGTCACCAGTTGAAGGTGAAATAGCGACATCTGTTGGGCCATTAATAGGAACAGCAGATTCAAGGAGAACCCAGAAGTGGCTTCATTTCCAGCGAATGAAAATTTCCCCTTGGTGTGAATGGGTGTGAATGTAATGCACATTGTAAAAACGCTGAAAGCGCTATAAAAGTTGCCATTTACATGTACAGTCTATGTACTGTATTTTATTTCTTTATATGATTTATTTAATTTGGTCATTTCATTACTTTTAGTATTTGTATAACTAACTCAAAACATGAGCACATAATGCTCATGCTTTATGTGAGGTCATATGGTCACATGTCTTCGACATAGGACGGCTATAATGTTATTAGAGAAATGAATATGTTATCATGATCCAGTGTCTTGGCCTCAATCAATGAGGTGTTTTTCTGGGCTCACTCAGTGTATTGGAAACGTCAAATCCATCTTGTGGCCTCAGTAATGAAGCTCACAGCCATTCATTTGGTTTTATTGACCATTGAATTCCATGGGGGATATCACAGCGCATTTGAGGGCTTGGCGTCATATTAATGATAAAATGTTGGACCCTGCATGCGTTGGCTTGAGAAGGTACATATATTTCCTGAGGTCATCCCAGAGTCAGTCATAGAAAACATATGGACAAGGCTGGAATTAAATCAAATTGACAGCACCACTAATACTAGCCAGTTCTTATTTGCTTTTGCCCAGACATGCAAAAACAACTTTACTCTTGCCACTAGGAACAGAAAAGACATTCCTTTCTATATTTTTGGCAAAAACTAGCCGATCCGATTGCAGAGCCACAAGGGCTCATTTCTCCTGTGAGTCTCCTGTTTGATTGCCCGCCAACCAGACCATTTTTATGAATGTCGTCTCCTTACTCTCTGCATTTTCGTTCTCTCTCTACTCTCACTGTCAGTAAAGGCAAAAATAAATAAAAGATGTCCCAAAGATATCGTTAGAAAAAAGAAAATCTGTGCTTGGAGTTTTTAATCATTCACCTGAGGCATTTGTTGCAGAGCGTTCAGGGTAAGCGGGATCGGCAGGAAATTAAAAGGAGCTTCACTTACTGACGTGATGGGACTTTGTTATTGTGTCAAAGCTCAAATGATAAGAATGAGAAGATTGACTTTGATTGAACTCTGCTATGTCCAAACATGATACTGGTTGGATAAAGGCGGAAACCTGTGAATATAATCTCAGACAGTTATTACCTGCAAGGAGAAATAACGTTTTAACAATGCCCCTCATTTAAGTGTCAGTATACAGTATGTCATCGGAATGGATGGCCTTAGCCACTTTAAACTAGGCGTACCTATTTCGGGCATGTCATTATAGACGGCCATTTTCAAAAATAGTGAAGGTATCAGATGTACAAGCTCAGCTTGTACAGTACATCGGCTGCACGGTGCGATCGTACGACCAAGTATAAAATGTGCCTTGAGTGGTTAATATACGTAGGGAGTTTGAATATACTCTCCCACATGCTTGACAGAATGGCTCCGTTATCAGCCTCTCATGCGTGGACCTTTTCTCAGCAGAGGATTGATTATATATAAATATACTTCAGTGGCCTCTGGGCCAAGTCCTTCACAGGACCGCAGGGTTCCCTCGATCCTCGCTCTCGTCATATGGTTTTGGCATGAAGAGGAAAGTGAAGCTGAGTACACAATGGAAGAGCCGGGTAATTGCATTCGCAATTGGACGTAACAGTTTGCAACAAGATACACGGAAAGAAAAGGGGGGGGGGGGGTATGAGTGTGTATTCAGCAGTAATCCTGGTGAGGGGGTCTCAAGCTGTGCAATTACCAGAAGAAATAGACAACATAGGACTCTTCACATCTGCACCGAACAGTGCAGTTTATCCCCTAATTTCCTAATTCAACACAACAAGCAGACCCAATAAGCCCTGAAAGTGGGCTTCCCCTGTAGCTGAATCACTGCCGCATGTGCTTATTGTTATCCCGAGATGCTGCCAGCTGCATGCTAGAGAGGTCATTTGATAAGCGATGTGTTGCGTGTTGGCGAGTCGAGCGAGTTGCTGCTTCATTTGCTGCAAGCCACACTCCGGGTTAAGAGGTGATGGTTCTGTTGACTGCAGTGTGTCCCAGGTACACAACTGCATTGATATTTGCCTTTTTTTCCTTCTTATTTTCATTACACTGACCCTGTTTCCCGTAGCCCCAGAGCAACAGTCAGCCTGTCCCTTACATTAGCCACGGTGGAGTCCAGTCAGGGACCTATAGGGCCCACAAGGCAAGCAGACACTGAAGCCTAATGAAGGGAGAAGGGGATTGGTGGCCCCTTATATAGTACACACAGTAAAAACCCCAGTGTTAATTGAACTCCCGAGAAGTGAACAAATGGAACCAAATTACTTTGGGTGCATTTGTTTTGCAGTGCACACACATGCACACACATTCAATACTGTATAGAGGTGAGCGTGGCGGCGCGGTACCAGTCCTGCTTAATAAAACACATAATAACATGTTTGCGTGGCTTGCATATTCCTCAACAATTAGTTGAGTTGTAATTAAAAGATAATTCTTTTGGTAGTTGTTGCCATCGTGCTAATTGGTTATTTCAAAACATCTGTTGACTCTGGCATACTGGAGGCTCTGCTGCACCAGATGAACCATGCACAGCATTCCAAACGCATACCACGAATTTGTATACCAAGTGCAACTGAATTAACAGCCTGTATCAATGATATGCTTATTTATACTGTCTACCATTTAACTGCAATTAAGTGTGTGTGTGTGTGTGTGTGTGTGTGTGTGTGTGTGCGTGTGTGCGTGTGTGCGTGCGTGCGTGCGTGCGTGCGTGCGTGCGTGCGTGCGTGCGTGCGTGCCTGTGTGCGTGTGAGTTTGTCTAGCTATACTTATGGGGACTAAACGCATGTTCACACAGTCACCTGCAGGGGACCTCTGACAGTGTGGGGACAAAATAGTAGGTCCCCACAAGGGTTAGGGTTAGGGGTTAGGTTTAAGGATAGAGGTTAGGGTAAGGCCACAGGACTTGCATGAATGAAATGAATGGAAGTCTATGTAATGTCCCCACAAGTGATGTAAATATATTGTGTGTGTGTGCGTGTGCGTGTGCGTGCGTGCGTGCGTGCGTGCGTGCGTGCGTGCGTGCGTGCGTGCGTGCGTGCGTGCCCACGTTTGTGGATTTATTTAACTCAGGGAATTGAAATATGTTTTTTTTTCTCTACACAACCAAAATCCAGGGTGTGATTGACTCATAGGCCTTGGTCCTAAGCCGCAGGGAGATCCCCATCTATTTTCCTCAAATTCATATAATCCAATGTTGAAGGACATCTTTCATGTTATTTCCCATTTTTTATTTGATATTCATGAATAAAAAGTAGACGCAAATATATACAGTACTTTTGTATTTTTAGATTTCTTTACCCTACTGTACAGTTTGTTGCCAGGTTACATAGACAATATTGTGCAGGGCTGGATTTATACTGGGCATCTGGATTTAATTATGTTGAACTTGAGTGTTGAGTTGTGTGTTGTGTTGAGTTGGTTCTTGTCATAATTGTTTTATCTTTTAGCATCATCTGTATACATTTTCAGAAATAGTAGTAATGCCATTAAGAATGCTGTATTAAGCACTGAAACCCAAAAGCATAAAATAAATAAACCATGCATTCGACAATCTATAGTTCCCAAATGTTATCTCGCAGATATTTTCATGAAAAAATAAGCTTTTTGTTTCCCCTGTTTTGTGGGCAATAATGATGGATGCATTTTTTTGTTTTTATGTTTCTTTTATCCATCATATTCCTTCTTTCAAAACATTGTCATGTGAAACCCTTTTCTCTTATTCCTTGGGGCAGCCTGACAGCATCTTAGTGTCAGGATTTCAAGAGTCCCGGCTCTAAGCCATCCTAGCTGACAATACTGCCATTTCTTGACAGCTTAAATTCATCCACTCGGTTACCATGTGACAACAGGAATCCCCCCCCCTGCCTGGCCCCCTCGCTCTTCCCCTTCTTCCCCTTTTCTCCTCCTCGCTGGGATACTTTTATCCTCGTCCCCACAGACAATCGATTTTGTTCTGCGGTATTCGACGGGCAAAACTAGGCATGTCTGAAAATGTTGAGTCACTTCCAGTTTTCTGTTCGTCTTCTCATCTAATCCTCATTGCAGACTGGGAGAGAGTTCAAGCTATTCTGCTGTCGTCGTATAAGGACACGGCAGGGATTTGGGGGGATGGCAGGCGTGGATGCATTATATGATTAAAGTCTTTACTGAAGCTGTCACGCCTAGCCGTGGACTGTCTTAATAATACAGGCTCACTGTTATAGCGTTGTGTTCACTCTCAACTATTGCTCTCACTGTAGTGCCGTTTCTGTCATGTTTCCATCCATCTTTAAAGTCCCAGGGCCTCACGGCCGGGTGCCTGCGGTGGCTCAGCCAGTTGGTGTGTATGTAGGGCAGGCTGCAACTGCTGCAGCATGAGGAGGACCCGGGTTCAAATCCAACTCCCCTCTTGTCTCGCACGTCTCTCCTCTCTCTCTCTGACCTTTGGTTTCCTGTCTCTCTTCACCAGTTAGAATGGTTGGTTTGTTGTTGTTGTTGTTTTTTGGAGCTGTGGAACACAAGCTCCCAATAGACAGGTATGTCCGTGGGTATGTGGCTGGGTGGCTGGGTGGCTGGCCGTGTCCGTAGTCTGGCAATACCTTGAGTGGCCACACACAACACACTAGTTAAAGGAGGGGCGCTGTTTTGTGCAGGCCAGGCACACTCACCACTCACTCATAGGAACAGTTTACAGTTCACACACACACACACACACACACACACACACACACACACACACACACACACACACACACACACACACACACACACACACACACATAATTTATAGATCTAGAACACATAGAATTTATATATAGAACACTTAGAATTCATAGATCTAAAACACATAGAATCAAAAGCATAGATCTGGAACTGCTCAAATTCACAGCTCCACTTCGAACGAGGTTTGATTTTTTTTTTACAGTTTAGTTTCCAGAGTGGGTTTGCTTGTTTCAGTTTAGTAGTTGTTATTGTCTAAAATGTTTAGTTTTAGTTTAGTTTGTATTGCTTTTAAATGTAAATGTTGCTATTTATGTATTAATAATTATAATGGCGGTATTTGTCAGGGGCAAGGTTTAAGTAGTTCAGAATATGTATTACAAACACTAAGGCAATTTGACTTTGAATGAACATAATATACTCCAAAGCTTCCGACTTTGAATGAACATAATATACTCCAAAGCTTCCTCATACTTTGTGTTGCCAAATGTGACCAAAATGACAAAGGATAATATATTATTTTTGTAAGTAGACAATATTGTTTCAGTTAGTTATTTCTTTAATTTTTTTTTCTTTTTATTTCAGTTAGCCTAAATGTTTTTCCAATCTGAAAATAATAATAATAATAATTGAATTTTAAATCAAAATCTTCAAAAATGTAATAAAAAATGTATCCCAGGGCATTTTCCAATATTGTTTCTATTCCTTGGCTCTGTGCTTGCGTATTATTGCCTGATAGAGCAAACTTAGCATGGTGACTGTGTCCTACAAAGTGGAATGTCTTGTGGTGAACCATATTCCTTCACAGCCAGGTGTAGGTGGGAGTAGGTAGTGGAGTGTGAGGTTCCCTGCAGGTCTCAGACTAATTGGCTGGCTCCGTGGTTCATAGAGACCTGTCCCGTGGCTGTTCTCCAGTGTCCATTCACACCTTCCCGCAGCATCTCTGCAGGTGGAGTGTGAAATCCATTTGTTTCAAGGCAGGAACCAAAGATCTCTCCGCCCCGTGACAGACCATTTTGTCTGCTGCTGCGGAATTTCCCATTGAGCTAACAGGTATAACTCAAGCTGCTAATAGTGAGTCATTAGAGGTAACTTCGGTCTGAAACCTGAAATGAGTGTGTCTGTCTCGGTGAAATGGCCACCCATTGTTCCTAGGTTGTACTGGTGATAAGCAGGTGATTAGTGGTTCGACTAAAGCTTCAGTCGGGGTCATGAATCATGGAGCCATAGTCATGCCATGGCAGTGCAGTGCACAGCCCGGGCATTTGGAAAATTAACCCCATAAGAAGCCAGTTTAATGGTGGCGCTTCCTTTGTGCGCTTTAGCATTTTAGGAGCGTCCCTGAGGGAAGGGGACATAAATAGCTCTTTACCCAACAGTAAAAAGGGGCCGTTAAGTGCTTGTCTGTTCGTATGGCATAGTTAATGACTGACCTTTTGAAATGCTGTTCTGGGAAAGCCCTGAGAAATGAGACTGCCATCCAGGACCACTGATAACCTGCACACCGACCTTGACTGCCGGTAAACACAAGGCTTGTTTGTGTGGGCTCTCTGTAATAGTGACGTCCATTAGCGTCGTCTTGCAGGCAGCCCGGGATCTGCTAGGCCCTGTGAGGCTCTGGCGGACAATTTTTAGTGACTGGCTGCCTGAGCCCATGGCAGCCTGGTGTGCGCCATGACTGGATAATAGCGTCTAGGCTTAATGAGAATGAGGGATTCAAAATGCTAAATCACTGCTGTTCGGGTGCCACCTGTCTCCAGTGTGTCCTGGTAATTATCTTGCATCACTACTTTCTCATTTCTGCCCACTGAGATGACATTAGCATAGAGCCGGGGTGGTTCTGCGGACGCTAGACGAGGACGACGGCTCCCGTCCTGACCTCCCGTGTCTAACACGCAGCCAGTGGGGAGCTCTCCGGAATCCAGATCATAATGAACCCATAGGAAGTTTTTCCTCGATTTTCGCAAATAAACAAAGGGCTCAAATGTGGGACTTTGTATAAATTACCATTAATGGCTTCATTGAGTTTCTGGGCGCTACTCCTTTCTCACAATTGCCACTTCATTAAAGTGGTATTGGACACCTAATTGTAGTTCTATTAAAAAGGTAGTTTGACAGGTTTTACAAGTGACCCCCAGTCTGTTCAGACTACACCTATAATGCTTGAATGCTTATGAACAACACATGCTCATGTTATTGACTTTAACTTAGCTGGATTCAGCTGGATTTAAACGTTGCGATCCGTAGTGTGAGATGCCAGATACTAACTGAATAACTGTATTTAAATCCAGAATGAAAATTGTTCAATACATGTTTTTCATCACATAGCAGTCTAGCAGACACTCTTAATCAGAACTTACAAAGTACAAGACTAGTCTGACAACAACAGCATAAAACAACATACAGTACATGTCCAGTAACTGAATTAACATATTGTACTTGTACATTGTGTGAACATGTAACCACCATACAACTGGATAACAAGGCTGCTCAACAGCACCTCTCTGGTCACCCAACGGTATTGCCGGCCAGGCTACATACAGACAGACACACACGCATACATACAGACAGACGCATACACGCATATATACATGCATGGTCACGTATACAGTAGGAGACGGTGTGACCACCGCTCAAAAATGTGGATGCAAAGTAATAAGGAGTGCTAGGGGGAGGTGGAGCCTAATATCCTGGCTGAAGGGGGTGGGTTCATTCCCCAGCTTAGGACCCCCTGAAACCCCATCAAGGACCCCTGGGGGTCCCCCCGGACCCCACTTTGAGAACCACTGGTCTAGGTCACTTGGAGCAGGAGAGGGACAGGAGTGATGGAGTCCTGTGTTTGCAAAAAAAAAGAAGAAAAAAAAAAGAAAAAAAAGGGAAATAAAATCAATAATGACTCTGTGACCTTAACGCAGAGGGATGATAGGATTGTCAGTTACATTTTTGCTGCCTAGCTAAAATATAAGCAGCTGGTCTATCTATAGTCAATTCATTCAGCAGTAATTCTTCTTACTGAGCAACAGTTCGGGTCTTTTTCAGTCCATCCTGAGGCTGGGTTCTGTCAGATCGATTGTGAAGCCCGGGACCCTCTAGTAGCCTTTATCGATTCTGACCACAGCCTTGTGGAAACCTCCTTCTCCCGAGTCTCATTTTAATGGCCCACCACATTGTCAATTTGCCTCTGCCTCTTTATGAAGCCATAGTTGTTGGTTAATAATATCACCTTAGTGCAAGGATTAGAACTCAATTATCTGCCTGTATCCATGGAACTGGGCTCTGGCCAAACATGTTAATCATATTGTTGGATGGACAGGAGGGTATCCTGGGAAAGTAGCTGCAATTTGCATCAGAAATATATTCATATAGTGGAAAGAAATTGAATAGGGAGACTGGACTTTGAGTTTTCATTATTTTTTTACGGCATGGCCTTAGGAAGTGAGCTGTCTAGATTAGGCCACTGGTCTAGTTGCAATAATAATAAAATAATGTATAATAATAACAACGATAATATTAATGATCCTGTATGTTTATTCTTTCCAATGGCGTGTAGGATGGCTATACATAATTCAATTGGCCTACAGTCTTTTCATTGACAGTTGAAGCACAGAAAATTTAAATCTTTCAGTTATCGGAACTGTTTTGTAAAACCTGTGCTATCACTGATTGAGCCCTGCAGTTCTGTTATGAAGTCTGTTAATATTCAAGACAGACAAACTGACTCCAGGCTCCAAGTATTGTACATTCAAATTGATGAATTTGTTCTTTGAAAGAGAGACTCAAGCCTAATTTATACTTTGCCACACGACTGTGTCACGTGAGGAAGAATCTTGCATTTTCACATGAAAGTTTAAAATGTGATATTTTCCTTGAGCATTAAATTAGCTCTCACTGCCTCTCAGCATAGGTGAGCTGCAAGGTTATGTTAGTGGGGGGGGGGGAGAGATTTGTTGGTCAATGCTTTACAGACTGAAGAGCATGTGGTGTAAAGTACATTTACTTAAGTACTGTACAATTTTGAGGTATTTGTACTTTACTTGAGTATTTCAAATCTCCAATAGTTTTACTCCACTACATCTGGGATCCAAATATTTACTCCACTACATTTATTTGAAAACTTTTGTTACTAGTTACTTTGTAGATTATTATACTATTATAAAACATACTTTAAACCACTTTAGCCCTATTTTATACCTAGGCTATTTGAAAATAGACAATCTACAAGCTTATAGATCGGCTATTTTCGAACATTTTAGTACTTTTACTTTTGGTAATTTAAGTGCATTTTGATGCCAATACTTTTGTACTTTTACTCAAGTAACATTTTGAACACAGACCTTTTTAACAGAGTATGTCTAGATTGCATTATTGCTACTTTTACTTTTAAAAAATATATTTTTTTCCACCATTGCTGAAGAGACAGCATGCTGTTTCTTGTACGGTACACTTAAAGCAGCATTGCTTGCTTCAATGTAGGGTCATCTCCAGCAGCATTCATCATTCCTAATTTAGTATAAGCAATCATTTAGCAATGTTTTCCTTTTTCTTCTCCCACGTTTTTCTTTATTATGTATTTAGAATAATAGGCATTTAGCAGACGCTCAGAGCGACTTACAATAAGCAAGGAAGGACAGCACTTGATAATACATCAAATGCATAGAATTAGTCACCTAAAACGTAGGTAAACCAAGAACCTATCGTCAGTCTAACAGTAGAATAACCAAAAATAAAATCAATAATCTGTACATCGACGCTATACACACTATAGGATGTCAACAATGACCTGACGCCAGTCTATAGGCTATAACATCATTTAAATGTTTTAATGTAAGAAAACAATTCCAAGTACAGTACCAAAGTAAAAATCTTGTTTCTATCATGTTTCTTTTGTATAGTTGGCTGGAGTGAAAGTGTGTAATTTAAAAGAGAATATCATCACAGCTTCCCGCAAGGCACAGAAAAGGTACAAGCCTTTGATGTGCTGCTCTTTTGAGAAGAAGACAAGGCTGTTGATCGTAATGACATGGCCTGCCGTGTGCAGGGGATTCTGATTGAGGGCTCTCTTATGGCTGCAGGAGCTTTTTTGCACTGGGGCGCACAGTCCTGGAAGAGGTCAGTGTGATCTTTCTGGCCCCCACTAGAGACGAACACTCCCTGACTGGCACCCACTCGCTGTACAGGGGCATCATTTGCCGTTCCAGGGGGGTGGTAATTGCCACCCTCTAGCTTTCACATTTAACCTGAAAACGCAGGTCTATTATTTATATTTCCTCCACTTTTTCTGTTTTTTTTTACATATCTATCTAGATCTTGAAATCAGGCTTGCCACTCTTTTGCCACCCTCTATTTTTTGACGATAATGACGCCTCTGGTGGTGAATGGCAGAGGCCTGCCCAAAGACCAATCAGAACGGGCCCCTGCCGCCATGGCAACTAGATTAACAATCTGTCTGACCTGACGAGGATTGGAGAACCTTATGAATCAATCATCCCGGGCCACAGACTGACAGAGTTCTCTGTTGAACCGTAACATTCTGTACTTTTACATGACTTTTTCCTGATGTCTTCCATCTGACGGCCCTACACTTCCCCTTCCCCCTGCCTTCCGCATCTATGATGAGGGTGGACAGGAAAATCAATAAGGAAAATGCTGTGGTTTGACAGTGACACAAATCACCCAAACTCTTAAATGTCCAGAAAAGTAGCGCCGGTTGTCAGAATAGATTTTTGCATGATGACATATCGGTTGTATTACACAACACAAATATAAAGGAAAAACAAAAACAGAACACAGCCCTTTGATGCACCCTGTAAGACTAACAAACTGCAAATCTTGACAAGAACAGTGATAGCTTGACAAGAGGCAACATTATGTTCGACGAATGAATGCTCTTGTCAGCAGCCCGAGCATCTCATCCATTACAGCTAAACTGCTGTGTTTATGTGTATTTACCAATGTCGGTGTCCTCGCCAGAGAATTAAATTACACACCTATTTCCAAACTGCTCAGTGACTCATTAGCATTTCAATGTTGTTCCAACAGGTGCGCTGCAGTGCTCGCAACAAGGAAAGCTAAAAGCTTCCCGCCCACATGGCTGGCCGGCTCTCATCCCCAGCCTGCTTTGATGTTGATTTCAAAGCATAAAACATGAGAAAAAAAGATACGGGAGCGATTTCAACCTCCTCTTTTTAAATCCATCTCTTCTCATCGGATGGTCAGTGTGAGTTCACTTCTCATCACGAGTCCTCTCTCATCTGCCTGCGTAGGAATACCGAGGTCCTCTCAGGACCGAAGCGCTTTGCATTTCCATCCAGTTTCGAAAGAAATCCATGAGGATCACTGTTGTTTAATCATGTCCATTGCACCCGACTTCACACACATTTAACAAGTAATGCTCCAGAATCACAGTCCAGATAGCATATTGACTGGACTCTGCTGGGGTCCGCGCAGTCTAAAATGATGCGATCGCACGCTGGTTCTGATCCCAGGAGGTCCCCCAGCAAAATGAGACTTATTTAATTTTTGCCCTATTACATTTTTGGCAATTTGAAAAATGGCCACAAATTTATCAACGTGTGGGTCCGTGTGAGAACCACTGCAGTGGCGGTCCTCAGTGTACCTTCACCATGAAAGTTAGATTTTGTGTGACTGTGCAGTTCTACAGTAGTGTTTTCATATCATTTGTTACACTGTATGGATCAGCATGAAAGGTTTCAGCAATTGTGTCTATAGACCTCCGAATGAACTTTGGGTGACTTGCGATTGCCATTTACAATTTCTAAAAAATAGGACAATAAAAAAGTACTGACATGTGATGTGAGAACAGGGTTGGCGTCCTTACAAGGGGTCCATTGCATTCGTCGACAAGCTATGGAAAATAGCGCTTTTATAAGCAGACAGAGTTGGGAATTGATCAAGACATGGTTGAGACCAGTAAGGCATATCACGACTAGACTCTGAAATGTTCCCTGTCCTTACATGGACTCTAGCTGTCAGTAGGTTTCAGGCAGCAGCTCGTTTCATATGCAGCTGAGGGGCCGAGTGCCAGAGAGTCAAGAGGTGAGGAGACTAAGAGTTTTGTCAATGGAGATCCAGAGGAGAACACCTGTAAATAATTTACCCAGTCACAGAGCGACTGACTGGACAGGGCAGCCGAAATACATTGTGAAGAGTCTCTACTATAGACACCACTGTGCTATGGAAAGTCTATAAGGTTTAAGGTAGGTATAAGGTAAGTCTAAAGGTTAGGGTGCTCCAGAGTAGACAGCACAACACTGCATATTATGCAGTGTTGTGCTGTCTACTCGGGAGCACCCTAACCTCGGATCCCAGGCTTGCTTTCTCAGAAAGAAAGCCTTGTGAATATTGATGTGAAAAGTAGATAGAATGGGGCAGGGGGGAGGGTTCAGTTGACATTCACATCAGTAGTGGGCATGTGAAACTACTACTACTCAATGAAACAAACATTGGCAACTGCCACAAGTAGCATTATAACAACAAAAGCAGTAGATTTTTTTTGTATTTGCTAATAACAGACATAAAATGTCTGATTAGTTTTGGTTCCCACCCACGATTATATAATGCAAAGACGCAACAAGCGAGGCGGATGGGGCGACGTGAACAAAATTTCTCATCACCTCTGTATCTTCGCTCCACTTGGAACATCCTGAAAATCCTAACAGAGGCCATGTTCGCCTCTGTTGACCAGTGCAACCAAAATGAAGCGATTCAAGCAACTTATCTTGTGGTGGGAATGCAGTCAATGCACTGTTCCCACTGTTTGTGTCGGGAATGCTCCTTCAGACTCACTCTTGTCACAGTTTAGCCACGACACAACAAGTGAGCTACTCGCTCATTCTATCCACTGTTTCCAGTGAGAGTTGAGCGAGATTGGTGGGTTTGCCAACACAAGACTTACGGTATAAGGGATACCCAAACCAAGACAACATAGGTGAATTAAAATAAACACACATACTATTATCTTCCACCACTACAGTATAGGTTCAAGATGATATTTGGCATTTTACAAATGCCAGTTGGTAATCATTTTCACATGTCTGCTACGGAAGGAGGAGACTTTTGCTATTGTACATCCTCAACATACTGTACTGTATTCTCCACACGGCAAAATCATCTTTAGAGAGGTTTGATGAACTAAATAATGTTCAGCATCGTGTATGCAGCACCATTAGTCCAGTCCAGTCCATTAGCTTTACATTTACACAAACCTTTGATCATAAGCATCGATTTTATTTTTCCATTAGTGTAGTAGCAGAGTTGTAGTGAAACATTTTTGTGTAATGACTGCAGCAAGTACACAAACCATGATTTTATTTTTCCTTTTTTTCTGTTGAAGGGTATTAATAACCACAGCCATAATCCACATCAGGGGCACCTATTATTCCCCCGTCCTCCTGCTGTCTGTGCAGGCTAATAAATCACATAGCAGTTTACAGTGTTGTGCCACAGTCGGGGGTATAACAATGCTGCTGTTGATACAGACACACACACACACACACACACACACCTACATAGCAAGCCTCAGCTTTTTGTGATCTCTTTCATTTCACTCTACACCTCTGCCCCGCAGCACTCAGGCACACTCAGAGGACACTATCAAAGCAGCACAACCACCACAAGGGGACGGGAGCACGAGGAAACACGTTTAGGAAACGCCCACGCTCCCCAGAGCTGCGACAAATTGATATTGTTCTGTTTCTTCATTTAAGCCCGATGTATAATTTGTCATACGACGGTGCCGCGCGCTGCAAATAGCCGATCTAAGACCTCAGAAGAACACATCATGATGCATTAGCCTCCCCCTACTTCAGTGTGCCACGTTAGTCTGGGCCTCTTTGATGATGGGTGGAAACAATGATGAGGCCGGGATGAGTTTAATGCTACTAATTAACTAAAAGGCAAGGAAGAGAGGAATTCTATATAGTATTGAGTGTCACGCAGCCACTTAGCATCTCCCTAGATGTTAATTACCACTCCTCCAACAGTGGACTGGACAAGGATACCCTGATCTCTTGCCTGCCTGCTCATTAGGACGAATAGATTTAACTCGACCAACTACTACCTTGTCCAGCAGGCACGTGCACACATAGACATCAAAGGGGGCTTGAGCCCCTACCCCTTTATCGTTCTGTATAAAGTGCCCTCTCCAGACCATGAATGCAGTTTTTACTATGGTGAAAGAAATGAAAATGACCTCTTTCCATACCATACCTGCATTCAAGAGAATTGCCTCGTCTAAACTCTCCTGAACTTGAATACAGCATCTTATGTTGAAAGAATTGCCCTCTCTGAGTTGAAATTCATGCTGTAGGCCTACTCCACATCTCCAGTAGTGACTTGATTATGCTTAGTTCAGTGGTATCAAGCACCGGAAATAGCCGACCTCCAAGCTCACATCGCGTCACAGTGCGACGCGTTGTGAGCTTGGAGGTCTGCTATTTTCGATATTTTCAGCAAAATGCCCTTTTAGAAATGTCTAGCCTGGCATAGCCAGACTATATACTAATGCAGCTAACTAACTGCAGTATATCCCCACTGTGTGTTAACATGGGTGGATTGTTTAGCTGTGCTAGGCTAAGAAATTTCAGCCCCTGCCTCTCTAACATTCTCTGCACGTCCCTGTCGTCCATAACCTACTACTATTACTGAATTTCCCCCTTGGGATAATAAAGGTATCTATCTATCTATCTATCTATCTATAACCTGACTTGCGCCAGATGGTGGCAGTAGTGCGTAGGCTACCGCCCTACTTTACCATCTGAGATCTCTCGGGGGGAGTTGATAACGCTTGTAAAGTCCCGGGCCGGACGAATCAGCGGCAGCTACAAGCAGGCTCTGAGCGGCTCTGAGCCAATAGAGTCTGATTGCAGACCACGTGGATGCAGACAGGCCAATATGAGTGGTTGGAGTTGGCACTCCCAGACTGTGATAGAGAGACGGCCACATCCAATCACCTGCTAAAGAATTTGAAAAAATGGCCCGCCCCTTACATCGGGTCTGTCCGAGAGATCCCAGATGATGGTAAGCAGAGCGGTATGCAGCCAGGCATACGCACTGCTGCCATTATCTGGCGCAGCCTGGGGCAGAGCCACGACCTCCAATAGTTCCAAGAAGCTCTGGAGCGGTGAAATCGTTTTTTCGTAATATACAATCTGATTCTTTAAGCATCTTACCTTTTACAAGTGCATCACAAACAGTCTATTCTGTGCTGATAGTATTTCTTGCTGCCGACTTTGTGTCACACAAGAGATGCTCTGCTCTTGATGGGTGGCCAAATGAAACAACAGTAAATCCTTAGTGATAATTTATTTCCAAAGAGTGACCCTTGCAGTACCATTTTGGTACCATTTGCATACTGTTTGGAGTTACAGTCTTATTGTGAACATCAATGATAAGCTGACAAGCTTTCATGTCTCCTTCAATAGCTGCTATCTCCAAATGCAACAGACAACTCATTTTCTCTGCCTATGTTGATAAGGAAGCGCTAAAACAGGCCTTCCCTGTGAAGTGTCTGTGTAACTCCAGTATGAGATGCCTGTAGGTAGAATAGATTTGCCATGATTTAAAACTCTTAAGTGGCCGTGTGAGTACATCAACCCATCCCGGATACACGCGAGACGGCTGGTTGCTTCTTAATAGCAATGCTATCATTTGACAAAGCCCAGGCTTTGCAAACGAATGCCTTAATTGGTGGTTGTTGCAATGATGGCATCTGCTACCCGGTCTTATCTGTTGTGCCCAAAACAAAGCATTGGATTTGTATTATTCCAGGGCTTTCTAATCACTACCCGTGCAGTGTTTACTGTGTTTATACAAAATAACCCCCAATAATAACAAACTCGTGTTTGTCAGTCGTGTCTCGTATTCCCATGGTGGTGGATTCTCTGCATGTTGGAACCCAGGAGATTGCTGTACAACCGGAGGGCTTAATCCAGTTATAATGTGTGCACCAAACATACTGTGTTGTGCTTATATCACAGGGAACTGTATCTTCCTGGCCTCAGGCTGTGAGTCTACACTCTTGAGAGGAGATGCCTGCGAGCTCATGTGTAGGCTTGGATCTGGGTGTCCTAATCCATTCCAAAGCATAACTGCTACAACCTAGGAAAACAAAACTTGCCCTTGGCCAGACTAGGGGATAACTCACACCTGTCTACTTGGTACCGGATGGCCCATGTTTGTGCATCCTGTTCCCGAGGGGAGAGCCTGACTGAACAAGAGATCAGCCAACCTCCCCTTGGAGTCTCCGTTCTCATGTCTGCCTTGATTTACCCAGGGCCGCTGTTACTAGTTTATGTGAGTGTATGTCAGCCACCTCCCTCCAGTCACCAAGTGGTGATTACACAGAGTTGCACCATTCATCAATACAATGGCTGAAATTAGACAGGTTTGTATCAGCACAGTGCTGTGATTTAACTCACAGCCAGTGGCATTTTGTTAGTATACTGTATAACACAGTAATGAAAGGAGGAAAAATGGAATCCTGCATGGTTGTTTGTTTAGTGGATCGAATATAAAAAATAAGCAATTGGACTGAAGTTATGTGAAATATATACAGGCGTTCCAAACATGGCTGCTGGTGTGATGGTGTGCCTTTGATAGGCCAACCTCGATTCATCTACACAGTAGAAGCTTTCTTCATAATGAGATCATGAGAGAGGCATTGCACTGTTGCAATTGCCCTATTATATTATGGTCCAAATCTTTAAACTGTTTTGTGCAGTTTGCCTCTTACTAAACTAAGTTTGGGATGTCCCAAATTCCCATAATTACTCTATTTTTTAGTGGTATTTCATGACCCAGTAATCGTACCACTCTGTAAGCTATTGATTCGGTCTATCGGTATTCTTGGCAGTGCGATGCAGAAATCAGCCTATTGGATAAAAAGGTCCCATTTTTAACCAAAGGCTGGATTACTGGTGACAGGAAGCAGCTGGAAATTAGAGGCAAATTGTATTATTATTTTCCCATCTGTGTTGAATTGACTGCTTATCACAACAGTGGAGGTTGTTGTACAGGGCCGTGCACAGTCTGCACACGGGCTGAGATGCTACTCAATCAGATGGGGCTCAATTTGGGGATTTGTTTTTCCTGCCTCAGGCATCTGTTGGCAATTGTTGGACCAATATGTATGTGTATGATCATTTGGTTCACCTATGTCAGTGGTTCTCAACCTTTTCAGGCCGCGACCCCCAAAATAATCATATTTTAACTGGGGACCCCCTCCCCCCACCCTGACGAGCACTAAGAGTTGAGGCATTACATTTTGTATAACACGGTTCTATTGTGAAAATAGCCGATCTACATGCTCACGTTGTGAGCATGTAGATCGGCTATTTTCGCAATTTCTGCCTCTAATATTTGACCATTTGGTCAATGTTTAATTTGTCATTTTAGAGGTATTAAAAAGTCCTTAAATTGTCACTTTAGAAATGTGCAGATACCCTCTATACACTTAAACTTTATGTCGGTTTGTTTACTGTTGAGTGAGAAAACAACATTGCACATTAACTCATCTGGTGCCGATCCCGAACTAGTTCGGCTTTATTTCAATCCAATACAATCTTTTTTTTATTAATTCACTTACCCCGAGCTGCTTGTAGAGTCGTGGGTGGTCCTGGCTCGCTAGCCGCTAGCCAGCTAGCCGTTCTACTCTGTCCGACGATATATTCCATTAAAAATGGTTTAAAATACATTTTTGAGCTCCCCAATGTTCACCCGATGTTCGGCGCCGCTTCCGATGAGTACACGAGTTTGCCGATCCCGAAGTAGTTCGGCTTTATTTAATTAAATGAATAAAATGATAAGAGGCCTTCTGAAGCCTGGCTTGATTTTTGTAGCTACTAGCCGAAAGCTAACAACGTCCCGGCCGGCCGTAATTTGCGAACGCAATCGCCAATCTCCGCCTATAATCCAATGAAAGACCGCATATTTAAAGGCTTATATCTCTTTTTTGTGTTTTAGGAAAGCGGCGCGAGGTTTATTTACGGCGAAATCGCCCAAAAATGATCTTTTAGATGACAAAATGGGAATAGCCATTCTGTTAGCATCTTCATCCGGGACATTTCCATGCCGTGCATGAACGTGAGGACGTCAGGTCCTGGAAGCTGAAGTCCTGGAAGCTAAAGCGCTCGCCTATGAGAGATGCGCTGGCATTCTTTGGCCCCTAGAGGGCGCTGGCGCTCAAAGAGTTAAGTTAATCATCTGGGGACCCCCCAAAATAATTTGGGGACCCCCCTGGGGGTCCCGACCCACAGGTTGTAAACCACTGACCTATGTAACCGTTTGCAACCTGGTGTCCCTATTTTGGACATGTGTTTGGGCATGTCATTCTAGGTGAAAATGTTGAAACCTTTCAAATATTTTTCAACATTTTTGCAAAGTTTCTGAGAAACTGTATCCTGAACAAAGCACATGCTTAACAAGTACTAGTAAATAGTTATTTCAAGCTAGATGACTTGTACTCCACAACAATTATTTGAAAACTACTTTGCAGATATGAATTATCATTTTATAAACCATACATTAACCACTTCAGCCATATTTTATACATAGGCTATTAGAAAATAGACAATCTATAAGCTCACAAAGCGGTGCATCGCGGCACGCTGTGAGCTTGTAGATCTGCTATTTTCAAACATTTTAGTATTTTACTACATTTTGATGCCAATACTTTTGTACTTTTACTCAAGTAGCATTTTGAACACAGGTATTTCTAGATTGCAGTATTGCTACTTTTACTTAAGTAAAACATTTGAGTACTTTTTCCACCACTGCCTACAGTACACAATAAACTGTGTACCATATGTCTTCAGTTAGTTCAGTCAATATCACTAAACAAATGTTTCCCTTTCTTTTCTTTTTGTTTCATGTGCTGCCGTCCATGTGGTACCCCATGCAGGTAAGTTGGACTTTTCTCGACTATAGTATGTTTTCACTGGGGGGGAGGGGCGGCCCCAAGGTGCAATCCATATCTATAACTGAATCCTTTGTGGTTTGAAGCAAAAACCAGCTCTTGTCTGCTTGTCTTTCTGCTCCAGTGCAGTTTTGTAATTAGATTGTCACAGCACAGCCCTGCTCTTGGGCTTACTGCTGTTTCATATGCAGATGACTCAGATGATTTGTCTCATGATCAGCCCTTTAATATCATTTGTCACTGTTTACCTGATTTTGACTGCGTTGATGCGTCCACGTTGTGGCTCAGGAGGTAAGAAATGCTTAGGGGAAGTGCAAACAGGGGGAGCGTAAACAAACTGTTTACACAAGAGTGCACTTGATGAATAATTAGAAGCTCTCTGTGTTCTTGCGAGATGATACAATTAGAGTATCCAATCATGATTAACTCACTGTATAATTAATCATCCTTTGACATAATGACACCCTGATTCTTGACTTGATTTCCAATATGGGACCCATGTTTTTTTTTTTTACAGTATTACGCTAGGTGTGTGCATAGAGGTCGTTGTCTGGGTCCTTATTACCCCACTGAGCTGGGAGAGAGCTAAACATCCATGCTGCAAGTATAGAGGAGCATTTTGAAATCTCAGCCCCACCATTTCTTTGATGAGGTGGGCTGTTTTGTAACTGGGGAAACTGTTCGACTAAATATAATAATAATTATTACCATTATTATCGAACTTCCTGTACAGTAGGAACAGGACACAAAGCGGAACGTGAGCTACCCAAAGAAATCTACCACTGTGAATCCTTAAAACAGTTTCCTTTCCTTTTTTTGAGCGGTGGGCACACCGTCTCGGTGTGCGTGTATCCGTGTCTGTCTGTATGTAGCCTGCAATACCGTTGAGTGACCAGAGAGGTGCTGTTGAAATGCTTTGAAATTGCACGCATGCACACACACACACACACACACACACACACACACACACACACACACACACACACACACACACACACACACACACACACACACACACACACACACACACACACACACAGCCTTGAAATTGATGGACACCACCGCTCGGTTCACACTGATGTGATTTTTTAAGATAATTGTTTGGCTATTTTTGAGTTTATAAGACATACCTACAATTCATTACAGGAGCTGGATTCAAATTCGGGTCCTCGCGACTCACAAGGAGCGTGTGGTCCATGCACTGACTGGCCGAGCCACCAGGCACCCTCAAAACACAGACCTTTTAAATAATGTTTATTGTTGTTTCATGAATACATCATACTTGCGCACATTCTAGCTCATACAGTGTGTTATTTTGGGAGAGAGCATCACAAGTGCAGCCCTCCCTCAGAGGAATAGCTCTTCCAAATCGTGCCCGTGGGTCATTAATGTCATGGGAATGGGCCCTGGTTTTTAATGGTTACCCCACCCTACAGTCCAAGGTCTGCACTGCGGTTCCCTTCCCACACTTAATTGCTCCTGACAGTAGTTACAGAAAAGTCCTGTGTAAAGTGGCCTGGCCGCGGTACAATCGTGTTTGCTAAAGTCCTGGGCCAGATCTGCGGCGCTCCGGTCCAGCGGAGCGGGCCAAAACCAACAGATGGGGCAGAGCGCGCAGGAAATGCTGCTGTAGTGTTTGTCCCAAGCGTCATGCCGAACGGGTGTCTCTCCTCAGAGACTGACCACTTGGCTGCACGTCCGCTGCACCGATGCCAAGCGAGGGAGCGAGCGAAGGAGAGGGAGGGAGGCAGGGAGGGAGGGAGAGATAGGCAGACGAAGGCTCGGGTAGTGGGGGATGAAAGATGAGGCGACAGAGATGTCTGCAACATCTCTAGACCTCAGTGGGGTCAGAGGACCTTGAGGCAGCCCTCTCCCACCATCAACACCCACAAAACGCACTCTCTCTCTCTCTCTCTCTCTCTCTCTCTCTCACACACACACACACACACACACACACACACACACACACACACACACACACACACACACACAAGCTGATGTAGACACACACACATTGGCAGTCACAGACATTTTCATCTACTGTACATACAGTATACAGTACAGACCCTACCCACAAGCAAACACAGCATACAGTACACACATACTCATACCCGCTAACACACTGAGCACTGCCCAGGAGCGCAATCTCACAATGCCGCGCCTCTGAGACAAGGTGCTCCCGGGCACAGGGCACCGCTCGAGTCACTTTGCGTTGTCGTCGTTCAGCAGCCGGCAGTAAAGCCAGGGTCCGCTGGGTTTGGTACTGCTGAACCAGGAGCATGTCGGCCCCCCGGCGTGGGGGCGGAAGACATGCAAGAGGGAGCGGTAAAGCTTAATAGGAGCTGCCTCTACCCTCCCCGTAAACAGGATATAATATCTGCTGTTCATTAATGATGCAGCGCCCAGCCCTGCGCTGCAGAATGCATTAGAGTTTTAATCAGCAGATATGATTGCTTTGTACTCCGTCTGACTGCACTAGGGGGCCTCATGGGGGTTTGGTGGCGGTTTATGACAACTAGCTGTCGACGGAAGAAAAGAGAAATGAAGAGACATTAAAGATTTAATGATATTCAATTCGACAGTGGCTATGAATGGTTTTAAAGCGGTTGGGGTAGGACGAGGGGTGTGCGCTCTTTGTTTTTCTCACCATAACTTTTGGAATTGCGGGCGTGGGTATGAAGAATTGCTTAGTCAGGACTGGCATCTGTTTATCCCCTCTCACTGGTAGGTCTTTGACTAGTTTGGCCTGAGATACTGGGATCCCTTCCAAAAGCAATAAAACCATGACAGAAAGACTGAACACAGGCCCACAATGGTGCCTTTCCGCAACGGCTGCAATCTTGCCCGAGTGGCGCTCTCCTCCCTTCATTTCCAGACCACGTTTAATCCTCCATCCCTCTCCTAGCATTTGTTGTCGTATGGTGCCAAAGTAATCAAATGCAAATACTCCTGCTCGGCTCCTGGGAGTGGCCGTGTCACTAATTAGATGAGATTTCGTGGGAAGTTAAGAATCCAAGGGACATGTTTTTTCCCCAAGTGGGGCTTCTCTCATCTGGTTCCCATTGTTATTCTTGTACGGCATGCACGATGGGAATTATATTTTCAAAGGAAAAAAAATGCACCCCAGCATTCTCTGATGTTGATGTTTATATATACGGTATATACTGTATACAGTATGTGTGTGTGTGTGCGTGCGTGTGCGTGCATGCGTGCGTGCGCACACACATTTAGACCGACCGACAGACAGTCTGGGCTAAGGAAGTGATAAATGGACCAAGATCATTATAAGCTAAAGTAAAGTACATTTTAGCACTGAAGGAACTTTCCATGTCAAGCAGACCAGCTGGAACTCAGCCAGCAAACGCGTTTGCTGCAGATGATGTGGTAAAATTCATGGCTGAGGAGACACTGGAGTTTATCCGGGCCCAAAGGAACCAAAACCAGAGCGTAAAACTGCAGCCTGCAACAGTTCACAGAATGACTGCGTAATGGCAGCCAGACCAGCCACAGTATATCTATATGGTTGGGTCTATAATGCATTATAATCACATTTATAAGGCGCTTATAAGGCTTCATAACACTTGTTATAAATGTTTCGAATCTTGTATGTCAAATTATAACAAGGTTTATGACTGTATTATAAGCGCGGGTCATAATGCATTATAAGCTCAGTGGTACAGCACCTTATAACTACCATATCTTAATACACACACACACACACACACACACACACACACACACACACACACACACACACACACACACACACACACACACACACACACACACACACACATATATATATATATACTGTATTTATATACTGTGTATATATACTGTGTATATATATACTGTACATATAGCCTATATAAAGACACAGTCAGAGAGAGAGAGAGAGAGAGAGAGAGAGAGAGAGAGACTGCCACTGTCCCTTTTTATCAGGTTTAGACATCAGCCTCCAGAGCACTTTATGTGCAGTCAGACCAGGGTCACAAACAACAGCCCCAGAGGACCACGGTGTCTCAACAAGGAAACAAGGTACACTGTGACTCTGGTGCTACTTTCTGCATCTGTCACAGAGGTCACCCACCCGTCAGTAGACCTGGAGCCACCAACACTGTGCAGCACTGCTTCTGTAACTATGGGCTCTCTGCTGCATTTTCTTTTATTGTCTCTATCAGCCGAAGGCATGGGGGAGAGTATGTTATCGCCCCTGTCCGTCCGTCCGTGCGTGTGTCCGTGCGTGCGTGTGTCCGTGCGTGCGTGTTTGTGCGTTTGTCCTTCCGTCCGTCCGTCCGTCCGTGTCTGTCCGTCTGTCTGTTACCAGCTAATCTCCTGCTCCGTTGGCTTATTCTCTGCCAAACTGTGCACACACACTCCCTGGATGCCAATTCCGAACCTCTGCCCCACATATTTCACATGGGCCTGTTCTAGCGCCACCAGGAGGCCAATTTAGCAAAACACATTTTTTGGCCAGTACTCCTACAGATTTTGTCCAAAAATCACGCGAATCGGTAAACAGTATCTCTACAATCATGTGATTGACATGGATCTGTCCGATTTTCCATATTCCATCCTGATTGGCTACAATTGGCTTACAAAGTTTGCAGGATTGGTCCGTTTTGAATAAAATGCCTCAAATCATGAACGCAGCTCGCAATTTTTATGAAATTGTGCATGCACTTTCCTAATAGGCCGAAGAAGTCATGGCACCTTTTCACATTGGCCTATTATAACGCCACCAGGAGGCCACAATAACATAACAACATGCCTGACCTGGTGGAGACCTGTGCTCGGAAGAGCACTGCTTCAAGTTAGGTGGTGTTTTGTCCACCTTTTAACTTAATTAGAAGTATCATCAGCAATGTAGAAATACTCCGTTCCAAGTAAAAAGTCATGAATTCAAAAGTTACTAACACGTTTTAAAATGTGTAAATTGCTTAAAAAATGTTTTGAAAATAGCAAATCTACAAGCTCACAATGCATTGTGATGGGACACATTGTGCAGTTTGTAGATCGGCGGTGTGTTTTGTAACAATAATCAGAATCTACAAAGTAACTAGTAACTAAAGTTTTCAAATAATTATAGTGGAGTAAAATTGCGATATTTGTCTCTGAGATGTCGTAGAAGTTAAAGTACTGACATTTGAAAAGAAAATACCTCAAAATTGTACTTAAATACAGTACTTGAACTTGAGTAAATGTACTTGGTTACTTTACACCACTTGTTTTGTCAGGTCATGATAAGTAAAGCCTATTGCAGGCCATCACTTACCCGTAAGCCTGTAAGACCTGTCCAATTACAGGTTTGTTTTTGTTTTTGTTTCATTGCTGCATCATGCTTCATTCTGTAATTGAGTTATGCAGACAGTCCAACAAAAAGCACATCTAAACTGCACTCTGTCTTGCTTGCGCATTTAGCTCAACTTTTGTTCTCCCTTCTACTTCCCCAAAGGACGAAATTGAACAGCTCACAACATTAGCGATTCAGTGGACGTTCTACCAATTTTGTAAAATAATTTAGGCAGAACTTGCTTGACAGAATATAAATGTCTGATTTTAAACAACTCATGAACTCAAATTAATTTTGTCTTCATCAGTATTCCGCAGGAAGGATGCAAATCGCAAGGTCCAGCCAAAATGTTTTTTCTTGTCTTTGACCTTGCCTTTGTGAAATACAAATTGTACCTTGAGTCTTGAATGAATATAAGTGTGTTAAAGTTATATATTTGGAAATAGCCTACAAACATTTTCCCTCAAATCGAGACATGCTCTGTGGAAGCAGTGTCTGTGCAGGTTCGACTTCGACCCCAATAATATGAAACTTAAATATGGCTCTCAGGGGGAGCAACGTATTGCAGTCATTCAGTTTGTGTGCAGTAGGCTGTATTATCCAGCACTTGATCTGTAGCTTAGATACCTGATATAGCACTATTGGAGAATAGCTAATTAAGCATCTGCTATTGCATAATACAGTATACTATATCATTTAGGTTTGAGATTAGATTTAGAATAGACATTATTGTCCGTGACGGTTATTTGTTTTCACAGCCTGTACAACATCGAAAAATAAACAGTAGCATGAGACTCAACATGTACTGTAACATACAACTCAATGTAGAACTCACTCCATTCAATGGTGGTCACCTAGATCATCTTACAATTATAATAACAATAACTCATTAATAATCATTAAATGGTAGTAGTAAAAGATGCTATAAATATGCATGCTATAAATGGTGGAGTGAAATGTAGCAATGTAATTTATAGGTGACGTGGTTCAAGAATGTGGTATTTCAGAACTACTGCTGTACATACCTGTTCCTATATTTATATTAAGGGTGGGGAAGTTAACGCGATATTAACTAATTAACGCAAAATCCTTTTATCGGCGATAATATTTTTAACGTGTGATTAACGCGGTGATTTTTGCCCCCCGGTGCAGTGAGTTTTGAGCCTCGGTGCACCCCGTATTCAGGAAGTGAATGCAGCCTCAGAGATGCGCAGTAGTAAACAAGAGAGTCACACAGACAGTCAGAGCGGTGGAGGTTTTGGAACACAGGCAGGGGCAGACACAGACACAGACAGACAACCACGGTTGCACTCATTGGAGACTATTGGACTTCACTCAGTAATCACAGTTCTCTCGAGAACACAGCGCATTATTTTGACGGGGAGTGGAGGCTTCTGTTGCATGGGCTGACTGTTATGAAGACGTTAGCTTCACGTTAGCTTCAGACGTAGCCTACTAGCCCTGGAACTTGTCTGCCCCAAAGCCTCCACCATGCGTGTAGCCGGAGAGTGTATCATTGAAAATAAAGTCAGCAAACTGCTGATCACTGACAGTGCACACAACATGATCGCAGGGGCCAGGGAACTGGATGGGCATAATGCCTTGTGCCACACATCTTCAGCGAGCTATAGCCTATAATCTCCAAGCAATACCACCGCAATTTGTGGCGTCGTCACGTTAATGTTAATGTATTGTTAATCTAAGGCTACCAACGAGCCATCACAGTGTCTACATAATAACAGGGTTTATCAAAGTGAAATAGGGGTGCCATAATCGTAACACCAGTCCAGGGTGCGGTGCCTCAGAATACTTTGATAATGTTTCAAATGTAGCCTATCAATATTACTTCAGTTAAACCTAGAGCCTCTATGCTTTGTAAAAGGCTGCACTGTACTTGAGTAATTTTTCCATACACAAACTCTTCACAAAATAGATTACAAGCTCACAACGCATCTTATGTGAGCTTGTAGATCGGCTATTTTTGGTGAATGTTCCACCCAGAATAGGGATGCTGTGGTTAAAGTGATTAAATGCCAAGTAAAAAGTTAATTTATTTCTAATCTGTCCTAATGGAAACGCTCATTTTGCCCCAGAATACTTTGATAATATTTTAAATGTAGCCTATCAATATTACTTAAGTTAAACCTAGAGCCTCTATGCTTTGTAAAACGCTGCACTGTACTTGAGTAATTTTTCCATACACAAACTCTTCACAAAATAAAAGATTAAAAGCTCACAACGCATCTTATTGTGAGCTTGTAGATCAGCTATTTTTGGTGAATGTTCCCCCCAGAATAGGGATGATGTGGTTAAAGTGATTAAATATATAAAAGTTAATTTAAATCTGTCCTAATGGAAACATTTTCTCGAATATTCTGGACAGTAAGCCTATTTCTCATATAGAATTTGAATAAACTAGGTATTTGTCTACCTCCCATGTTGATATGAGTATTATATATCTGTTTAAGGTAGTTTTAGAACAGATAAAAAATATGCGATTAATTTGCGATTAATCGTGATTAATTATGGACAATCGTGCGATTAATTCGATTAAATATTTGAATTGATCCCCAGCCCTAATTTATATACATTTACTGTAGATCTAACTTCTTCTTTCGTGTATCATCGTCCTTGATGATAGGTTGCTACATTCCGATATCTACATACATAATACTGTTTACCCATAATGATCCATGTTGCTTATTAAGACTGTTATGTCCATTTTCCTGGTGTTAGATTGCATATTATTTATTCATGTCCGGTCAGTCCATGTGCAGGTGGCCAGGTTAGTCCCTATATTATTGTTGATAGAATGAACACAATACCTACTGTACTGTATGCCTCTATTTCCACCTGCTGGTGGCCTATACAGTACTTTATGCACAGGTCAGATGTAAAGTCATCTTAATACTGTCTTTATCTTATTGTTATTACGGTAGTTCTATTTTTACCAGAGTTATGTATTCTGCACTTCTCTACCCACACCTGAATCCTCGTTTCATCTTTTACGTTGGCGCTGCTATGACAACTGATTTCCCTCGATATCAATATAATAGTGTGTGTGTGTGTGTGTGTGTGTGTGTGTGTGTGTGTGTGTGTGTGTGTGTGTGTGTGTGCGTGTGCGTGCGTGCGTGTGTGCGTGTGTTATACAGAAGTTTACTGTAGGGTGGCTATGATTTCAATCAGACAGATAAGCTGAGACAGCTACTGTAGGTTCTTATCGGCCACTCTTATCGCTGGCCTCACCTGATGTAGATTGTAGCAGTGTGCTGCTGCTAACACAGAAGATGCGTGCTGACACTCTCCTTCAACACTGCTAATGTTAAACTCATTTAACGCCATTAAAAAACATCGACTTTCGGGGTTGTCCACCACAATGTCTTTACCTTTTAACGTGGGCGCGTGCGTGTCCATCGTGCACGACGGTTGACGGATCGCGCACGCTCTTCGATCATGCCGTGATCAGCTCTCGAAAACAACCTCATGTTAATCCATGTCCATGCGAGCTGTCTAGTAGCGAAAACAAGGAAGTAACGCTTCCGGGGACAGGATACAGGGGGTGGTTGCCCCGTCCCCTGTTTCCAGTAAAGGAACATCCGTATCCGGTTCCAACGGGTAGTACGGATTCTAGGTAGGAAAAAAAAAAAAGGCGGATCGGCGATCATACTTTTAATTGTTTTATAGTGATTAAAGCATATAAATCTTCGGGTTCCTCGGGCCTTGGCGGAGAGAAACAGCTGCGTTTTTTCGGCTTCCTTGGGCCGTGGCGGCAAATGAGTTAAGACACTCTGGTAGGCAGACTACGCTGCCCTCACTCACACCTATGTCGCACTGTAGATCCGACCCCCTATGTCTGACTCGAGTCATAGTGTTGGGGGGGCTTCGTCAGAGTGCACGGTCTTTTTTCACGTTCATATAAAATAAAAACACACTGCAATTTATACGATGAATTGAAATTGAAATCGATTGTATAATCGCTGAGAAAGTTACAGCCGTAGCCTACTCCAGAAACATCCCAATCCTCCCTCTCATGTGTTATGAGAATTTGGCCTATTAACCTGGCCTTGAGCTCCTTTTATTTTGCACTTGAGGGGTAGAGCGTGCCCTGACTCACTGTACAGGTCTTAATACACATGTCAAGAACCTTCCAGGTGGACTTCTCTCTCATGGAGGTTGGTAATAGGTGATAGGCTCCATCAATGCATCCCCTGTCAGACTCCCCCGCTGCCTGCTCCAGGGTGTTAATAGTACTTCTTGACAAGATTCATAAAACACCCGCAGAGTTTTTCCTGCGGAGTCATTAGTTTAGTAGTGCTTTGACCTTACTGTGAATGTCCTTTGTGAGCTAGGATACTGTAAAGTATGTCCGGAGTGGAAATTAAGTGCATTAGGATTTCCGCCGTGCTTTAATGATGACAGATTCTTAACAGTATTAAATCCTAGCCCCCCATTTACTGTCATTCCACTGACTTAATCTTAGCACGCAGCTTTAGCGGCTTAGCTTGATTATAAACACCCCGTTACAGTACACCACTCGGCAACATTAATGTTAACTGTCTGATGGGGATTGACTGGATGATTGATTGGCTATCTCTACCTCAGTGGTAACCATTATGCTTCATCTATACTTGGCTGCGTGCCGTGTCGCGCAGCGGAAACAACCGATGTGGAAGCTCACGACACGCTGCGATGCACCGTGCCGTGAGCTTGTAGATCGGATATCGTTGGTGCGCGATACCGGCACACAACCAAGTACACATCAGGCGTCAGGGCTGGTGTGGGAATTGGCTCGAGGGATCTTCAGTGATTGGTTTTAGGTATAATCGACATTTGATGAGTATTTCCAACGCAGTTTTCACTCGAGGGTTATTATAGCGATATCACTGGTACACGGTTAAGATAATAGAATGCACAGAAATCAATCCCCCCGCCTCCATGTCCCCTCCTCCTACATCTCTGCCGCTGTTCACTTGTTTCCTGAACCGTCTCACTCTGCAGCAGCCGTTCTGCAGACAGGGATGGGCTGATGGCTGAGGCTGTTTATTGTCATGTAAGTGTCACACGGGTTGTGACAGTTTGCGTCTGTCCCTCTCTGCGGTTGGTGATGCAGCCTGGGGAGCTTACAATTATTGTCTGGTTGCTGGGTGCATGGCTCTCTCCCCTCACCTCGTGTCATAGCACTGTGGGCCTCTCTGTCCCACACACGTCCAAGCCTAATGTGATGTGACACTCCTTTTTTCTGTTGGGAGGAATATGATATGAAGGTGTGTGTGTGTATTTCAACCCTGCACCCAGGGTTGATACCAAAAACAAAACTACACATGGATGGACTCTACCGTCACGAATTAAGTGTGGCACTCTCTTTCCGCACATTAACCAACAGCTTGTGTACACAGTCTGTTTAGGTTGGTTATGTTGTACTTTTTTTGGGGGGTGTTTGAAATAATGCTGTGTGTCGTTTGTGTCGAGGCGTGAACTTGCAGAACGATGTAGCTTTCAAGTCATTAAGCTATTCTTTACAACCATTGATTGTGTCACTACATTTCCAGTGGCACATAAATGTAAATTAGCACAGTAGATGAGTTTTGAGTGCAGTTTGTCTATCACTTCAAAGAGAGAATTATCCTTTTCCATCCATTTGTAGCTTTTACACAGTCGCATGTTTTACTCAATCACTCAAAGTCATCCTCATCCACTTTAGGTGCCAAGTAGTTTAAAGGTACCTAGCTATGCTTTGACTAATTCACTTGTAGTGTAGCTGTACTGTAGCTACTTATTTTGAAAGAGAGCTTTTAATCCTTGTTTTAAGAGTAAGGTTGCTATTTTTAAGTAGCTTGCCCAAGACTCATTATAATACATAATATGATAATAAAGTTGAACTTGTTGTTGTCAGGGGTCATCACCATGCTACTTTTGCCACAGACATACAACATGAGTGGACAATAATATATTACAAGAAACACACAAAGAGCTATAGCCTTAAATTACCTTTAGAGGTAGAGTGCAAATATGGAACCAAGTGGACCCTTTGAGTCCATTTGTGCACTTTCAGAGTTATGGTGGTCCTTAAATTGTTAGAGAACCACTATCCTAGTGGACTCTTAATGTGCCATATTGTCATAGTAAATCAGCGTCATACAGTACATATTTTGAGGAATTTCAGTTATTGGGTCTTATGATAAAAATAAGGACATTATAATGTTATGTAAAAAAACTAAAACATTTTCCATGGACAAGGACAAGTCTTGCCATAGACACAATTCCCCACCTATACGGACACATTGATGACCCCTGGTTGTTGTTGCTGGGTTTAACGCCAGCCACTGTATGGCTCATAGTCTCATGCATGTGGGATTTACAGTACTGAAATAGGTTTCACTACATGTGCCAATAGAGTTCTTCCTCCTACCCTGTCTGTCAATCAAATGGAAGGGTCTTTATTCCTAAATAGTACTGTGGTGGTTCAACTGCATGGGTCACTATAATAACAGGCTTTGGTGTGTGGGTGCTGGCTACGGCGGTGCCCTCCCTGTAATTCACCTGCAGAGGCCTGGCACAGAGCAGCCTGCCTCCTCCATATCGGCAGAACGTTGACTGATAGGGGCATGAGCTGATGTTGATGTAACGCCACAATAAACATGCCCCACTTCATACCCCGCCATTTGCAAATACCTTCGTAGTTCCATAATGCCTCTGTCTCCATAGATTTCCATGTAATTCATAGTGCACTGATAATGTCCTGTCCATGCCTAGATCATGCACCACGTGTGTGCACATTGCTCACAGCTTTCAAACAAAAAAATCCGAATGGAAATCCGTTCAGGCATTCATGAACTAGCAGCCATTATGTTTTCCTAAAATGTAAACAAAGATGGCTGCCATGTTTGAAAGATGGGATTGCTATGGGGGTTAAACATGCAATTTCGCGATTGCTATCATGCCTACTAAAAGTTTTTGATTTTTTTTTAGATCTTTAACTCTTTATAGAGCTTTAACTCTTGAAAGTGTAAAATGAAACCGAATGGATACGGTTTCATTTTACATTGGGCTTTTACTTAATTTACAAGAAGTCTACACAGTTACAGAATGTAGAAGAATTGTTATTTTTGTAGAAGAATTGTTATTTATTATTCGGCTCAAATGCCGAATAATACAACACTGTTACATTTTCCTGTATAAACATCAGTCAGATATTTTTTGTATATCGTGTTATGTTATTAGAATGTACCTGGAAGTGTCTGTCAGTGTTAGCTAAAACTCACTGTATCATTAAAAGATCAGCACTTACAAGGCTTTAACATTCAGCTCAACGACTGTATTAGAGTGTTTTTCCACACTTTCAACGTGAATGACAGTGCATGCCATTTAAAAGTACTGCGTAATCTCTGCTAATGGTGAGAATCAAAGCGGAGGCATAGCAGAGGCAACCATGCAAGGCAGTGAAGGCACCTGTTCATCAGGAGCAGTTGGCGGTGAGCGTCTTGCTCAGGAACACTGAGGTATAGGACATGGCTAACCTTAATGTGCATTCAAACCGTAGAGTTATAATAAGTATAGAGAGGACACCAGATATGGTGGCCGTTTGAGGTACTGCAGTTGGGGCTTCTAACACGAACGCGCATTCTAGGCTTCTTTGTATTGGCTGCACGTTCATAGCAGAAGTGCTCGTTCATGAATTGGAGCCCCAGCGCGTCCATGAACACAAACTATGACGCAAAACGTGTCACAGAAGCCCCACTACGTCACGTTTCTGAGGCGTTTCCAAGCGCGGAAGTGCGCTTCATGCGCTGGGTGAGCAACTCAATGCAAGTGGACGGGCGGGGATATCTGGCTTCAGAGCTCCCCCTAGGTTCCGGGGGCTTGGTCCAAACCTGAACCTTTTTTTACTTTGTATGTAATCGCGCCGCTCAAACTATCCAGGTTTGAACGCACCATTAGATTGCCATACTGTACCTAAGGAGGACTAGGGCTGTCTCCTCAGAAGCAAGAATCCCAATCATGTCCATTTAATAGTAATAATATTTAATGTAATAATTCCCAACGTCATATTTCCCTCCCCTAGACCTTTTATTGTGTTTTCTAACACTTGCTGTATGCCTCATTTACACCTGGTTTTAACATCTGTATCCAGGATGCAGCACGCTATCCAGATAATGAGTGAGCTGAAAGCACGTTTTGCATTCACACCTGCTGTTTAAGTGTTATCGTTTATTTGCATTCTGTCTGCTGCGTTGTCATCGGATCTCATTTTCTGTGCAGGTTATGCAGAGCAGGTATTGTAGTGTAGACGGGGAGGTGACAAGTCTGTTCACAGAAGTACAGTATGGGTTGCTATACAGCTTGGTCTTACAGCTACATGTAGTCACAGATGTGTTTTGAGAAGCTGTGTGTTTTGAATAACGCTACAGTCAGACAGGCGTTCGCTGTGGATGAGTAAATGATCCGTGACTGGTGGGATCGGTTCTCGTAAAAGCCCCATTATACAGTACTTAGTTTGTTTTAGTTTTAGTCATAGTCTTTTGAATACAATTACATTTAGTTTTAGTCATATTTTAGCCATTTGTAAATGTTTTAGTTTTAGTCGACAAAATATCATAAGATTTTAGTCGACTAAATCAACAGATGATTTTTTTTTTTTTTGGACGAAAATGTATTTTGGCAGGCCTTGATATTGTCGCAATGCCTGATTTTACACTTGGTTTCATGCTGAAAATAGCCGATCTACGAGCTCACAACATTCCGCAGAGTGACACTGTGGGAGCTTGTAGATCTGTTATTTTCAGAGCGCAAGCTCAGAGTGCAAAAGAATATAAAATGACATGTCTTTTAGTTGTACTGGATCTCTTCTCCACAACATTTTAGTCTAGTTTTTATTTATTGACGAAATTGTCAATATATTTAGGCCCTTCTTAGTTTTAGTCATCATCAGTTTTTATTTAGTTTCCGTCAGTGAAAAAAGTTAGTTGACGAACATGTTTAGTCATAGTTTTAGTCGACGAAATCAACGCTGCTTGGTTGTGGGCCAGAGTTGCGTACCAAAAATAGCCGATCTACAAGCTCACAAAGTGTGTGTGTTTTTTTTTGTCTGTGATTATGTTGTTAGCTCTTTGGTGGACAGGCTACTTTACAACAGCTCTATGAATTGCATTCACACCTGTCTGTCCGACACTGGCTGAGATCCATTCATAATGCATGCCAGACCTCACTGTGTCCTTTGTGTATTGACAACCTGTATTAACAGTTTGCCAGCCGAAATAGAATGGTTGTTGGTAGATTAGCCGTGAAATTTCTATTATTATATTATGATCTGAACCTCATTCATTTTACCAGACATCCAGCGCTATATCACATGGTCTTCATCCCCCATTATCATACCGCGATCCCCCGTTGTTTTACTCACCACAGTTCCCTCTGAAATTCTCAATCTGCATTGGCTTAGAGTGGGGGATTCGGCCGACGCATCGTGTCCCTGTGCGTTTCGCGTGCGCGATCCGTTCACTTAAACGTCGCCTCAAATAATCCATGTGTGACTCAAGAGTAGAAATAAAAAGTTTCGCTCGCATAGCCCGCAGCACTGCTGCTGTAGAAGCATTGGTGTATAAACAGTAAACGGACGACAGCAAGGAAGCTTAAAGAAGGAATGGAACTGACGTCACTTCTGCTTCATGTCAAAGTAGCCATGAGCTATCGATGGACGAGCGGTGACTAGGGAAGGTTAGACGATCGCCGATTTGCGGATAGAAATCATTTATTTTGGTTTTAATGACCCAGTACGGTAAAAGACGGCGCGGCTGAGACACCCTTGCCCAGATGTCCGGTATATTCAGGTTTTAATGTTAAGGGGCTCCCCGTGGCTTGGAAAGGGTTAAGATGTGATAACATATCCAGACACAGAATACATGTTAATATCAGGTTTAAAGCAATTATTATATTTATTATTGTTAAAGCTAGGGTAAGTGATTTCATTTAATTCAAATAATAACAGTGTTTGGTCCATATAAGGACTAACCCCTATCCCCTGTGAGGAGAAAAAAGCAGTTTCAGTTGTCCCTGTAGGTGACAGCCTTCCTCCAATCAGGATAGAGTGGTGGGGGCCTTCCTCCAATCCTGATCGAGTGGGGGCGGGCCTTGGTCTTTAAGATTTTAGAGAGACAGGAAGGAACCCATGAAGGACTGAGAGACACACGTGACAAGATGAGTTTGGAGTGGAATCCGGGTCCTCAGCTCACAAGGAGCATATGGTCTGTGCACTGACCATTCTGAGCCACCAGGCACCCCGGACCATGCAAATATTCTCTCTTGCTCCTTCAGGCAGTCATGCATAAACGCACACGCGCACGCACACACACACGCACACGATCACACGCACACACGCGCGCACGCTCACACGCACACACACGTGCACACACAACGTAGCTAAGTACATTTTCTTAATTACTCTACTCAAGTACAATTTTGAGGTATTTGTACTTTACTTGACATTTCCAATTTCCAATACTTTTACTTCTACTCCACTAGATCTCAAATATTGTAATTTTACTCTGCAGATATAAATTATAATATTATAAAACATAAACCACTTAAGCCCCATTTTATACCGTGGCTATTTGTAAATTGCATATCTACAAGCTCACAACACGTCGTGTTGACGTTTGAATTCCGGACTTTTACTTGTAACCGAATATTTCTACATTGCAGTGTTGATACTTTTACTTAAGTATAAAATGTGAGTACTTTTTCCACCACTGCACACAGTATACTGTATACTGTACAAGAACGGACAAGCCACACATTTCCTTGCTGCACCGCTTGCTGTTTATTTATTTTTATGAGACCTCTCTGTCTTCCTAAATGCAGATAAGCTAATTTTCCTGAGCGGATTATCAGCTTCAGAAACAAGTGGGCAGACCACAAAGAACACTCAGGCAGAGGATGAACCGAAAGAGAAAGACAGAGAGGAAGAGAGGGCTGTTTAGTTCCCCCTCCAACTGAGAGGGGAAATGAATCTCAACGGTATAGCATTTTGTCCTGTGAAGCTCTGGCTTTAGCAGACACAGCCTTTTGCCACTAAATGCCCCCAGTATAATGCGTCTGTCCCGTAACTCAATAGGAACGCGGCTGATACGATGGCTTTTAGAGAATTTCATTGTAAACAGAAGGAAAGCCCATCTCTCTGTAGGGATTTGAGTGGGAGCCCCCAGATGCCTAGATCAGCAAGCAAGTTCTCCACCGCTTACTTTAAGCCACTGGATATAACATGCCGTTTGTGTATGAAAACCATTACACTGTTGTTGTTAAGTTAATGCCGGCTACATGGCCTGTATATACAGCCCGGTGTCATGTCAGTGCAGTCTAAATGTTGTAATGGGAAAAGCTGGGATATGTCGCCTGTCTCAACTGATTAGATTAGCCTCGACCGAAATCGTTCAAAGTTTACATTGACTGCTCTGGAAGTACATAAGGAGGTTTTAATACCCTTAGATTTGTGTCAACAAATCTGTTCTGAAAGCTTGGCGCCATCATGCTGCAGAGCAGCCTGAACTTTTGGAATAGTGAGTCCACTTTCAACCTGAGTCTCCCTAATAGGGACTCCCTGTAGCTAAAATAGCTGTTGTTGCTGTTTCGTCATCCAGTGGAGGATGGAAGGCTTAAGTGGATAAAGAGGTAAGATTCTGTGTTCAGGCTGTGCTGCTGAGAATGACAGCGGAATATTGCCTTGGAGGTCGCGTTGACCTCCAAGCGATTCTTCGCTTGAGAGCGCCTATTCAAATCCGTGCCGTGCGGCAGGAAAAACACTGTAAATATATGGGCACGCTCAAAATGGCTACGCTCGCCTATTTTCCTGTCACAGCAAGGGTAAAGCTGACGCTGACTTCATCCGGGGGACATTTACATAAGTAAATAGCACAGAACTGACAGGCCCTTCTATAAATGAGCGAGTGTGCTGTCCTATCAAACGCCAGGGATGGCCGCTGGTGGGGAAATGGGACGTGTTGGGGGCATACGAACTGTATATGCCTGCTGACAATGATGAATGTTGGCTCCAAAATATAAGTGATTTCCTCCCACTTTATTTATTTATTTACTCACGGAAATTGGGGCCATTTCTTGACCAATCTGATTAGGAGGCTACTACTGCACAGGGGGGGAGAGAGAGTGAGAGAGAGAGAGAGAGAGAGAGAGAGAGACAGAGAGAGAGAGAGAGAGAGAGAAAGCGGCGGTGAAGGACACTCGCCCCCATGTGATAGGTCTTTTACGGATGGATATTGGCTTCCATCGGAGCGCCTCTAACAGCACTGGTGAAGTGTAAACAGTGACCCTCCGAGCCACCTGGCAGACTCTTCCAGAGTTATTAGTTATTACAGTGGAGGTGTGGAGGACTGGGGGAGATGCAGTGTTAACCTCTTTCTGGAGACTCTCAGTGAGTAGAATGCTAACTAGCTGCTGCAGCCTGGCCAGACCTTTTTTAGAAAGAGTGCATTTTATATACGGTAGTATGTAAGCAGCACTCACCCACATGTGCACACCCAGAGAGGCCATTAGTACACGCACACGCACGCACGCACGCACGCACGCACACACACACACACACACACACACACACACACACACACACACACACACACACACACACACACACACACACACACACACACACACACACACACTATATATATATATATATATATATATATATATAGGTCCATTTACGCTCCTGTTTTGAATATGCACATACACCATAGTGCCATTAAATCCAAAGTAGCACAAAGACTAACGAAATGGATACAGAGAATGGGACAGAAGTATTCGTACACACACATATTTAACATCAGGGATGGATAGATTATAAAGTTGCACTTAGTCATCATACAGTCTGTGTGAAGATCCCGAAGGGGGAAATGAGTCTAAACCATTTCACATCTGTCCTGACTGCGGTATAAACATATTTGTATATTAAACACTTCGTGGTAGCATCAGCAGGAACTGAATACATCTCAGCAGCCACAGTAGAAAAGCCTGTAATGTTGACACCTTAGTTCATAAAAGTGTTTTATAGGCCCCGACGTTTTAATGGTGTTTACAAGGTTTGGGTAAAGGGACGCCTTCTGCCAGAGCACCGCGTGCCATGCTACTGAGCAGTGCAGTCTGGCACTCACCTTTCTCCACCCTGTTTTATGCCTTGATAAAATATAGCAATTATCCCACACTTAGTATGCATGTCGGAGGAGATTGCAACCAAGATGGAGTAGTGGTGAGGGCGGCTGTCTTGGTTTTGAAGGTAGCTCAGTGAAGAATTAAAGTGTGCTCCCTAAGTAATTCCCTCCCATTTATGTTCCAAGTCAGCACATTATTTGCTTGTTAAAAGGACACCAAAAAGATTTCAGTCTCCCACTGGAATTAAGCACTGGGTAATTGATGTTGCATTTGTGAGTATTTATGTGGTGGTGGTGTTTTATTTACAGAAGGTTTTGGTTAAGATAAACCAAGCTGAAATTCACTGGCCGGATGTTATTGTTTTCACTTAACATTCACATTAATACAACATTTTACAATGTACCCAATTGATATTAGCACATTAGGCCAGTTGCTTTTACATCCATCCATTTTATACATCTCGCTGTGGCGTGCAACACATCAACATCTGCCTTAGTCAATTGTGCTCATTGGCAAATGCTGTGTCTAGACAGCTGGATGATGGCAATCTAGAATTCTCTCAGGTGTTCGTTTAATGGATATGTTGAAAATTGTAGACTACAATTCACAAAATAATTGAAGGCATTTATAAATGAGTTTATTTCCACACCATGACATCACAAGAATGATATTAATAATAAAAGCATTGCCTGAATTTCACCACCATTAATATTAATAATGACACTGTCATCCTATCCTATCCTACTATTATAATTAAAATGAAAGCGTATTTGGGGAGAGCACATTCATTCACTTCACCTATATTCAGGGGTCCAGTATATGTGCAGACTATATTGATTTTATAGGAAATTCAATGTCATTGTCTGACAACACTGGACACCTTACAGATTGCTACAAAACCTGTATATTGTCACTGTCTGGCAGAAACCTTGTATCTCCAAGTTTCAAATGTGTACGCTTTTTCGTAAAGTAAAGCCCTGCTTCATCATACAAGACTGTCGCTCAAAACTAGTGAAAATAGCAGATCTTCAAGCAAGGCATTGTGTGCTTGTAGATCGGCTATTTTCACTATTTTAAAATGTCTTTAAAATAATAACAAAAAAAGGGAAGGTTTTGGATAGGTTTCCATCCGACAACGACGATATCCAAACAACAACTTGAAGGATACAGTACATATAGACTGATTTCCTGAGTGCCGCCCTGTGGAGCGCATCGCCATTACTGCGGGTTCACTGCTTACTTCTATCTATCTATCTATCTATCTATCTATCTATCTATCTATCTATCTATCTATCTATCTATCTATCTATCTATCTATCTATCTATCTATTTGCGAACAATAGGGGAATAGGGGAAAATAGAGACCTACTGTCTCTCCAAAAATGATAATTTTCTTTGTGCCTTTGTGTTGTTACCACTTCGGTTGTTTATTTTGTCGGAACCGTCTTGATCCTCCGCTCTCCCCCGGCACGCCCCGTTCTTGACGTGTGTGTGTGTGTTTGTGATGTGCGTCAACAACGGGAGCCTATTCATCCACTAACCGGGGCTGACACCAGGTCCCAGTGTTTATATACCTCCTCCGAAAGGCTGCCAGTCATCGTGATGATGCGTTGTGTTGCTCTGAGAGGCCGCTATGGAGAAAGTTGGCCCGGCGTACCTGGGATGGATCTGCTCCACGGGCCCACTCCATTAACACAGCCTGCACTGACCCATAAATCACTGTCCAGGGCCTCCTCAGACAGCCCCTGCCTCAACACTCTGGACCCCCTCCACCACTCACATTTGAACCCCTGCAGATCAATCAATGCATGGCAGAACCCCCCCCCCCCCCCCCTCCCCACAGCATCCATCCTTTTCCTCTGATATTTATTTTCCTGCAATATGTAAATCCAAAGTACAAAGACATCTGCAGTGTTACTCCAGTATGTACAGTAAGGGGGTGTCTTCGGCTCTTGGGTGAAAATAAATGAATTACTGTAAGAACGGTGGGTGTAATGGCTAATTTTAGGCTAGTTTTTCGTCAACTCTTACAGTAGTTGACGAGTAGTTTTGCTGCAAAGCAATTGTGATACTATTGCATGAGGCTGCTTGTGTATGCTGTTCAGTAAATCTATTGTATGCTCACAATCTTGAACTCACTACACTGTAATAGCATTAAATCATAACTTTTATATGCAACTTTATTTCAATCCAATATCTGACATAATGGTGCAATTTTGTGGTATAGGTCAGGAAGGTCAAACATTGATTACAAAACAAAGGGGTTCTACTTTAAGCCCTTTATTTAGGTGCTAGTATAAAAAGTGACTAACGTTTTGATGCTTGCATCTTCATCAGAGTCCCAAATAGTGATTGTCACATTGTCATACATACATACATACATACAGTAGCTTATGAACTATTCAACGTATAAGGATGAAACCGATTGCATTAAGCTCCTTAGATGAGATATACATTAATTATCTAATGATGAGTTATGGTTCAAACAAACTATGAAAATAAGCAACACCCAAACCCTTTCTTGCGGGTGGAACCATGTCTCAGCTCTTGAAATCTCAACCTGTGATTTTAATATTGCAGTACATCATGAGTCACATCTTGGGCTTTGATTTGTCTGTAAGTGCTCAGAGAGAGAGAGAGCGAGAGAAGGGGGGGGGGGGGGGGGGAGGAAAGAGGGAGAGGGGGGGCTCAGACAGCTTTTGTGTGAACTGGCAGAACTGTGAAGTGAAGCAGGTACCTTTGCTTCAGTCCAGAGAAAGCAGGAGTCCGTGAAGGCTTTCACAAGGTTCCCGCATCAGAGATCTACGGTACATGTCTTGTAGAGTGCCAGTATTGTTTAAGAGATGAGGTCTTCAGACTCTGTTCCCGCTAAAAGCTCTCACAGATGTGTGCGCATGTCAGTCAGCCATAAAACCAGGAGTCTGGTCTTCCCTGCCAAAGAGATGGACTCATTGTGGTCTTTGTGATAAAACTTTAGCCGCCTTCCTTACACAATTGAACCGGTTAAAGATTGAGTTTGTATTGAACATGTATATAGAAAGAATTAATCTATTCATGTAATCTCCTTTGTCCTGTTTGATGGAGTGGTACTACTTGTGACAGGAAGTTATAGAATTGAAAACCCCAATCACCCAGGACGGAGCCCTTCCTCACCCCTGGTTAATGTCTTCCTTTCCTTCTCCCACTCACCATTTTTCAGTACAAAGAATTAATTTCATGGTTTCTTTTTCCCTACAGTGGAAAAGTGATGATGGGCCCTGACTATTGTTATCAAAATATCTAAATGCATTACATGCATATCCCATTTTAAGTGACTTCCTAACAATTCTTTCTTTGCGCCCTCACTTCGGCAAAGTTCTAAGGCCTTTATTCCAGACCTTGTTACCCATTCTAATTCATATTATTTTCCTTGTTTAGCTTATCTCATATCTTTGGCATGAAACATGGGGCTCTAAATGCTAACACTGAGCATGTGTAGTTCTTTCGTCGAGGGCGTTCCATTGGTTCCAATCCTCAGTCTGAACATTGGAGTTGTAAATGACAGCATGATGAAAACTGGATGAGGGCGACATGTAGAAATAAGATGTCTCGTTTTGAGAGAAAGGGTTTGAGGATGGGGTGGGGGGATCAAAAATAATAGCTCCCTGCCAGTTAGCTCACGGCCATACGCGGCCTGGTGTTGATCTCATGAAGCCTAACAACCCACTCTCCTTCCGACACAAGTACACAGTATGTCATCTCTGATAAGCCCTCCGTGACGGAAAGAAAAGGAAAGAGTGTGGAAGTGATCTAGTTCATAGGAATAACAGATAGTGTTGTGGAGGCAAGGAATTATCGTCAGATTCAGAGGCTTTTCATGGGGGAGACGTTGATTACTTTCCTCATCGCCAATGTTTCTAAAACATGTGCATTAGAACAGAAAGGCTACGGCATTGGGGGGGATAGTCTTTAATGGAGAGAGCCCCAGTTAGTTCTTCGCTATTGAGGCGATGAGAGATAATATCAGCTATTACGTTTTCTTAGAAGCCACGGACTGGCCTCGGCACAAAGGAAAGCGGCTGCTTTTCATTGGCAGTGAGTGGGCCTGTGAGGGCATTATGGTGTCTTTTGGGCAGACGCACTTCTTCTGCACTAGCCTACTAATAGGTTTTAGCTAGGCTGTGCGAGAAGCTGGTTAATATGTACAGTATGTGACGGGACTGAAAAACGCTTTGTAATTTTCCCAGTCTTTCATTTACCCTCTTCCATTCTGGTGACAGGCACCAGTGTGATATTCTGATATAGTATAGTGTTTTGTGAGCGCTCTGCCATTTTGCAGGGACAATATAATCATTATAATTCCGAGGATTTAAGCATACCACTGCCTGACAATTTTGGGCATGTTTAATGAGGCGATTCAAAGGATGGAACAGGATCTTTTTTTAGTCGGTCAGTGATTTAGGTGCCCTGATAGGACTGTAATGCTATAATAGAGCTATTATCAGCTGGCAGCTGTCCTTAACGACTATGTTCCACTATAACATGATATAAATGGTTCTGTGTGCCAATGACCTCATCCTGAAAAAGTTGTGGATATAATAATTCTGCCTGGACCAACACGCAACACCTGGAGACAGTGATATATCCACGATACTCTGGTTCTGGAGTAATGGGTTTTATTAGGGAACCCAACCAAGCAGCTGATGAACAATAGTCCCATAAGGACGTTAAATGAACTTGGGCCTTCTTCTTTGTATGATGGTGTCGCTCTCCGAAAATAGCTAATCTTTAAACTCACATCTTACATCAAAATATGTTACACATTAGTTATTACTTTCAATTTGAAATAATGAGTTATGTTACAATATCTTTTTTCTGTGTAAAGTAATGTATTATAATACCTTTGCATTACTTTACAAAACACCCTGACATCAAATGCAAAAAAGGACAAAAAAGGACTGCATAATGTTAAATGGAAGAGGCTAGGCTAAATGGAACAATGCCGCAAAAACTTCGTCGCAGGGGTTCAAAAATTGTTTAATGCCAGAGACCCCAAAATATTGCCACAGCCACTGGCTGCCCCCATTGCGAAATGTGTTTAAAAGAAAAGCAAAAATAGCAGATCCTAGGGCGACACAGACCCCACTTTGAAAAACAGAGACTTATTATTGTCTTACCCCACATGATTGATTGATTGATTGATTGATTGATTGATTGATTGATCGATCGATTGCAAATCTATCATCTGTACCTCCTGTTGAATTTATGTGATTGTCATCAAGAGGGAATGAGTGGGAGACATGATTCCTTGTAACCTTGTTTAAGCATGATATGTGAGTGCACAGGTTGAAGAATGTGTCTTAGAATGAGTTTTGACATTCACTTTGCTGCATGTCCAGACTCGTAGCAGGGTGCATTATTCACTCATAATTCACTCTTTGTACAATGCTAATGCCTACTCGCTGTTCCCGCTGCCAATGACATTCTAGCACTCTTGTCGCAACGTAACCCAATTTTGTGCCAATCTACAGGCAACCTCCACTAGCAACCGAATAGCGGTCAAAATGAAGTCGCACTCTGTGTTAAACAAGCTCAAGGAAATTACTAAGCATAAGAAATTACATTGTGTGTGTGTGTGTGTGTGTGTGTGTGTGTGTTCACACACAAAGAGAATACATCACATTTTGTGATAAAATTTGCAATCAAACCGATTGATTGGAAATGTGTCTCTAGTTTTTTTTATGATTTCTTTTTGTGCTTTTATGCCTTTATTCGATAGGACAGTAGACTGACAGGAAATGGGGGGAGAGTTGGGGAGTGACATGCGGCAAAGTTCGTCCGGATAGGGAATCGAACCGGCAACGCCATCAGGCATCAATGCCTATGTGGCTGGCAATGCCCGTGTGGTATGCACCTGCCGCCTAGACCAGTAGGCCAGCGGGCGCCCCAATGATGTCTCTAGTTAAGAACAAATTTGGCTGCAGTTAGTTTAGAGCTAACGTTATTACACACTGGCTGCAGACGACACGCCAGCACACGCTGACATCCCGCCCAGCGTTCAGATAGAGCACTGTTCTATTTCCAGACACCGCCGTGCAGTGAACATTTGTGTTTGTGTTTTCAATGGGTGTTCTCCCTGCAGCGTGTGGAAGGACAACGCTTCCAGTTGATGCTATCGGCGGCACTTACCTGGTGTCAATACTGGGTTGCTGCACTGTGACTGTGCTGGTGGTGTGAAATGGCCTTTCAGGTTAAGGATAGGGTTAGCTATCTGTTAAGGTTAGGGTAAGGATTTCAGTTAGTCGTGCATCTGTTAAAGGAGTAATGCCCCCCCCAAAATGTATTTTTTTCTTTTGATTACTCAGGCCATGGAGACTTGAGTTCAATATGTTTTTGTATTTGTCACATTCCTAAGATTTGATTATAGTAAATTTACCCCCTTTGATGCATTTGGGTCCCCATCCGGAATCATTGCGGATACATTATTGTAATCAAATTCCATGGCATGAGTAATCAATAGAAAAAAAAACATTGGGGGTGAACTAACTCCTTTAAGGCCCTGACACTCCAAACTGAACTGACTTTCAAGAATAACTAACGAATAATGAATGAATGTAAGTCCACAGCTGATGGTCAGTGGATGGCTCTGTTCTGTACCTGCATTAGAAGAGATAATTCTCTACACCAGGAAATGGACATTTCTTTATACCAAGAACACAAAGAATACTTTCGTCCTTGGGAAGAATGTTCTTGTAAACGTACCTTCCTGAGAGCGTTCTCTGAAGTTCATGAAACCAGATAACCCAAATCTTTAGTTGGAGACAGACTTGGAACTGCACTGCAGTTTGCTGCTCTAATCAGCTGTCTAAACGACTGGGCTAATGCGTGAATTAATAATGTTCTAGCAACAAATTAAATTAAACCCCATGTAATCCAGCTGGGTGTTGGAGTTTCCTAATCATTATTGTCATCCTGATTTTGACAGAACGGACGGATGCTCTGATGATAAATGCACTTTGAATGTGTTGTGGATGAAATATCACATCTTCTTCACAGAGTAAGGGTCTTCAAAGGACCACAATGGACACAATCCTTCGTGGCTTTTTGTGTTATCCTTTTAGCATTATTGTATAACAGTACAGTACATATGTACTTTTTTAACTGTTAATAAAGTATTCAATCAATCAACCCCAATTCTTACCCTATAAGATAAGAAGGGACCAGGCTGGTCTTGGATGCACAAGCTGTGGCAATGGACCCTTTGTCAAGTGCCCATGGTTGCTGTTTCTTGGTTGGACAAAAATCCCATCTCTCCATCCACCATTTCAGTTGCTTCATATTGATGTTCTGTGTATTAAATTCTCATTTTAAACTTGGTGTCAGTTAAGAGGAACATCTCAGTTGCAGTATAGTGACTGGGCATATCATGTTTTTTCTCCAAAAATTACGTTTTAGCAAATTCAACATAAACAATCATATAAGGCGGAACCAGGGCAGAACAAGGCATAACGAGCCTGCTTGGTCAGTCAGGGAAGCTGTTCGAAAGCTAAGTTTTGAATAGCAGTACAGTACCACAATACAAAGTGTTGTACAGTGCCAAGAAAGATTTGCCCTGGATTATGTTCCACAATGAATGTGTAGATTGTTAACACTTTGGCAGAAAAGACGTAGGAGACTTGTCAACTCATTTAATAACCCATTTAATTTTGCCCATCATGCTGGAAATTAAAGATCAGGAAGTAAGCAGTGAGTGTGCTCTGATTTGCTCAGGCTGAACAGCCATATACAGAGAGCTCCCATTTAATATCAGGTGAACGGCCACTAATATCAGGTGAACGGCCGTACGTGTGTGTGTGTGTGTGTGTGTGTGTGTGTGTGTGTGTGTGTGTGTGTGTGTGTGTGTGTGCGTGTGCGTGTGCGTGTGCGTGTGCGTGTGTACGTGTGCATGTGTGGCCTGCGCGTACTGCACACGCTTGTACTTTGTGTTCCAAGGAAGACAACTCTTTTAACTGTAAATATCCATAAACATCCCTTCCCAACATAAACTCCCTGAGAGTAAACATCCTTCATTATATCCTCATAAATTTCAATGACACCCTCTCTCCAGCACCACCAGAGTCCACTATAATTTATCTTTACGCATTCCCCTGATGTGAGCGCGCGGGAGCACACCTACCTACCGCAGTGCTTTTCATTACATCCTGGCCAGTGTCCTGGTAGGCAATGTTAACCAAGGGACATAAAGTTTCACCCCCTGTACTGATTGCTAGGTCAATGACAGAGAAGACAGGAGGCAGCAAACAGATGCTTGGCTAAGGGATGTAGCCGAGGATTTAGTGAGGAGAAAACGCTGGGCTTGGTGTTGAGGAGGCAAAGGCTCACTTTCACATTATCAGCGTTCACATTACAGGCTCATTAACAAGAATAATGGGGCTCAATAAAAGCAATCAGGCTCTGAAATAAACTACAATTAAACAACTTTATTTTTGCCCATTAGAAAGGGAGCACCCCCCTGGGCTAAAGCAGGAGAACCCGGCGTCAGTTCTTTCCCATCTGCCGCAGATTGGCGTTCGGAGGAGGCTCTCAGCGACAGTCAGCCACACAACGCAGACTTGGGGTTGTCGGCAAACAGGACGGAGAGGATTATCGAGTGTTCCTGTTGTCTGAAGGCTTTCGTAATACTCCTGCCGTGCTAAACAAACACACCCCCAAAGCGTTTAATGTCTAGTTACCCTGCACAAACACATTGTGTACTGTAGCCTTAGTGGCGAACATTGCTCCCCTCCGCAAATCCATCAGAGGCCACAGCGTGAAGCGTGGACCGCGCCACTACACAAACCACATGGGGGGGCTTTTGGTGGCGTGGGTGCAGTGGCTCCAGGAAAGGCCTGTCTGCTCCAGGGCTATAATTTAATTGAGGGATTAGCATTGCTGCGCAGGGTATAATACATTTCTTTCGGCACCTGCCATTTAACCTTGCTGGTGGTGAGCGGGACGTGCAGGAACAGAGAGAAGGGTTAGCTTTAATCGTCAGCATGCTGGAGCCCTGAACGGGTAGCTGGGGGTTCCAAGTCCCCCTTATTGATTCCAACAGATGGCAGAGCCAGAGAGAGTTTTTTTGCGCTGACTCTGTGCCCAGATGAACAGCAGTGGAGAGCTTGCCACGGCTTCATTAAATATTCACTCGCGCAGACAACACACCAAACAGTAGGCAATGCATGCATACGAGACACCGAAGAACCACAATAAAGGTGCCACTGTGTGGATCTATTTACAGAACCAAGGGCCATATCCAAGGAAAGGGACATTTCCCACAGCCCCATGCCTTTTAAAATATTGAACAGTCAGCAACAATGGCCTCCGTTGCTCACTAAGGAAGGTTGATCACACAAGTCAGAATTACATTAATTATTCATTCGTGAATTTATGGCATAATCTTTTTTTCCCCCCCTTTCAAAACAGTTTCTTGGGTCGTTGATGTCTAGCAAAGATAATGCACCTTCTATCATAGCTTCCGCTATTATTCATATATCAATCAGTCTTCCAATCATGCTGTTTTTCGTGGAATAAGAGCAGTAATTTACCACCGCATAAAACAGTGATGCATATTTATGAACCTGGGAAGAATTTGACAGTTGTGACTCCTTGTGAACCTGAAACACCTGAGGATCTGTTTATGTTAGCAATTAACTGGAGGAAAGATGATTCTTGGGCAGGTCAGGTAAATGATTATAGGGCTTGGGCTGTGTCAGGCGTCACATTAGGGCCATATCAACACCTGTCTCCACTGGCCAGAATTAAATATGAATGCATGCAAATGAGACCCTGACTCCTTGCAGAGGACAACTCTGGGTAACACCATAGTAACAAGCTCATTAGAATTCAGCGTAACTCCACCGTGATGGCATCCATTTAGCTATTCCTGTAGCGTTCTCTTTTATTTTTAATAGGGACTGACCGAGTCGTCTAGACCGGCATATGCTCAGCTGACAATGTTGACTCATAAACAAGGTTTAAATGAAAGACATACCAACTATCATTAAGCTCAGATAAATGGAAGTCTGCTGTAGATCAGGTTGTCGAACATGATGCCAAAACATTATTAGGACAAAACATTCCAGTTGCATCCACACATTATGTAGTTGTAAGAAACATGAATGTTAAAGCATTTAAATCAAAGCATCCACCAATAATGTGTCATGACACTATATTTAATGTGCATCTTATTTAATGTTTCTCACAGGCAGATAATATTGTAATATAGCTTGACAATGCAGAACAATCATGTCATCATCCTGTAGCATGTCATCATGTAGCCCATGTTGTCCATTTTGCATGTACAGTATGTTTTTGATTTACTGTAGTGGCTGTAACTAGCAGGCCCAGTTATTGCTCTCATGGGGACAGAGAGGATCTATTGTTAAAACTTTATGGGTTGTTGTTTTGTCATGTCTTTTAGCCGACATATCCACTTAAACAGAGCCCGGGGCCGACTTAATTGTACTGTATATGTCTCTTTGTGCTTGACTTTCCATGTGTGCGTAGTAGGAATAAGTGAGAGTGTATTAGAAGAGAGCCAGCTCTGTAAACAGCATACAGCTGTATCTTCTCAAAGCAGGTCCTCGCTGGCTGCCCTCTTCTCCCTGTGTGTGTTTATGCTATCATGTACGACAGCACTTAGTGTCAGCATAACTCAGTGGAACGCTAGCTTGTGAACTTCTGTTCCAATAACGCACGACGAGAGCCGCAACTGTAATGGCAATGGCCTGGATTTACAAGCCTCGATTTGCCCCATCTTGGCCAACCCCACCCCTATTTCTCTCTTCCTCCTGACGGGTTGTGGTTTACTTGTGCTCGTTCATCGTCCGAGTGTCTCTCTCTACACAGTACTTTCAAACAGGCATCCATCCCCATTGTGCAGGGGTCTTCAACAGGGGGTCCGGGACCCATAGGGGGTCCTCAGAGTTACTACAGGGGGTCTTTCAAATCTTTGTGTGATAGAAACCTTTTTTCTCCTCTTTTATATTAACCACTTGAACCCTAGTGGTCCATATGAATCCATATTCTGACGACTTTAGCCAAAAATAGCAGATCTACAAGCTCATAAGCTTGTCAGCTTGAAGATCGGCTATTTCTGGCAAAGAGGTTTGGTGTAGAGGGGAAAAAAGTATTGACGGTTCAGGTGGTTACATATAACACAAATTGACATGAATCCAAAATACACTGATAATTTGCTGTCAAACGATGAAACTATATGGAATCTATGAAAAAGGTTGTGGGGGTCCCTGCTTCATCTCTCTCTCAACTAAGGGGTCCTTAATTGGCCTGAAAACGTTGAAGACCCCTGCTATAATAGTGGTCAGGGATAGGTCCCAAAATAGCAGATCCGCAAGCTCAATTTGCAACTGTAAATCAGACTTAAGCCACATTTGCGTCGGTTGTGGATGAACTTCCCATGTACTTGTTTTGACATACCGACGTATATTTTATATATAAAATTGCCTTCAGATATATATGTACACCCCTTCTCTTTTATGTAAGCACATTTGTCATGTGTGCTTTTCAAGTGCGATGCAAGAGATTGCAGCAAGATAATAAAAATAGAACTCCAGATCAAAAGAAAAACAATGTCTAATAGGGTGAAATATCCTGTCAATGAGTACCACCTAATTTTCTTTTCTTTTTGTCTTTTTTGTCTTATTATGTTGATTGAGAGGCTTTCTATGGGTTTCAGGGCTGCATTCCGCCTCCTCTGTTTTGCTTTGTGTGGAGGATGTCACCCACCAGACTTTGCAGCATAAATCAGATTTTTCTTCTGTTCTTTCATGCAGAGACATCAAAAAATGTGAAACTTGCTAAGACCGAGGCACTGGTTTATAGATGACTTATGAGTAGATGAACCCACGACAGGAAACTAGTCGTCTGATGTACAGTAGTGTATATCTTTTAAAGCTGCGATCTTTAACTTTTATGTCCTGCCCCCGCGGGATTCTAGGCGAAGACCAAATTTCGACCTCTGCTGTCAAGAGGCAGTCCCCTCTTGGCCTGGGGATATATTGCACCCATGAGCTTCAGACAGTGCTACTTATCAACCAGTAGGAGTCCTACCCATCATTGGGGTCTACATTTCTTAATGGAAGAGTAAGGAAAGGGAGACCAGACGAGATCGCCTCTGATCACTGCATGCTGTATGTGCTAGCTACCTGTTAACATACTCTACCATACAGATTGGTTACATTAACGTTTTAATCATTAAATAGTTGCTGGATTGCAGTTTTAAATATTAGCTACATTTTGGCTGCTGGCCACCCGTGATTTACATATCGCTCCAGGCTTATTGTTTTTTTTGTTTTTTTTTCTTTTCACAGCTGAAAATGCATGCTTAGTCTCAACTCACTAACCGTAGCCTCAAATTACAAGAGCCACTAGTGTACCTACATACGGTATATATACAAAAATATATATAGTATATACTATAGGCCTATATAAATCCTCAGTGTTAACAAATGTAACCAAATGGACCGTTACTGGACCATTTGGGTTACATTTTGATCACTAAGCCCATGTAGAAGCTGCCTTTTAATGATTTATTAGTCCTCTGCCCAGTTTACTTGTTGCCAACTCCCCCCATGTGCACTGCGGTCCATGTCACTGTGCTGCCAACCCATAGTTAGCCAGGCCAGGGTGTTCAGTGTTACTGCTACTGTATGTCAGTGTCTCCGCAGATACACAGCTGTCACATGCATACATACATGTTGTGCACTGGGACATGCTGTGTTCATTTGAAGCCAGGGACGTGCTGGCCATTGGGAAAAGCGAACGGCCGGTTCATTCCCGGCCGGTCCAGGCCGGCCATTAGGATTTTTTTTTCTTTTTAATGTCGGCCTTCGTTCCATTTTGGGGGCTGTGCGGCCAACAAAGTAAATTGTCACTGTCGGGCAGAAACCTCGTCTCTCCAAGTTTCAAATGTATACATTTTTTCGCAAAGCAAAGCCCTGCTTCATCATACAAGGCCGTTGCACAAAAGTAGTGAAAACAGCAGATCTACAAGCACACAACGCCTCGCGGTGGTGTGCTTGTAGATAGGCTGTTTTCACTAGTTTAAATAATTTTTAAAATGATAAATACAAAACAAACGGTTTTGGACATATAAGGTTTCCACCCGACAACGACGAACAAAATAAAACAAAAAAACAATGAGGGCCTCTCCAACTCTTTTTCCCGGGCTGAATCAGGGGCCCAGCACGTCCCTGTTTGAAGCTGACGATTTGGGGGCCCACTAGCAATATCCCCACAGCTCACCAGTAGGCCCACAGCCCACAGGTTTGGATTGGCTGATCTGCAGACACACGCCGCAGGGCAGACAGCAGATAGCAGATATCTGTGTCCTTTGAGGTAGCTCCTGTGGGGGTCTGCCGCCAGCCATGTCCACTGGACTATTAGCCTCGCAACGAGGCCAACAAAGACCCTCGTTAGCGCGGGGGTACAATGGCCGAAACGCCTGCATACTGTGCTTCTTAAACTAGAGATCGTGTGGCTCTTTTGCCACGCTTCATTTATCCTAATGCTCTTTTAAAGGCGCTCCGGCTAAAAGAGATGGACAAGTATTCTGGTGGAAACCGCTGTTGGCGATAAGTAGCCTCTCATTTGACTGCCCTTGCAATCCAATTATAAAGCTGTAACATGCAACACCTCCTCAGCCTTTTCTGTTGTTGAACCTCCTCGATCTCTCCCTCTGTTCTACTCATTTCTTTTTAGTCTTTCTGTGTATCCCCCCTCTCCCACCCAGGGGTGTCGCACCAAATTCTGGGCCCTGGGTACAAGGATTCACTGCGGGCCCCCCATGAATGTTAACCCATTTAGACTGGGAACGAATTATTACGCATTATTTTGTGCTTTAACTATTGAGAAATAGCAGATATACAAGCTCACAGCGCAGCAGCAAGTCCCGCGCTGTGAGCTTGTAGATCTGCTATTTTTGAAAAATCTTGAGAATTTGTACAAGTCTTTGAATATTTCAAATCCTTCTAAGGTTTTAAAAAAAACCTGTTTCTATGTCAGTGGTGCTCAAAATGATATGTATTTGGCCATGGACACTTAAAAAATAAATATATTCAAAGAATTGCACACATTTTCACGACTTTTGAAAAATAGCAGATCTACAGCCGCGCTGCGAGCTTGTATATCTGCTATTTTTTAAAAGTATAAAATAATTAAGGCCCCTCCACCTTGGGCCCTAGTAACTCAGTCCCACTTTTCCCCCCCTTGTGATGCCCCTGCTCCCACCTCTCTGTGGTGGAGGCTGTCCATCTCTCTCTCTCCATCCATCCCTCTCTCTCTCTCTCCGTTCCTTCTCTCCCCCTGAGGCGCTGGAGCGCAGAGAGGGCAGGTGTGGTGATGGCCGGCGCTGGGTGTCCTTTAGTGTCCGATAAAGTGAGCCTCCCCGTCAGCTGCCTCTGCCTCGGCCAAGCAGGGCCCTGGCTAATGGATTTGGCTGCCAGGCATACATCCCTTCATCCCAACTCAGCCACCCTGTTCTCTCCCACACCTCTCAATTATTCAGACTCCCCGCTCCTATGCAAATGGTGTCCTATCTAGGAAAAAGCCTGCCATCATTTTTGTGCGGTTGTTATGTGTGCTGATGCGTGGGGGGAGACTCCTGAGACTCGCCGCTGGTGACATATGGCGTGGTCGGTGCCGCTAGAGCGTGCCGCCCGCCCTGTGATCCCTCATCTCCTTGTAGGCGAAGCACCATCAGACCTGAACCATTAGAGGCTGATCTATCGAGCGACGCGCTCACAAGTAGTAACACTCTCCAGCAGTTCCCTAGCAACCGCCGCAAGCGCCGGTCTCTTTTCACCGTAACGCTCAGTTGCTTAGCTACAGAGGCTCTGACAAAACTACACATGGCCGATCTCCCCGAGGGAGTCAAGGGGGCTAAAGAAGCCGCCGGTGTCATTCAGAAAGCCAATCAATGAACGGAGGCCCTCCTCCTAGCGCTGACATCGCGGCTCGCCCGTTGCCTGTCAGAAATCCTCATGCACGCATGATTATTTCACCACGTTTAGATTTGATACTCGCTGTTATTCAAATTATATATGCTATAACCGTTCTGCATGCATGAAATGAAAGGAAAGCTAACGCCCCAGCAGCCTGATTGGATGCGAACGGTGCACCGTACGGCACGCGGCACCGCCTGCGCGTTGGCGTGGTGGTGCGGAAATAAAGTCAGAGGGTGAATGAAGGGCGCTGGGCGCTGGGGTTAGAGAGGGATGGGGGCTGAAGGTTTTTGGAGGACTGTGTAATTAAGGCCCATAAAACAGCCAGCCTCAGCGGCGGCAGGAAGGTGTGCTGCTGATTTAGCCCTGCTTCCCCTGCACGCCGGCCACCTGTTAAAGAATTTATTTCCCAGGTCAGTGGCGGGCACCTGGCTGCTATCATCCAGCAGCCTGTCTCCTCTCCTCCCCCCCGCGCAGCACTGCCACGGTCCCTGCCAGAGAGCAGTGGTGGACACTACAGCTCAGTACATTTAGTGGAGTACTGAGTTTTCTTTTTTTGCAAGCTCATGACTTTCACTCCGCTAAATGGTGCATTTTATCCAAGCGCCTTTTTCCAATCTTATGCGATGATTGTGCATTACATTCACCCATTCACACACACGCACACACGCACACGCACGCGCGCACGCACGCACGCACGCACGCACGCACACACACACACACACACACACACACACACACACACACACACCGATGGGCGGAGGAAACCAAGCAAGGTACCAACCTGCTCATCGGGAGCAATTAGGGGTTCAGAGTCTTGTTCAAGGACTCTTCGACACTAACTCTGGGGGAGACCAGGAAGGATCAAGTGGCCAATCAGACGGTCATAAACGGGCATATGTCTTGAGGATTGGTGGATTGGACATGACATTTCGGCCAACCACATTATAAATTGGCGATCCCCAGATCTCCACGATTGGTCAAGGTTCATGTGACAGCATAATATCTTATACTGTAAACAGCAAAGGGGGCACAAACCTCTAGTATTATGAACTAGAAAGATGCAATTGGAAATTGCAAGTGTGGTTGCCTGTTTAATGCCTAGATAGCCAGAACATCATGTGAAGCTCGACCAATCCTCGAGGATTGTGTATCCAGGAAAATAGCGTAATTGTTGGGTGGAAACCGTTTGTTTTGTATTTATCATTTTTAAAATGATTTAAACTAGTGAAAACAGCCGATCTACAAGCACACAACGCCTCGCACCGTGAGGTGTTGTGTGCTTGTAGATCTGCTGTTTTCACTACTTTTGTGCGACGGCCTTGTATGATGAAGCAGGGCTTTACTTCACGAAAAAACGTACAAATTTGAAACTTGGAGATACAAGGTTTCCGCCCGACAACGACGATAAGAAAGCTGGGCTAGAACTATAATGTGTTGCCTACAGCAACCACACCAATTAAACAGATTTACAAGCTGTGTGGGCTTGTGGATCTGCTATTCACTATATTTGAAATAGGGTTGGCTACGGCATAGATGGCCCCTCTCTGATTGGCAAAGGATTGGCATGAAAACGTTATTTACTTGAGTATATACTGAGCTCAGCTTCTTTACATAGTCATAGATCATTGACGTGTGTGGGACTGATTCCAATCCTAAAACAATTGTCTGAAGAACAACAGTTAAAAATCAGCTATGAGTCAGTCACAATCACAGTTAGTCACCCACATGGAGGCTGTTTGCCACATCGCGTAGGTGCATGGTTTTGCCATGCATTAGCCATAACAATAAAGGCTTTTGGTCGCTATTCTTTCTTGTTCATCGATTTTGTCACCCTTGTACAAAAGAGCACCTTGTTTGGATTTTCATTTGTCTGCCAAAACAACACACACTGTGTTTTCCCAATTGTTTTTTTTTACAAATGGAACCAATGGCTCCATGTGTTCACTCTCTGAGTGGAATGAAACGAACAGCAAGGATTCTCCAGTGTGCCCATCTGAGGAGAGCAGGGTGCGTGCGAGGGGCTACTCCCTCCTTAACTCATCCAGGAGACGGTTTGCCCTTCCAGCAGCCTACCTCAGCAATGTCACACCCCACCCCATAGCAGATGCTTAAAGAAAACACCAGCAAGCGCATTTACCCCCATTTCACACCCCCATATTTCATTTTCGCCTCCACTGAGGGAGCCTTTCCCATTTTCCTCCTCCACGGCAAAGATACTCCGGGGTGAAAATGGTATGTTATCTGTTTGCTTATGGGATAAGGCAGGAAGAGCAAATGTATTTACCCTAGTCGCCAGATCTGTGTGTATTTGAAGATGTCTCAGAGGTAATATCATGAATCTTTAGTTAGGTTTATGCTAACAAGGCCATTGTAGACACTCCCCCAGATGGCAGCGTGTGGCTGCCCCCTGAGAGGCAGCCACCGCTGGGCACCGCACGGCAGTGGCAGGGTCTGCTATAGCCAAAAATAATTAAGCACGCTGTCAGTGGCTTTTTGCAACATTCGCATAAAATCTCCATCCAAGTCTCAACGTGGGAGAAGGCCCCTGCCTCCAGTCTGCCTCTGCAGACATGCATATGTGCGCGCACACACACGTGCACACGCGCGCGCACACACACACACACACACGTGTGCGCGCGCGCGCACACACACACACACACACACACACACACACACACACACACACACACGTGCACACGCACACACACGCATATATTGCAACACTTTCTGTTTACACCCGATGTCACTGCTAGTGCATAGAAGAAGCGTTTTTTGATCAAGTGTCTCCGAGGAAGCGTACCTGTGGAGCAACCAATCAGATGGTAGATCTTTACAGGCCTATAACTCATCAGTTGTTGTCATCATTGCCTACCCTATCAACAGCTGCACAACAACAGAACTTTCCAACCATACCCGGCACACAAAGCTGCATATATTATGCACTGGCCCAATTCATAACATTACACACATGACTACGTGCACCCAGAGGCTTGCAGTGTGGCAGTTACATAAACAAACTTCTGAATTAATGATTATGCTAAAATGTGTGGTGACCCACAAGAGATATGAATCTCATTCTAAGTCAGTCTGTTTCGTTTACTTTTTTTCTTTTTCTATGGCTACTGTTTCTATGACAACAGTGTAATCTGTGGGGGACGGATCATTCTCTGTTTAATGCTAAGCAGGTGTACATTAACATATGATATCTGTCATGCTTTACATATCCATGTGATTATCTCTGATTGGCATGAGGAAATGATTCATATACAGTGTAGCAGCAGATAAAGCTGTGCAAAGCAACTCCTGACTCCTCCAGCAGTCAAAATAAATAGGCTGTGCCTGGAAGCATGCCTGAAGTCATCACCCCATGGGGTATAACACGTACAAACAGGTTTGTTTTTAGTGTTTTTTTATCGTGAATGTTTACTCTGTCTATGACTGTATTGGCAAGACAATATAGCAAAAGTAAAATAATTAGATGCTCAGCCAAACTTCCACAGTATTCCGTAAGTACAGTGTACTCCATATGCGGCTTGTCATTTTTAAGCGTGTTAAATCCCCATATGGTATACTTGATTGTACAACAGATAGAGGAAATAGTCAAACTAAGAGTTTGAATATCTGCTGTTTTAGCTATGTTAGTTATTTTATTTTTATTGTTTTATTTCAACACATACCTGTGCAGTGGTGTAAAGTAACTACTAAATACAAGTAAGTACTGTAAGTACTGTACTTAAGTACAATTTTGAGGTATTTGTACTTTACTGGAGTGTTTCCAATTTCCAATATGTTTACTTCTACTCCACTACATCTCGGCTCCAAACATTGTACTTTTATTCCACTACATTTATTTGAAAACTTTAGTTACTAGTTACTTTGTAGATTTCAATTATTAAACATACATTAACTACTCCAGCCCTATATACATTTCGGCCATTTGAAAATAGACGATCTACAAGCTCCCAATGCATCGAAATGTGATGCATTGTGAGCTTGTAGATTAGCTATTTTCAAAAGATTTTTATACATGGCATACATTTGAATACTTGTGAAATGGGCATAATGAGTACTTTCTGCTTTTGGTACTTTAAGTACATTTTGATACCAATACTTTAGTACTTTTACTCAAGTACATTTGGATTCCAGACTTTTACTTGTAACAGAGTATTTCTTCATTGCGGTATTAATACTTTTACTTACCGTTAGTGCCTATTGAGATTGGCACATTTTCTGGGGCAACCTGCCAAGATCACACATGTCACACGTGACTTTTTTTTAACTTTTTTTCTCTCACTCTCAAAAAAGCACCTGCAATGTAGTTCATTTGAAACTACACTGCAGGAACTAAATGTGTGAGGTCAGCAGACAAAGTGACATGAGTGAGATAAAAAAAAGAAAAAAAAAAAAAGAACTGAGTGCTCAATATGCACCAACGATAAGTAAGACATTTGAGTACTTTTTCCACCACTGGATTCCACCTGTGCAGACTCTGCATAGAGCGATATGCCCTCTCAGAGTCAGAGGTCTCCATCATAAAGGCTCCTGTGCTGTCAGTGACCCCTTATAGCTCCGGTCTCTGTGGCTCCTTATCACCCAGACAAGAAGAGTGTTTAATTAAAAGTCTTTTGTTCCTCCTAAAGACCATAAGGGAGTCTGAGAAGGAAGCCACAGCTACAACTCCTGACTGTACAAAGCTCAAACAATAAGTGCATTTTTACATGCACATGACTGCTCTGATCTTGACCCAATTAAGACAATCAAGCGACTATTGAAGTGGTCCTGTTAATGCCTTGATTTCCAAAATTGGGGTCAGGTTTGGGTTAATGTGGCTGGATTAGGCCTATTGCCCAATCTTTTCATTGAATTAGGTGTGTACGATATTGGCAACAATCTGTCTGATTTATGTTGGTCTACTATGTAATAAAAATTAGAAATGATGTAACCGGATAGACTCAACCACAAGCATCACAATGGAAATAATCTGCTCGCTATTGTATCTATTCAAACAAATAGAGATTAACATCCTCTAAAAATGACAAAAAAGGACCAAGCCGGGGCTTGAGCCTTTAAGGGCCAGTTCACCTCTGGGGCAACCAGATCTTATTTTATTGTTGTTTGGGACACGATCAACACAATGAGTTATTTTTTTGTGTTCAATCTGTGTTTTTAGATATTTTTGTATTTCAACATGAATGATGATGCATTTTGCATCATATGAGTCATCATGCTGCATCATATGATGCAAAATGCATCATCATCATTCATGCTGAAATACTAAAATATCTCAAAACACAGATTGAACACAAAAAATAACTCGGGTTGCCCCAGAGGTGAACTGGCCCTTTAAGGTGTCTTTGTGACAATATCATGTAAACCTGAGTCGTAGTTACACCAATGCAGTGCGTGTAAACGCTTCAGTTGAGTTAATTTGCTGTAACCGCATTGCTCCCATGTACTCTGTATTTGTGTGCATGTAGACTCACTCGAAGCCTCACAAAGGTCCTCCTGCAGAACTGCTTTCTGCAGCTCATTCTCTTTGTTAGGTAATGCCTCAGAAACCCCACATCCAATTTAAGGTGTCAGTAAATTGATTGAGTTAAATAAAAGTATAGCTGTTAACCGTACCTTTGACACTCCCACACCTTATTGCGTTTTATAATTGTCAGGCAGTAGGTAGTGTAAAACTCATCTGTCTCTACAATCTGATATTATTGCGACTGTAGGGAGCAGTTACTATACTGTAAAAACCTGTAGCAGTTGTCTGTCACGCTTGTCACACTTCTGTCACACTTAATTGTCACACTAGTTATCTGTCAAGCTAACAGCACCCTCTGGTGGACAGAGAGTCCACTGTTGGCCACTAGAGGGTGCTGTTCTCCAAGCTATGCAGTCAGAATGAGTCACAAAACTGTAAAAATGCTGGCAGAGAGATAAATAAATTAATAAATCTGGCAGTTTCAGTGCCGAATTTTAAAAGTTGGTTGTTTCCGCGCGACATACGGTTGCTTCCCGCCCTCAGGGCGTCTTACTTGTATTGTGCATGTCACGCAATGACATTTTTTTATCTACAAGCTTAGAACGCAAATCGGGCGTAACGGTTCCCTAAGTTACACACATGGACATATCTTAGATTACTTTCCGTCCAGTGGAGTCTCTGTCCGTCTGCAAGCCAGCGCGACATGTTGTGAGCTTGTAGATCTGCTTTTTTTGGGGGGGTGCGTGACATGATGTGCATCCATGTCCAATGAGGCATAACGGTCGGTTCCCTCATTATTATTACTAGAAGCTGGGCCGCCCTTTGGGCGGCCCAGCGTCTAGTCGGCGACCTGGCCAACTCGGAACAATGTAAATAGGGAATGAATGCCCCGCCCTTTAATGCAAACCCCATTATACCTGTTTTCATAGGACCCGTTTTGACCATTTGTCTGCCTGTGTCCATTTTTGCCCATATATGGAGATATCTGTATCTGTCTGTCGGTGTCCATTTTATGTCCATATATGGAGATCACTGCAGTTATAGTTCTGGGTCCATTTTATGCCCATATATGCCCATATATGGAGATATCTGTCTATCTGCATCCATTTTATGCCCATATATGGAGATCTCTGTATCTGTCTGTCTGTGTCCCTTTTATGCCCGTATATGGAGATCTTTGTGATTCTGCATCCATTGTATGCCCATATATGCCATATATGGAGATATCTGTTTATCTGCGTCCATTTTATGCCCATATATGAGATTTCTGTCGCTTTTTCAAACAATCGTGGGTCGGGTCGGGTTGAGGCCGAGCACTGCACTACCTGCTGCGGTGGGGAACGCACGTGCCGAATTTGAAATAGGGAATGAATGCCCCACCCTTTAATGCAAACCCCATGAATGCCCCACCCTTTAATGCAAACCCCAATATACCTGTTGTCATAGGACCCGTTTTGACCATCTGTTTGTCTTTGTCCACTTATGCCCATATATGAAGATCTCTGCACACACAGTACCGGTTGCGGAAAACTCTGATGTCAGACTTTATGCCCATATCTGGAGAACGCGCGTGCCGGTGGGAAGAAGGGTTCTCGAGATACGCGGATTACATACATACATACACATTCACAGAGATTTTGTGTTGACTCATGTGGCGTACGTGATGTCAGAGCCTTTTATGAAGTGATGTCACAATGACTCAGCGCTTGCGCCGATTTCCTCCGGAACAGCCTGATGTCAACAATCAGCTCCGCATAAGGAGATTCCGAACGTTTCGCGCCGGTTTCGGAAAACCGCGAGTCGGGTCGGGTCGAGGCCTGGCACTGCACTCCGCGCGGCGGCGGGGAACGCGCGTGCCGAATCTGAAGCCGGTGGGACGAACGGTTCTCGAGATACGCGGATTACAAACAAACAAACAAACAGACAGAGATTTGTCGCATTTATAGATAGATTATTATTATTATTATTTTTTGTGCTTAGTTTTTATTTAGTTTTCATCAGTGAAAAAAGGTAGTAAGAAATATTTCATATTCTGACTGGCTTTGATAAAGTATTACCTTGTCTGTGTGTTTTGATTGCTTTGGATTTAAGGTGGTTCTTTTCTTTTCTCCACACTTAAAGAGAATCTTCCTAGCTTTTGCAAAAAGTCCTCTGTTCCAGACAGTCTGACTGCCCAGACTGAATGAAAAATGTATTTACTACCACTGAAAAAGTAAAGGACTTTTGTTTTTCTTTGTACAAACTACAATGGTCCTAACTTACTAAGCACAGCTGAAGATAACACAAATCTAAATGGATGCACTCTGGAGAAGAATACATATTTCACTGTGGGTACGGCTGTGTACACCAAACTCTCTCTTTCTCTCTCTTTCTGTTGCTTGCGTTGCATCTTGTGTTATACTCAAGACTGAAGTCAAATATTTAAAGGAGTCTGCTGATCTGCCAGAAAGAGAGAGTAGGGATTCCAAGCTCCAGGGTAAATGATTTCTTCTAACATGTACTGTATGGGGATGGATGAAGGCTGATTGCTCAAACTCACCTTGTGCAAACTTGATGTAAACGCCACGCTGTGTCTGCTGTTCTCTCTTTTTTTGTCCTCCATTTGGAAAGTGGTAAAGCTGTCAACTATTTGTTTCTGTTTTGCCTCCCTGTGTGTATAGACTTCGATTGATTGAATTGCAGTGGTTTTCAACCAGTGGTCATTGAAGGGGTTCCAGGTGGTCCCCAGCTAAATGATGCAGAGTTGGTAACCAAATGGAGCCTTATAGATATTTAACTCTTGAGAGTGTAAAATTAAATTTGGTTTCATGTTACACCCACAAGAGCTACATTATTGTTACACATCGGCATTACTTAATTTACAAGGATTCTACTCATAGAATGTTGAAGAATTGTTCTTTTCATCAACGTTTGCCTGTTATCTCTCCTATCGGCACCACATCAATACAGCATGGAATTGTGAAAAAGATCTTATCCTACGACAACTTAATATTCGTACGTTTTGGGTCTGAGAGGCTAAATCTCATCAAATGGTGGTCTGTGGCTCAAATGCCAAATAAATAATGGACCTTGATATGTAAAAAAGGTTGAAAACCACTGCTTTATTATTGGACATAAATGTGAACAGCACAAGGTACATGCAGATATTTGGGCTAAAAGGAGAGAGAAAGACATGTGGTCCTATACTGTATGACCACTCACTGAAGCCCAGTGTACTGTGCAGTGTCTAGTGATAATGTACCTCAGATGGTCTCATTAGGTGAATGTACACGTTGATTGCCGGATTCGTCATAAGACCAGGAGGGCGGTCGCCTCAATGGCCTTGATTGCTAAGAAATATGGCTCTGAGGAGCGCGCTGAGGTGGGAGGCAAGAAAATATATAAACATTATCTGAGGCCACTGTTCTGAGGCCAGCAATTGTCAGGGAGCGTGCGTGTGTGTGTGTGTGTGTGTGTGTGTGTGTGTGTGTGTGTGTGTGTGTGTGTGTGTGTGTGTGTGTGTGTGTGTGTGTGTGTGTGTGTGTGTGTGTGTGTGTGTGTGTGTGTGTGTGTGTGTGTGTGTGTGTGTGTGTGCGCGTGTGTGTGTGTGTGTGTGTGTGACCTCGCCGTGCAAGGCCCTCCTGTGTTTGTTGAACATATGGAAACATCCCCGCCTGCCGATGTCTTCAAAAGCTCGCCCTGACGTGCTGCATTAGTAGCATTAATTCAAGCCTGCTGAGAGATCTCACAGCACTCCCTTTATCTCCTGTTTGCCTTTCTTATCTGATGGCTCTGACCAACTGCAGCTGGGAAGTCCAAAGCAATGGCTTCTCCGGACCTCTCAGTCTCCGAGACGAGGTCGCCCCCCCCAAAAAAACGCACATGTTTCACATTTAAAACTTCGACTTTCCCAGACACCCGTTCCTTATCGCGTTTACACAAAAGCCGTCCCTAATATTTGACGATTTGTTAATCTAACTTATCTGATGGCATGGGCTGCAAATCTCAACCAGCCCTGGGGGGATAGAGAGGGGTGGAGAAAGAAAGAGAAAAATAAATTATGTATCCCATTGTTTAAAAAAAAAAGAGTCGCTTCAGCATTTTGGAGAAGACTGCACAGTGCACACGGCACCGGGGAAGGTCAAACTCTGGGTTTAGTCGGAGCGCTTCAAAAACAGACGCCATAAATGTATGTATTTCAGCATTTCGTATGCCACTAAAAGGAAAGAGTTTATATGTGCTCCACTAAAGGCTTCTCCCTGGTGAGACATTTCTGTCTGGGGTAACAAAGTGAGCATATGCACAGCGTGGCATACCCCTCAGCGCAGTAATGGCTTTGCGTGTGATAAATACACGCGGTGGACGGATTGCAGTAAACCAGGTGGGGAAGCGAGGGGTGCTACTACGCGCGACCTTGCGTTTCCCACTCATAAACCTTTGCGACAATTCCGGGCCGTTCCGCCGATTCCATTTACAACGCCGCTGAGAGACGGGAGAGAGTCAAGAGGAAGAGAGGAAGGAAGCGAGACAGAGAGAGGGAGAGGAGAAGGACCACGAGAACGAGGATGAGGCCGACAGTTGTATATTAATAGACACAGAAAGTAAAAAAGAGAGTGAATAGTATGGGGAGAGAGAGAGAGAGGAAAACAAGCGAACGGCTGTATGCATGCATAGTGCCCACTCCCGGCACACTGCACCTAATGAGTTTTTATCATGCCATCAATCCAGGGCGTCAGCGCAGCGCTGCCGTGCATGTGCGCTCGCCATGTGGTACTAACTCTATCCTAACGTGTTTGATCTGAGCCGTGCCATGTGGTGCTTATATTCAGAGTGATGTATTCCCACAAGAGCGCGGTCTCCTTTCCAGGGGATAGCTTGTGTGTTTGTGGCGGACCGCGGCGGGTTCAGCACATTGTGCATACTGTGTGTTCTGCCGTCCTCGCCGGCTGAAGCATGCCTTATGGCAGGTGTGCCAGTACCTGGTAGGTGCACACACACAGACACACACTCTTTGTTGTCTCCCCGGGGGACTTTGGGCACAGTTCTCTCTCTACTGGGGCCCCGGAGCTGTCTCTGTGGGTGGAACAATCTGGAGGGAGGGCTGAGGAGAAGGGAGAGAAGGTGAGAATGACCTCTATTTATTTCGACGGGACCCTCTCACAAGCTGTGTCACCACTGCCACAGACTCACAGGCAGGTTTTGAGGCTTGCCTTGGGTAATCTATCTGTGTGTGTGTGTGTGTGTGTGTGTGTGTGCGTGTGCGTGTGCGTGTGCGTGTGTGTGTGTGTGTTGGGGACCATGGACCCTTGGAGACAATGCTGGCAGGATGAGTCCTCGTCTCAGCCCACTGTATGAAGGTAGCGGAAAAAACAGCCGGCTGTATTATCACAGTGCTAGCTGTGGTGGCTGAGCCGGCTCTAGCGGCCCTCACAGCTACATGTACAGCGGTAATGGGGCCATACCCCAGTTCCACTGACTAGGGTCTCTGGGAAAAAAAGAGGCCCACCACATCCATTCTTATGTCGCTCCAAAGAGGTCATGTTTAGAACCCGCGGCGTGCCCACAGCTGTTGTTCGAACCACATGGGCAAACAACAGCTTTCTTTTAAAGCATGAATGTCATTGTTGGGCAAAATTGCTAGCTGTGGATAGTGGGCTGTGTAATCTTGAGCAGCACAGTGGATTCAGCTCGACTGATTGGAGACGCATTAAATCCTCCGGCCTCCACTATCAGGGCAGCTGGTTCAGCAGTGAGGGAAAGACTTTGCTGTTAAGTTGTTGTGATTAGACCAGTAATTAAACTGCATAGGCTGTGAATTCTCAGAGTAATGTTGATGCGAGCAACGCGCCTGGCATTAGAGAAGTTGAACCTCTGGGAATTAACCTATTTTCTGACATAATAATGAATGAACTCATCAGGACTTTACGTTTTTTTTTTTTTATTCAGTGGTTCAATGTCACTAATTCTTAAAGCTATATTTTATTACGGTTTTACACACATAAAAAAATAAGCAAAAACAAAGCCATGTAAGATGCTCAAAAAGAAACAGAATGTGCATGCATTGCCATGTAGATGGATAGTTAAATATACTATTAGATCAGTATGAAACAAGGGGCATAAATAAGATAATAAAAGCAGTATTGATAATATTCAAAGATAGAGCAGGATATTATCATGAAAAAAAAAGACATTTCCATATTTTAATATATTTAAAATTGATTTATTTTCCTCTGTCAGTCTTTCCAAAGTAAGGCAGGTTGCAATCTCCCTGAACCACAAGCTCACAGAGTACATTTGCATATCTTTCTAAGCAAGCTGACTGCTTGCTTAGAATTGACAACTAAGTTCTCTGGAAGACTAACATTGTTCATTTCTTCCGTGGGTTCTAATGTGGCCTCCAAATGAAAACGATGTTTGTGCGTGTGTGTGTGTGTGTGCGTGTGTTCCACAATAAACCGAGCATACTAAACGTTGGAAGCTGTGCTATCTTTTGCATAGTGCAAGTCTGGGGCAGAGGATGTCGGCACTGCATGCATGGTCGACCAGAAACAGAGTCCACAATGTCTCTGCTACCGTGCAGGGCACACATCTGTAAAGATGCTCTCTGGCTCTCACAGCACAGTGCATTATTATGCTGAGGCTATGAGTAAAAACACTGACATTCTATACGCAGTATAAAGAAACACTTTGCAGGGAAATGGCAGTGGTGGAAGAAGTACTCAAATTTTATTTAAGTAAAATAATCGACGTGTAGAAATACAATAAGAGTCCGTAATTCAAAATGTTTTAGAATAAAAGTACAAAAGTATTGGCACCTAAATGTACTCGAAGTACCAAAAGTAAAAGTACTTATGCAGAATGTACCAAATCTTTTGAAAATTGCAGATCTACAAGCTCGCAAAGCGTCACATTGCGACGCATTGATTTGAACTTGTAGATCGGCTATTTTCGCTATGAGCTTGTAGATTGGCTGTGAGCAAGCATGTAGGTGTCGCTCCTAGCTTGATCTCTTCCACTCATTCAGGTGCAGCAGGAGCATAACGGAGTGAAAAATGCAATCACCCAATGTTTTTCATTCCCACTTCCTAACCCTTACTTAACCAAGCAGACTTTAATGTGCCTTTGTAATTACTGTCATTAGGATAATTTGGAGAATGCGCAGCACATGTTGCTGGAATGAGAGTGTGCTTAATCTCTCCACCCGCGGTGTCTTTCTCCATCAAACTTGCGTCTGGTGCATATGTCTTAATTGAAATGGCGGGTAATAGCGTCTGCGAAGGCCACATCACTTCCATTTATCTTCCTGCAGCTGTGCCTCCGTGCGACTGCGGTGCGCATGTAAACCTGCCTGACATTTGGGAGATTCATGAAGCTCAGCTTCACCGGCGCAAGGTATCTTGTTGCACGTATACACACCCGCAGAATTATTATGTGCTGTACCAGCTTTTTGCTGCCCTATTCAGGGATATGATGAGATGCATTGCCATGTCTGGTGAGGGCATCACACAGTCTGGTGATTAGTGGCAGAGACGAAAATATTTTCCCTCGAATTGCACATTGCACCTAACGTATGTTATACGCGGAGTGCTTGTGTGTTATTGCGGATGTTATGACATGAACGGTCTGAATATATCCCGCCTTCTGCCATAGCAAGGCAAACCCAGTGGCGTGGGTATATCGTGTGAGCAGTAAAAATACACACATGATCATATGAGACGTGTCTCGCATGCACACTCCAGCCTTGGCAAGCTAGCCGCCTGTGGCCTGCACACCCCATCAAACACAGAGACAGCAGTTTTTCTGCGGGTGTTTCCCAGAGAGCCATGTAGATCAAAATTGTGCTTTTTTTCCCAGCGCAACATTACTGTACATAGGGCTGATGTTGCCCGTCAGGACGCATGGCACACTGCAGCGAGTCGCTGCTTGGCCACGGGGGATCCAAAGCCATGACATGCCTGCAGAGACACAGAATGAAAAACACATCATGGGCCTAAAATTGAAACCCACGGAGGCAGAGAAAGTGAAACACGGTTCCTGGAGTGGGTGCCTGCCGCTCACATAAAAATGTCCCTGGATTTGTACCAGGGCTTGTAATCGTTTCTATAAAGGAAAACTGGGATCGAGACACATTTTCCATAGAATGAAAATGAGAATGTGATTGAAAAAAAAAGAGTTCTGGAAAAACTAAAAGAAACATTATTTGAAAATATTTCAATACCATTAAAAATGTTCCTTTCCCCTTCACATGCAAAAGCAGCTACTTAAAAGTTTTGTTGTTTTTGTGTAAACTTTCTTATCACCGATATCTGTCAGGCTCTTTTACACACTATGATTTATATGAGGCTGCCTGACACAGAATAGCCCACCATCACATTTATCAAGGTACCATTTTTGATTTATAACTGACTAGGGCTAACGTGCTAGCGGTAGCCATATAAATGTACATATATATTCTTACCTTTAGTTACCAAATGTTTTAGTTAAAAAAAAGGATCAATACTGCAATGTAGAAATACTCTGTTACAAGTAAAAGTCCAGAATTAAGAATTTACTTGAGAAAAAGTAAAAAAGTATTGGCATCAAAATATACTTACAGTAAAGTACCAAAAGTACATGTACCCATTATGCATAATGTCCCATTTCACAGGTTTCAGATGTATAAAAAACCTTTTGATAATAGCAGATGAAATGAAATTATTTCAATTCTGTTTCAGTTCAGGGTGGAACAATTAGAAAAGTATTGTTTTCAAGCCCTGCTTTTTACAGTTAATGGTTTGACCAGCGTGTTATTACGTGATCAAGTATGTGAAGTGAACCTGTGATTTTAGTGAAGATGAAGTGCATCTTCGTATTTTTATCGGTCAAACTCACGCTGTTTGATGCAGGTGTAGTTGCATTTGTGTCAAGGATCAGCACTTTCGAATCGCAATTAGTCAACGGTTAAGCAGGCCCGGCGACATTAATTGAGCTGTCGCTGCTGTTCCATAGCAGACATACTGAAAGAACATTCCACAAATGTTTCACAGACACATAAAAGAGCGAGCGGCACAAGCTCGCTGACAGCAGTGTCACCTGGCAGCTCATTCAGGCTTAGAGGAATGCTGTAGAAAAAGCCCAGAGCAGTGGAAGCAGCAGCTGGCAGCGCTGTTTCGGCAGCCCAGGGACCCCTGTCTTCACTCGGTGCCCGTCCCTCCCTGCAGACACTGCCAGCCAGGGCCTTTCTAACAACATACTGTAAGAACAGCAAAAACAAGATGGTAATCCCTGAGGTCCTTGTCCTTCAACGTAACTCTTCAAAGTGCTTTCGCGTGTGCCCTCACCTAGACGCAGAACTCACCTTCTGTTTTCAGCCTGTTTTATACTTTGTTTGTTCGATGGTGTCGCTCTGCAAAAATAGCTGATCTATTCTACCATGTCACAAAACGACGCGGATTTGAGGCATTGCGAGCTTGTAGATCTGCTATTTTTGGAGCGCACATTAGGCATTGGTTTGACGTACTTTCGAGCAAGAGAAATGCATTACGGGTACATGAGGTTGCAAGGGATGACAAAGCAATAATGGTCTTTCCTGTCACTTGAAGAGCATCCTGACATTTTAAAATCATGTGGAAATGGAAATGTGTTTTGTGTGCGTGCATCCATGCGTGTGTGTGTGTGTGTGTGTTCAGAGTCTGACTTACTCAGTGAATGCCACCCTTTATTCAAAATCTACAAAACTGGTGCCAGCCATTTTGCTTAATTTTGCCTTTTTATGGGGGCCAAAATCATATTTTGTACTTAAATTACATATATAAATCTATGCTTCTATCGAAAGCCACACTACCCCTCTTACAAAGGAAAACATGTATATTTATATATATATATCCTATCATTAGATTTGGGCTTCAATAGAACATGTGTAAGATGTCTTGATCATCATCATATGTGTGTGCTGTGATGGGCCCTGTGTGCAATCTGGAGTGCAATACCATTTGAAAACCACCAGAGGGTGGTCTCCTACTATCTGATCAACTAACAGAAGAAGGAAGAAGACGTCCATCTTTTTTTTGGTTTGGGCCTGTTGTTTACATTTTGGCCTGGCCTTTTAGCTAGCATGCTACACACTTCGGAACCCTGGCGATCGCGATCAAGGATAGGTAGAGAAGAATGGATGGCACCGCTGGAATCCTGAGAATTTTCTGCGTTTTTTGAGTACTTATAGTTCGTCAGGGATGCACGGGAAAGTGTATAAACGAACGTTTTAGATAACATTTAAACGGCCGGAACCAATCTTCGGCTATACCGATTTTCCGCCGGACTGTGTTACACTGGTGCTACAGTCAAATCGGCCGTATCGCTCAGGTCACGGAGGCATATGGCCAACTTCTAGAGCGATTTTTTTGAAATTACAATTATGAAAAAATGATAAAACTTTTGATTAATTAAAAAGACGTAAAAGACGTTTATGGCACCGAGGTCCAAAGACGTATAAGACGTTTATGGCGTTCAGTGAGTTAAGGTTGTAAAAGCACATTGTAATAAGCAGCTAAACATAATGCTTCAAGGCCTGTGTGGGGGTGCAGTGATCAATGCTAACCAGCAGCGATGCCAATGCTTTTGACCCACGCAAACAGCAGGCACTGTAACAGTTTGATGTTTCCTTCTGCATGGCATGATTCCTTTAGAGAACGCTACTTTAATTGTATTCATTGTAAAAGAAACAAGACACGGTCTAACAGCGGCATGGCTTCCAAGTGGATCTCTGATATGTGAGCAGTCTATGACGTTTGGGCAAGGTTACAGTCTGATATGTAAACGCCATTAACTTCAAGTATAACATTAAAGTTAAATATTTCAGTAGAAAAAGCAAGGTGTTGCAAGGTGTTGCTTTGCTTTTCAAATTTGTACTTACAGTACTTGTGCACACTTCTTTACTTTACACCACTGATCTCAGGAGCATGCCTCATAAGGCAAAAAGAATAGCGGAACAAGGGAAATCTGAGACAATAGGAGCCTTTTTCTTTTATTGACAGGGTACAGCCCCGTTGAGGTTCTCTCTGGGAGTAACAAGGATGGATAGGATCAGGAACGAGTACATCAGAGGGATGTTTTGGAGATAAAGCCAGAGAGGCCAGACTGAGACAGTTCGGACATGTACAGAGGAGGGGGAGTGAGTATATCGGTAGAAGGAGGTTGCTGCCAGGCAGGAGGCCTAGAGGAAGACCAAAACGGAGATTTATGGATGCAGTGAAAGAAGACATGAAGTTAGTTGGTGTGAAAGAAGAGGAGGCAGAGGACAGGGTGAGATGGAGGCAGATGATTCGCTGAGGCGACCCCTGAAGGAAACAGCTGAAAGAAAAAGAAGACAGGCAAAGGGTGACAACATTACAATATTGCTTCATCTTTGTCATTAATGACCTGACCTGAAAATTAGGTATGGTCTGGAGCAAACAGGGTGCACTGCTATTATCTTAAGCACACAGTTTGCACTTAGCGTTTTGGCCACCTGTTAGTTCATCTTAACTCTGGTGACTGGCACAGTGACAGAGTGATTCAGAACTTCATTGCGATTAACTCATTCACTGCCAAGAATATTACTCAAACTAAACAAATGCCAGCTATTTTTCATTTTTCCTTATCTTTTCAAGTAGTCAATATTTTCCTCTTTTTCAATCGATCCCCCATGGATCAGGGAGATGCACAAGATTTCTCTCTTTCAGTGTAAAAAAAACCTGAATGATTTGGTAAAATACTAATCTAATCTTGATTAAAATAAAAAGTTTTCCAAAGACAAGCGGTGAGGATAGATAGACAGAGCGAAAGGGAGAGAAAAAAAATCATTTATTTCCATAAGTAACATGCCTATTTTATTGCTGATACTCGCCATGTAATGTTAATTCATATAGCCTCCTGGCATTCTTTATAATATGTCGCTGTAGTTTATAAAAAATAACCTAACTGAGAATGAGCATGTGAACATTAAGCTGATATGTAAAGATAGAACAGATATCTCCATATACGGGCATAAAGGGACACAGACAGACAGATACAGAGATCTCCATATATGGGCATAAAATGGACGCAAATAGACAGATATCTCCATATATGGGCATATATGGGCATAAAATGGACCCAGAACTATATCTGCAGTGATCTCCATATATGGACATAAAATGGACGCCGACAGACAGACAGATATCTCCATATATGGGCATAAATGGACACAGGCAAACAGATGGTCAAAACGGGTCCTATGACAACAGGTATAATGGGGTTTGCATTAAAGGGCGGGGCATTCATTCCCTATTTACATCGTTCCCGAGTTGGCCAGGTCGCCGACTAGACGCTTCAGCTTCTAGTCTATCTATAAATGCGAGAAGTCTCTGCGTGTCTGTCTGTCTGTGTGTCTGTAATCCGCGTATCTCGAGAACCGTTCGTCCCACCGGCTTCAGATTCGGCACGCGCGTTCCCCGCCGCGGTACGGAGTGCAGTGCCGGGTCTCGACTCGACCCGACGCGCGGTTTTCCCGAACCGGCGCGAAACGTTCGGAATCTCCTTATGCGGGGTTGATTGTTGACATCAGGCTGTTCCGGAGGAAATCGGCGCAAGCGCTGACTCATTGTGACATCACTTCATAAAAGGCTCTGACATCACGTACGCCACATGAGTCAACAAAAAATATCTGAATATCTCCATATATAGCATATATGGGCATAAAATGGACGCAGAATCACAAAGATCAACCATATATGGGCATAAAGGGACACAGACAAACGGATACAGAGATCTCCATAAATGGGCATAAAATGGACGCAAATGGCATATATGGGCATAAAATTTACGCAGAATCACAAAGATCTCCATATACGGGCATAAAGGGACACAGACAGACAGATACAGAGATCTCCATATATGGGCATGAAATGGACGCAAATAGACAGATATCTCCATATATGGGCATATATGGGCATAAAATGGACCCAGAACTATATCTGCAGTGATCTCCATATATGGACATAAAATGGACGCTGACAGACAGACAGATAACAGATATCTCCATATATGGGCATAAATGGACACAGGCAAACAGATGGTCAAAACGGGTCCTATGACAACAGTTATAATGGGGTTGTGTCTGTCTGTCTGTCTGTCTGTGTGTCTGTAATCCGCGTATCTCGAGAACCGTTCGTCCCACCGGCTTCAGATTCGGCACGCGCGTTCCCCGCCGCGGCACGGAGTGCAGTGCCGGGTCTCGACCCGACCCGACGCGCGGTTTTCCCGAACCGGCGCGAAACGTTCGGAATCTCCTTATGCGGGGTTGATTGTTGACATCAGGCTGTTCCGGAGGAAATCGGCATCGGCGCAAGCGCTGACTCATTGTGACATCACATCATAAAAGGCTCTGACATCACGTACGCCACATGAGTCAACAAAAAATCTCTGTGAGTGTGTATGTATGTATGTAATCCGCGTATCTCGAGAACCGTTCGTCCCACCGGCACGCGCGTTCTCCATATATGGGAATAAAATGAATGCCCGTATGCGGAGCTGATGTCTGACATCAGAGTTTTCCGCAACCGGTACTGTGTGTGCAGAGATCTTCATATATGGGCAAAAAAGCGACAGAGATCTCATATATGGGCATAAAATGGACGCAGATAAACATATATCTCCATATATGGGCATACAATGGACGCAGAATCACAAAGATCTCCATATACGGGCATAAAAGGGACACAGACAGACAGATACAGAGATCTCCATATATGGGCATAAAATGGACGCAGATAGACAGATATCTCCATATATGGGCATATATGGGCATAAAATGGACCCAGAACTATAACTGCAGTGATCTCCATATATGGACATAAAATGGACGCCGACAGACAGACAGACAGATACAGATATCTCCATATATGGGCATAAATGGACACAGGCAGACAGATGGTCAAAACGGGTCCTATGAAAACAGGTATAATGGGGTTTGCATTAAAGGGCGGGGCATTCATTCCCTATTTACATTGTTCCGAGTTGGCCAGGTCGCCGACGACTAGACGCTAGTATATACAATTGAGCAAAAGCCGCATCCCACAACTCAACGGTAGGGAGGAGAACGTAGGGAGTAGGGAGGAGAACGTAGGGAATAATACCGCCCATAACTCTATCATTGGCCCCCCGTTGCCATGGTGACCGGTGATTGGCTCGTATGCCCAGCTATGGGACCGGCGGATCCAATTTCAACGAGGGGGGCGTAGCCAGAACACACACACACACACACACGCACACACACACACACACACACACACACACACAAAAATAGCTAATAGTTAGCTCACAACTTTCCACTTTCTCTTTCGCCTCAATCGCAGTAACATCCGTATACACCACGTCATCGCATCACCAATACGTTTTTTTTTGTTTTTTTTTTTCAAAACTTTTTTTTTTCCCAATTTTTTTTTCTCAAAAAAAATTTTTTTTCTCAAGTTTTTTTCTCAAAAAACGTTTTTTTCTCAAAAAACTTTTTTTTTCTCAAAAAACTTTTTCTCAAAACATTTTTTTCTCAAAAAAAAAAACATATTTGGCCATTACACACACAGAAAGAGCAGAGGCATAACAGTCACTTCTCTCCATAATAAATGTACCACCAATAAATACATAAATAAATAAAAGCTTAATTAATGATAATAATCCTTAGCTTGCCCTTAGGTCGTCTTACTGGTAGTATATAGCATATATTATAATATAGTAGATAGATACATACATAGATTGATAAACACAGATATAGAACTCCACGGCAGTGTTGTTAGCTTCTACAATGTCGACATTAGTATGTGTGCATTTTACACACCAACAAACACAGACAAATGTGCAACAATCAAATATAGCTGCAAGCAGTGGCCAAGCAGGAAAAAGCTAAAGAAAGCAGCAAGGGAAAATAAAGCAGGATTCCAGTCTACATACAGTCTATGCAACAAACCCTAACCCTAACCCAAGGCCTTTTGGTGCCTGACTCACAACTGGTTGTTGGTGCATGTTGTGCTGTTTAATTGTAACAGCAACATAAACTGCCCAATTGCAATGGAATCTGATCAAAGCCACCCTGTACCTCAGGGGTTTGTTTTCGACGAATATCTACTCCTATAGATGCAACGCGGCGACCTAGAGGGGAGGCCGGCGTAGCCGGCCGACCTTCTAGTGAGGAGACATTAGGTCTAAGGTGATTCTGACCCAAATGATTCTGACCTCAGCAGCAGCACGGCCACTCTGTTTGGACACCCCTCGTTTCCATGTGATGTTTCTGTGTCAGCGAACAGAGAGCTTTTTGTTTCCCCCATGTGTCCTGGCCTCATCATAATTTCACATTGTTAATGCTCCTCCCATAGGTGGTGGAATGACATTTTTACCAGTTTGCATCTCCTCCAAATCCATTGTTTAAATACCATTGCGCATATGATGAATGCGCAGCTGCTTCTTAAAGGTAATGGGACCCACCACTCTGATTGGTTTAATTAATGATTGACTGTACCGTATTTGTATCTATAGTTTCCTGGTCATTGTGTGTCTTTTGTTATTGTTATTTTTTTATTTTTGTTATTTTTTGTTTCTTTGTATTGTATCATGTCTTTATTTTGGTCATCATAGTTTGTCCAACTTATTTGAATACATTTATGTCACGTTTATGTGAAAAATGCGATAAAAAAGAAAAGACGCATTTCACGCCTTGATGATTGAAGTGCCATAGACAGATCGTCTAAATGGGGCCTTTTGTGTTTTACATTAACACTCAGTATTGTGCTGTGCCTCATGCTGTGGGCTGTGCATCCTCAGTGTCCAATTGAACAGTAAAATCTCAATGACACACACCAAAAAGCTGTCTAGAAATAATCACTTAGTGGGCTCTAGTCCCCTCCTTTTTCCCCCTCAAATAAGTAAATATTAATACGCTAATTCAGCCGCATAGGCAGATGACTCGGGCGTCTGCTAAAAGTGCCTCTTTTAAAGAGCGGAGCGTTGGCGAGCGTTCGGGGGATGGCTCCGCGCTCGCCTGTCACCATGACAACGCCAGTTCCGTGTCTGGAGTGGGTGTATACACTTCATTTAGTAATCCTCTGCAACCGACGGGGGAACAGCTGTGTGCATGCTGAGAGGGTCCAGGCTGGCAATCATGCCAAGATATATACTTAATTACCGGAAACGTGTGCCGCTGTTGTGGCTATCATTGAATTAGAATTCAAGTGTTGTTGCCCGGGCATCTCCGTCCATAAGAACGTGGGTCTCCATTCGGATGTACACTGCTGTCTCACTCCTTGATACTGTCAATCCCTCCCTGAGGGAAGACCTTTGATCCAAAAGTGAAATGCAGAGCCTCCCTCTTGATTGCAGTATTTTACATTACGTTACCAATGAGCCATGGAAGAACGTTCAAAATGTAGTGCTAACTTGGTCCCCAACCTACAGTAGGTGTGAGGGCCATATAGCGGCCTGAACTCTAGATTGGTCTACAGTATGTACAGTATGCCCATACTGTATGGGCTTACTGATGCCATTAGGGATCTCCATAAATGCGCATGAAAGGGACGCAGGCAGATAGACATATTTATGAATGTGTGCTCCATACCATGTGAACATGGTCTTGAGTTAAATACCTAAATGATACTGATGACAGACCGATACAGAGATCTCCATATATGGACATAACAGTGATAACCGGATGGGGCATGTATTCAACTTGGGTGGCTGGCTTCATGTTCAACGACATCATTCCTATAGGGACGCAGGGGCTGTTTATATCCCATATCCCAGAGGCATGGGATCATTATAAATGGCTATTGGGCTGTTAAACAACTGCTCTGACCTTCAGTTATGATTTGGTAGTATAATTTTAGGGTTATGTTTATGTCATTTGAAAGGTGGCAAATCCTGCTCTGACCGTATACATTTAGAGCTTCCCTGGATCACCAGGTAAGAGACAGGAGACAAAGTAACATTCCACATAAACAAGGCTATAGATCAGGGATACTCAAACTTCTGAACCGGTGGGCCACATTACAAAAATGACAAGGGGCCGCGGGCCGGTAAAATCTTGCTCTTTCGAACGACCATCATTTCGACCAGAGGGTTAGCGACTCACCCCACTGAGGTTAAGGTTAGGATAAAGGTTAAAGTTGGGTGTCGAAAAGATGATATGTAGAAACAGCGAAGCTATCCCCCGCGGGCCAGTTGATAAAATGACATTACTTGATAACTTTTTGCTTTATTTCCACATAACTCAAGACAATTTCAATGTGCATTATTTTATGATTTCTATGGCCGTTTTCAAGATGTTTTGGCCATTATCTCTGGAACGCAAGGTCCAATCTGCTCAGTTTAAAGCTTGTTGGATGCGCAACTTTGAGGACATTAAGCTGGTGGGCCAGTCAAAATTTCCGGCCCGCGGGCCGGAGTTTGAGTATCACTGCTATAGATAGTAGGCTTCTTCCCACAGCTGGCCCAGGTTTGAATCTAACCTGAGGCTCTTTGCTGTATGTCACCCCCATCTCTCTCTCCTGCCTCTCTCTGAAATAAAGTACAAAATGCTCATTAATGGTAACACAGTGGTGTAGAGTAACTAAGTATATTTACTCAAGTACTGTACTTTTTAGGTACTGTAAAAAAAATTTACTTGAGTATTTTCAGTACTTTTACTTCTACTCCACTACATCTCAGAGGCAAATATTATACTTACTGTATACTCCACTACAATTATTTGACAACTTTAGTTACTAGTTACTTTGTTGATTTTGATTATTATTACATACATACATACATACATACATTAATACATTAACCACTTCAACCCAATACGCTTTGGACATATGAAAATAACCGATCTACAAGCTCACTTTTTTTCTCGATGCGATGCATTGTGAGCTTGTAGATCAGATTTTCAAATGTTCTTTTTTGAGCGGTGGTCACAACGCTCCTATACGTGGCCGTGTGTGTGGGTCTGTCTGTCTGTCTGTCTGTCTGCGTGTCTGTCTGTCTGTCTGTCTGTAGCCTGCAGTAACCTTTTCTGACCACACATGTTAAGGGAGGGGCGCTGTTGTTCAGGCCAGGCCAGACCAGGCACACACACACACACACACACACGCACACACACACACACACACACACACACAGGGGGGAAGGGCGGGGGGGGGAACCACCGCTCAGTTCACACGGGTGTGATTTTTTTTTAAATGTTTTACATTTTAAAACTTGTAAAGTGGGACATTCTGTAGTACGTTCAACTTTTGGTACTTTAAGTACACGTTGTTGTACTTTTACTCAAGTACATTTTGAATACCAGACTTTTACGTAACAGAAAATGTCTACATCGCAGTATTGACACTTTTACTTTTAAATAAGAAATATGATTACTTTTTCCACTACTGTCTGTGCATCATTGCAGAGATTCTGGGCACAGGGACATTGCAGCTTATGGTGTCTATTAGGGCCACAACACAAGCCTCCGATTGGTTTTAAACCAATTCATCCCATCCACTTTATTTGGAAGTGAAAACTAAATGTGAATGTTGAAAGTTATTAACCCGAATGTCCACTATAATGGTCTGTTGCACGGCAGAGCTACTGTGCTGCACTTCCTGGTTCAACTTGCAGGAATCAGTAGCTCTACAAGACTATTACAATGACAATTAACAGGTAATAATAACTTAACATAATCATTTTCACTTCCAATTAAGTGGTTTATATTCTGTAATTGGGCTGAATTGGACTTGTTAAAAACTGTCTGCCCGATAGACGCCTGTCCAGCAGTGTCTCTGTCCAAAATCTCTATAATAAAGCCACCGGTGGGTAAAATGTTCATAATGTGTGATGGCAAGTTGGCAACAACTATGAAGATAGAACACAGAGGGCACCGGGCTTGTTTCCCTGGCTGGGTGTTGGAGGACCCTTGCTACATGTCACTCCCTGAGTGACATCTCCCTCGATCCTCCCATCAATAAACGCAGGAAAAGCCTTACAAAATAAAGGTTAATCAGGGGGGAAATAGAACGTTTATGTAGTTGTTTTGGCCTATGCGTGCAGTCTAAACTTAAGGCAGGTCCGACTGTAACATTTAGGTCTCCAAAGAAGACATTCTTTCTACCCTTTTCCCTGTTTTACGGTATCAATACAGCTTCCTGTGTGTGAAGGTCATATTGCATTTCTGTCCTAACCACTTAAGCCCTAACCACTTAAGCCCTATATAAGCCCTATATAAGTATATAGACGATCTCCAAGCTTGTAAACATCAGCTTGTATCTGAATTTCTATTTTTATTTTCACCCGACATGGAGGCTCAAAATAGAGACACCAGGTTGAAAGTGATGAAGATACTGATGTTAATGTGCACGATAGTGCACGGATCATGCACCACGCGTGTGCAAGCCGTTCACAGCTTTCAAACTGCTTGGAAATCCGTCCAGGCATTCATGAGATAATGTTTTCTTCATATGTAAACAAACATGGCCACCAAAGGTGAAAGATCGAGTTGTTCCGGGGTCGAACATGCATTTCCGGTTCGCAATCACTGACGAAACCAAGTAGGAAGTTAAACTTTATTTACAACTCGGGAAACTCAGGCTTAGCAGGGAAAGACATATTATGATATAACTCAGGAAACTCGTGAATGACCAGAGAAAGTAGCCTATATTCGGCACCACTTTGCTAACCAGAGGTGTAAAGTAACTAAGTACATTTACTCAAGTACTGTACTGTGCTTTAGCTTATTTTAATGCAGATGCTTTTGTACTTTTACATTAATGAAACAGAATTTCTGCTTGTAACACAGTATTTCTACAGTGCAGTATTAATACGTTTACTTAGTTAAAACATTTCAGTACTCTTTCCCCCACTGCCATTGGTAATGTTTATGCAGGCATGTCGACACCTGCCAACTAAGGGAACGTCCACGTACATTCTGTCACTTTGTGTCAGGACAGAATACGTGACAATGTCATCCACTGTCCTGACGCAGACTGACAGTGAGTTATGCATAACGATGGAGAGTAGATGGAGAAAGAGGTAGGACAATTTGCTGATGCCTTTCAAGCGAGATGCTGTCTTTTCATTCAAGTGCTGTTGAACACTTTAAAGAGTAGTTTCGTGACTGTTGCAAGGGAAGATCGATAGACTGGTCATTATTTACTGTCACGTTAACTCATTTGCTGCCATTTAACAATACCTTCGTACTCTCATATGCCCCTGTCTCCATAGACTTCCATGTAATTCATAGTGCACGGATCATGCACACCCATGCCTAGATAATGCACCACGTGTGTCCACATTGCTCACAGCTTTCAAACAAAAAAATCTGAATGGAAATCCGTTCAGGCATTCATGAGATAGCAGCCATTATGTTTTCCTAAAATGTAAACAAAGATGGCTGCCATGTTTGAAAGATGGGGTTGCTATTGGGGTTAAACATGCAATTTCGCGATTGCTATCATGCCTACTACATTTTTTGGGGTCAATTTTATTTTAATTTTTTTCAAAAACAGGAAATTCTCGGGTTCCTCGGGCATGGCAGGGCCGTACATCGGGATTTTTTCGGGCTCCTCGGCCATAGCAGCAAATGAGTTAAGATGTGTACTTGTGTAGTGAACCAATCTGCTTTAATGTGCGACGTCATCTCACTATCGGCCATCAAAACTTCTGTTTTCTTAGGCGCCTTGTTCGGTGGCTCACCTGGTAAGGTCGCTTACTACATGAATAAGGCTATAGTCCTTCCCACAGCCATCCTGGGGTCGAACCTGACCCAAGGCTCTTTGCCACATGTTATCCCAATCCCACCTTGTCTCTCTCTCACTGTCACTATCAAGAATAAAGAAGAATGTAGAAAACATCTTACAAAAAACCTGCCACATCCTGATTCCATATTTCATAATGAATCATCTGCAATATATTCTTTTATGTTTTCCTTTTTGGAGCGGTGGAGCCACCTCCCAATGTTTCGCTTTGTCTGTCTGTCCCTGTTGGGATGAACTTTGACCAAGTGGCGCGTTATGTTTCTTTAGTATAATGGTGCATGGCCGGAGTTATGTTTCTTTAGTACAGCGGTGAGTGGCCAGAGTTATAGCTGCTCAAATTCACCGCTCCGCTTCGAACTGAGGTTTTACTTCCTCTATTGGGTTTTTTGTCAATCTGACCTCTGAACTTACCTCTAAGCATTATTTTTGACTCAGTGTGAAGTAACCTGTTTACATATTTATACATTCACTGCTAGTGACTCAGACATACTCAACAGCTGCTACAGAATACATTTTATCTTTATCTTTAACCACTTTCAAACTAGCTTCCATATTTTGGGCACATACTATGAGCAACAAGCTCACATACAAGCTTGTAGATCTGCATTTTTCTTTTAAAGGGCTTAAGGTAGGGTAAGTGATATTTTTGGTTAAAACAAAAATATGTCTTTTGTGAAATGGTTAAAACTCTATATTGTGATAGTAATCATTGCTGTGCTGTTTTTGTCCAGTAACAGGGATCCCTCGTCTCTCCAGCTCTTTAAAGAGAAAATGCAATTTCAGGTGCGTTGCCAATTTCAGCCAATCAGGAGAGAGTACCCATTTATCGGCTTCAATTTTAGCAGGTTCAAAATATTGTTCCAGTTCCATTTGTCTAGTGCTGCTCATTACTTTCTGTCATTGCTTCCAATTTTACTTGTTTAATGTGTATGCTGTATGGGTTCTCTCTCCTGATTGGGTAAAATTGGTATAGGCCTACCGATCGGTTTACTCTTCTACCAAAGAAATCATCATAAATAAAGCAACATAAGAAGAACAGGCCTCCCAAGCTACCTTTAAGTGAATAGTTTGGTCATTCAACAACAATGGCTGCTGCTGTAAATTTGCTGTTGTACATTACTTGTTTATTGTATGTTTTTAGTTTTTCCAACGCCTGGTAGAGGTACTTAGTAAGGGAAACATAATAAAATCTGCGAAGTAAATCGTTACCAAGAAATTTCTTCACCAATGCGTTTCTAAAGGTGTGTAATAATATGTACTAAAAGGTTGAAATTCAACTCCCGGGGGAAACTTCATAAAAAACTGATGAAAGTTTGTGTCCCATTTACTTTACTATGTAGGAAAAAAACACAGAAAATAAATATGCTTTAAGTAGCATGTGAGGGGTCAAACTATGGGTTTTTCATGATGCTGAATCCATTGCAAGCATTTGTTTTGCACGAAAAACATTCCGTGGGCTACAAATGCCCCCCACAAAATGGCGAAAAGTGATGACTCATCACTAAACCATCTGTTTGTGGGGCCGTTTTTAGCCCAAGGAATGTTTTTCGTGCAAAATAAATGCTTGCAATGGATTCATCATCATGAAAAACCCCTAGTTTGACCCCTCACATGCTACTTAAAGCAGATTTATTTTTTGTATTTTTTTCCTGTATAGTAAAGTTAATGTAACACAAACACAAATCAGTTTTTTTATGAGGTTTCCCCCGGGAGTTGAATTTCAACCTTTTAGTACATATCATTACACACCTTTAGAAACACATTGGTGAAGACATTTCTTGGTAGCGATTTACTTCGCAGATTGGTCAAATATCTTATAAAATCCCCTTTCTAACTGTATCTTTGTGAATGTGGGCTTTTTAAAAATTTGTGGTAATAAGCAACAGTTCGACTGTTTGTAAAATGATAGTGTGTAGAGAGTGTCTGTCTGTCTGTCTGTCTGTCTGTCTGTGTGTGTGTGTGTGTGTGTGTGTGTGTGTGTGTGTGTGTGTGTGTGTGTGTGTGTGTGTGTGTGTGTGTGTGTGTGTGTGTGTGTGTGTGTGTGTGTGTGTGTGTGTGTGTGTGTGTGTGTGTGTGTGTGTGTGTGTGTGTGTGTGTGTGTGCGCGCGCGGCTGTGCGCAAGTTACTTCCAAACTGATTTATGTAACACCATGAAACTTCTTGTCAAAAGAACAGCTGATTAACTTTCCACACAGATGGGCCAAAAGGGGGATGCAGCAGTAGGTGGGGCCTATCAAAAGAAGGTTTCACTAGACCGTTTTCTTGAGAGGGCGCAGACAGCCATGGCTGCAGTGTAACTCTAGTCTGTTGCTATGCTGAACGTAAGAGTTTAGTTACAAAGTGGATCACAAATAACCTAAAGGGTCTTTGTTCCCGGTAGCTTTTGGAAACTTTTGGTTAGCTACTCACCCTTAATGTTAGCATGCAGCCTCGGGAAGCCATGCATGATTTGTTTTGGTTTCCCTGGTTGTACATAGGGCCTACACCGCAGTAATGGCGGCATGCTCAGGAAAACAGTCTATAATATATCATATCAAAATGGAGAGATGGAGGTACCGCCAGTGCTGATGTCTGCATTTTGAAAGTAAATCATTGCTCAATGACACTCTCTCTGGGTCTTTTGTTCTCTGGGTTTCTGTTTTGTTTTGTTTAAGTTTTTCTTTTGTGTGTCTTTGAGAAAGAAAGACAAATTAAATATTAATGACCAGGGGAAAAGAGATTCCAGTGATTGTTTAGTTGTTGTGGACTATTGATCCACCTCAGCCTTCATATGCTGTGATCCATCACTCTGTTCACCATCTCGCTCTCAAATCAAACTATATCAAAAGACTTCACCTTGGTGTCATACTGTGTTACACAACACAGTGGCTTTACTAGAACATTTGAAGCCTGACATATATATATATATATATATATATATATATATATATATACAATACATTGAGAATGGGAGTACAGTATAAATGGGCCTTTACTCTATTTCATCTGGATGTGCCAATGAGGGTTAAACGTGCAATTGCGCGATCGCGATCATGCCCTCCACAGGGTTGTGCCCCCTGCAAATGACAAAAGCTAAGAAGGAGTGTAAAACATGACTAGAATCATAGTTTTATTTAATGGCCTTGCTGACCTGGCTCGCCACTGAGTGCCCTAAAAGAATTGACAGCACCAAAAGCCAAGTGGCCATGCCAACTAAAACGATGAAATTGTAGAGCTGCCTACAACCGTTGTTGTGAAACTGGGATTTAAGCGGAACCAGTGTTTTCAACATCAGTCATAGAACAACTGTATGGAACTCGTGTTACTGATCTCTCAAAAGAATGGACCCATAAAGATATAGTCTCTTCACAAAGTGACAGTTTAAAATCAATTTGATCTGTAAGTCATTATGCGCTTTGTTGATTCTTTGGTGCAAAAGATAATTACCATGGGCTGTATGAGCAGTTTGATTAGTGTGACTCCTCTGTTCTCTGCCTCTCTGCCTCTCTGTCTCTCTCCCTCAAAATTGTTCTTGCTCACGTGGATGATAGAGTCCACACCACAACTATTGTGACGACAGTGTCGAACTATATCGTTGGGTCGGCGATTTGCTGATTAATGATAGAAAAACAGGTCATCGATATCCATTTTGGGGCTTTGACACATCTGGAGCATTGGCGTCACTGTTTTTCCTTTTCTTTGTTTTCTTTCACATTTCTCTCAAACCTGGCTCAGGAATTGCAATAAATTAGTCCAAACACTAACAAATGTTCTTCATAAACTACAAGCTCACAACACGTGATGCATTGTAAACTTGCAGATCGGATATTCTCAATATTTGCAAACTGGTGAGCCTAAAGCAGAGGCAAACACAAGGAGCAAGTTTAAGGTACTTATTCACAAATAGTGAATGGGAGAATGGGGGAGGTGACATGGAAATGAGGCCTGTATGTGAGGGGGAAGTGAGCAGGCAGGCAGGTATAGGCAGGCAAGCATGGAACAGGTGAGGTGGATTCTGAAAACTAGAAAACTTGGAACACATGGAAAACATTGTGAGAATTGTCGAGAATGGTGCTGCAGTTCTAGTACCAAGGAAGGCTATGCAGATCTGGCTGTGTGTGGGGTGAAGACCAGGGTTTAAATACTGTGAGGGTTGATGGCTAGCAGGATACGAGGTAACCAGAGACAGGTGTGGCAAAGCTGGAAACTGGGAAGGAAGCCTGTGCCTCACAGAGACACAGATACAAGACATAGAGAGACGAAGACAGAGACACTATAGGGCTGGTTAAACTACACTCATAATAAAACAGGGGAATGTTAGGCATCAGTAGAATGTGGATCAGTGAAGTATGGATTGAAGAAGTGAAGGTAAATAACACAAAAGCAAACTAATCTAAAGTGAAGGCCATGTGAGCGGTGTCTTTCTTGGCTACTCAGCAACCAAATCAGCCGGTAAGACAGTGACACACCGTCCCTCTCCTCCTGTTCACACCTAAATTTGTGTCTAATTTTGCTCTTTGTCACACAGCGAAATGCAGTATAAGGGCTTAAAGTGGTTAACAATGGCACTCTTGGAGGACAAAACAACTGTAGAGAACTAGAAATACATACTTAAGGAGGGGGAGAGCTGTTGTCACAATACTCTACGGTCTCCCATATCCACACATGTTTGGTGCTAACTGTATTCAACTATTCATATTGTTCCTCTTGGGTATTTCTGAGAGAATGGGGCATTCAGTAGCGTCCATAATACAGCAAGCAGCTTGTAGAGTAAGTGTTAGTCTGTGAGCCATTTGTTTCCCCCTGTGGAATAGGGAAGCGTGTGCAAGGTCAGCACCGGCGACGGAAAAAATGAAAGATTGATTTGGCTGTGAAGCGCCGGCTCCACGCTGAAATACCCTGTGCACTTTTCCTCTACATGAATTCCAGATATGCCAATGCACCCCGCACCCCCCGCCCCTTTTGCTGAGAAAGTGGTGTCTTTGAAGTGCATGTCCCTTTGGTACTGTAGTTCCATTCCCAGAGCTGGAGGATATGTCAGCAAGAAGTGTAAGATGTTCCCACACAGGCTGAGCAGTTGGCGTTTGAAGGGGGACGTTTGATGTCCGCCCTAATCAATCCAGACTTATGGAGAAGCAGCTGCCACTGTCTCTGGATATGTCAACCCGGGGTAGCGCAAAGGGAAATAAACAGCAACGGCAGACATGTTTCCCCCCGCCACTGTCACTCAGTCAGTGGGAAATCTGCATTTTGTTAGTTTTTTTTGCTGCAAACACGTCATCATGTCTGACACTTTTCAGTTCACCTTGATGATATGACACAGTCGCACAGTTTTTCACATACTGTATGCCTCCTCCCCTGAGTGCTGGACGGATCAGTTTTCACAGCAGTGGTAGAAAAAAGTACTTGCATATTTTAGTATCAATACTGCAATGTAGAAATACTCTCATACAAGTTAAAATCCGGAATTCAAAAGTTACTTGGGTAAAAGTACAAAAGCATTGGTATCAAAATGTACTTAAAGTACCAAACGTAGTTTCAAGTGTAAAGTAAAACTCAAAACTGTATTTAAGTACAGTGCTATCAACACATCAAACCAAATTGTTGACCTTAGTTTATAGTCCATTTGTGATGACTGAGGAACTAACTTGTAAAGCTTAATTTGTGATGCAATAAATTTAAAGCAATTATTGTTAGCACTCATTTTAACCTAGCCCATTTTCTGCTAATAGTCACTGAGTGAGAACTCTTTAAGGACTTTGTAATAAGTGAGGCTGGCCATTAAAAATCAGTGGATGGAAGAAGGTGAATGTAGCCTAATGTATGTTAATGCCATTTTTATGGTCTCCATAACTTCAGTGATGTATGAAATCGGCTAGAAATAATCAGTGCCTACTTATCTATTCATTAGCTACAGCCATTGTGCTACTTTGACTGCAGGGTAATGTTTACTATATACATTTAACATTGACTGTTAATTGTCTGTTTAAAAACAAAGTTTTAAAAGTTAGTATGACATTGTTGGCAGCAAATTATCCGTCATGAGACTACTGTGCATCATTTTGTTCGCTTTATTGCCAGTAAATTGCTGTACACTGCAATAGCACTTTATTAGGCTATAGTGGATATCATATGCACGATTGCTAGAATCTGAACATGAAAGGATTTACTTTACCTAGCTCTTCTCTTTGTCATGAATTTTCTGCCTGAACAGTGTTGTTAAGACGCACGGTCGACCAGTCAAGGCTTCGATCCGCCTTTCTCTTCTGTTTATATCTGGACTTCAGACTTCTTCACCTTCCCCCCCTCATCATTCAGCTTGACTGGAGCAGATGTAAAACATTCACAAAACAGACCAATGTGTTCTTAATAATGATGTAGCTAGCAAAATGTTGATTTGTTGTATGAGTGTTTACTTTCAAGAATAGCCAGAAGAACTGGAAAATGTTTAAATCAATGGCACTAAACCTACATGGAAATGTGTTACATACAGTACAGTAGCCTATAGTACATGTTACTTGAAATCCATATGAACAACAGATTAAACCAATCGTATCCAACGGTGAAGTGATTTTGCATCGACAGAATGCAGATGCTAAAGTCACAGTTTGAACTCTGACCTGTGAATTAGTAAACTCAGCCCATATAAACAGATCATAAAGCAAAATACAGGAGTCAAATTTTCTGGCTAAAATACTATGCTCAGATACATACCACAAACAGCAGCAGCAAGCAGACTGTCATGCTCACTTGTAGGGATTGAATAGATTGTACAATGATAAATATTTGATAATGCACTTGTTCAACATGTCTTCCTGAAAGACCACATCGCTGCTGCTTGTACGTCTATGCTAATGCGTAATGACAGAGAAAGGAAATGCTCTCCCACTATTCTACCTTCCACTAAAACCTGATATCACAGCCATTTTGGTGAGCATGTGCATAGATAATCATTAAAGATAGAATTCAGATGTAACAACTCATAAGAAAGAAGGAGAAGTGGATGTTGTTATCATGAATGCATCTTGTTTCACACATTAGCAACGGGATGAACAGTTGAAGTTGTCTGTGGGTGTGTGTCCCCGGATTATGGCCATATACATACAGTATAGAGATCCCGACATCAGCTGGCTTTGTTAGAAGCAACCTGGGCAATGCTGGATACCGAAACCTCAACAAGCTAACGTGTCGCAAACATTCAGCATACAATTAGTGAAACGAGGAGCACTTCTTATTTTAAGTTTCTATTCATGCCCACTGGAGTGCATTATCCCTGTATTGCGTACAATAAAATGCATAAATGCCGACTTTGTAGTTCATTGGAAAAGCATTTACAACTTGGTGCATTTAGTTTGGTGTATTTTGACTTATTTATCACAAGTAGATCCAGTTAGTTTGCAGAGTTGGGTCAGCAGAACTGGCTGCATCGTTCAGCTCACTAATCTGTGTTGTCTCACTGGCTTTGAGACTGTCAATCCAATGTCAGTCAGCCTCACTGATATGAACACCGCTGTTTGTTTTATGTTTATCTGCATGTGAACCAGATTTGTATGATGTCCCCATATTTCACACTTCCAATCTGTGTCTTTGAATTGTCCCCCACTCGAGGCTGAATCCATTCTTTAAATCCACTCTTTCTTTATCACTCAGTTACATCTTTTCCTGTATTTCACCAATATTTTGGCATCATTAGCAAAAGGAGCCCCAGTCACATAATTTGTTTTTCATTCAGTGAGTGAGTGAGTGAGTGACTGACAGCTTGCAGATTGTAACTACTGCATACCAAATATTTAGTTTGTCCTTGAACAGTGCCACTTTGTTTCACTCCATACCGCATCAATCTGTTTATGATAAATTGATGCAGATTTGTTTGTACAGTAACTAACAGGAAACTTGAAAGGTACACAGCAAAAAGCATTAACTTGAAAGGTACACAGCAACATTATTTCAACTCTGAGATTGGGTGCATTTGTACACTTTTCAAAACTTTTAAATTAACACCCTGGATTTGACTGTACAGGCAGGACTACTCCTTCCACACATCTCTCTGTAAGCTTATGGGACAGGGAAATACTGTTTGAATGGGAGTCATGAGAACCTTGCCGCCTCAGGCAAGGAACCACAGTGAAAAAACGTAAATGGAAATATTTGGCAAAATGAGGACGGGGAGAGGAGCTCATCAGCCATTGGTGGTGGGATTGAAAAGGGAAGCGTCCCATGTGCTGTATCCAGTGGGGAGGTTAAGTGTGAAAAGTCAAAGCCATGGAGAGAGAAGTCTCCATGGCCATTATCGCTCTGCCCTCAGTACGCCTGCATTACTTATTATTCACTGTCACAGATCAGTTTATTTACCATTATTTGCTATTAGCCTATCATTGACCATTCAGTAGCTTATTTCCTGTATCATTCGGGCCAGCAGTGGCCCACTTAACCCTTAACTGCTCATGTTGAGCAGGTCGGTGGCACCTTGATGTTTTCCTAGGCTGCACTGTCAGGGACAGCATGTGATTGGATGAATGTGAAATACATTGTAAAGAGCTTTGTAGAAAGGCACTATATTAATGTTGCCAATTAAGTGTATGTAAGAACTACATTATTCTATTTTAAAAAATACATCTAAAAAAATATGCAGTTTCTAATACAGTATGTAATATTTCACTTATTGCGACCGTAGGTTGCTACTTAGTATGAAAACCTCCAGCTCATGTCTGTCCCTCACACCCCCTGCTCTTGCACTGACCTGTTCTGACATCACAATGATGCAAATGAATGGCCAAGACAGAATTCCTTTGCACTGACCTGTTCTGACATCACGACACCTCATCCCAGCTCAGCAGAAGGATATAGCTGACCTGTTCTGATGTTGCAAATGAATTCCGTCCTTCTCCCTTTTATGCTCATACTGTATATGGAGATCCCTGATGTCATCAATATTAAGCCCATGTGTGTCTCAGTGCGTGACACCTCGTCCCAGCTAATCCATATTTAGGAAAATATGGCTACATTTTTGGCACATTTTGTCCAACTTAAACAACCAACCGCAACGCGAGTCACACTTGCTCATTAATTCCATCCTTGTCCCTTTTATGCCCATATATGGAGATCCCTGATGTCATCAATATTAATCCCATAAATGCCCATATATGGAAATATTGTGTGAGTCTCATGTGGTCTATTGCTGCGTTCAAACCTGAAACTATTTCTGTGTTTCTAGTCGCTTCAATCGATTCACTTTTGTCGTGCTGGTCAACGTTGGAAATAAATTACATCACGTCAGAATCAAGGCAAAACACCTGGAAAAAAGGGAGTCCCAAACCCCAAAAACATTTCTGTGTCTCCGGACAACATCAACACTGATTGGCTGTCAGGACGCGATGGGTGGAGTCGGGGGGAAGCGAAGGTCGCTTCACTTGGATTTTTCCAACTTGGGTGAAGATACCGAAGCGACCATTTGCGCCATTCGTGCCGCCCCATTCGGATGGCTTGTGCTGAGCCCGTTCGTGCGTCGTCTCGTCTTTGATTTCACTTTGTATGTAATCGCGCCGCTCAAACCATCCAATGGACGCAGCATCAGACATCAAACATCTATGTCAGACGTTAGTCATCTCCATATTTGGCCACATTTTGTCCAACTTAAACAACCAAACAGGTCTATTCATTTATTCTTTTGATAAATGTTGATCCCATGCCAAAGCGCCAGCAGTCTGTTGTCACCCAGGCGGATGCGTGTACGGTACGCGCCCATGTGCACGCGCCTATGTGCACGCGCCCATGTGCACACCTTTAGGGTGAGGTCATAATAGAGATTTATGTGCCCGCAGTATGACCGCTGCACATGGGTTCACACAGTAAAATCCTAACAGTTTATTTAACTAAAAATAAATGCAATCAAATGGACCATTTGGATACATTTGTACACTTTCAGAATTTCAAAGGGATAAATTAACACTGAGGATTTTACTGTGTTACTGTATGTAGGCAGACTGATGCAGTGAATATGTGTGCCAAACGGTAAGAAAACAATGATGAATGAATGATAAAAATAAAGAAATAGTTGGATTCATTTTCTACAACTCTGCTCAGTGCTCACACACTGACATGCTGACCTTTGTTTGGTTTATTGTATGCAGTTGTTGCATGTATCTATAATATATGCATTGAACAACGCAGGAAGCCATAAATAACCTTCTCTTCAGTCGAGCAGCACATTGGCACAATGCTTGAAGTATTCATATGTATTCTTAAGCAGCCAACACCTCCTACAGTATATGCCAAGAGTATGTTCAAGGTTAAATTGCCCGTACCAAATGCAATGCATTGATAATGTAGTAGTTGCACCCTTGTGCCCATACCGAATCGTAGTTCAATCATGGATTCCTCACACACACACACACATCACACACACACACATCTTTGAAAACGGATGATTTAATAAAATCCGACCTACGGTATAATTTTCTTACGCCTTGGCTTGCGTGACCTTTGCCACTTCAATAAAAAATAGGCATCATTTTTGTAGGATGTATAATTCCGTTCTTTTCTCATGGAACAGTTTTCTTAAACACTTTAACCCTATGTTCTTCATTTACTGTGGTCCCTCAGGGGTCTATACAAGGCCCCCGCCCCTCCTTTTTCCCTCTATGCCAAACCTCTTCACATTGCCTTGCGATGCGTTGTGAGCTTGTGGATTGGTCATTTTTGCCAATTGTTTGTCCCAGAATAGGGATTCTAGGGTTTAAGTGTTCACGTTTTTTCCTTGACCTTATGCCCAAGGGTATGGTCGTCTTTTCTGTACAAGTTTACAGAGGCAAACGAAGCGGCCTCCGAATGTTTAAACGTTTTTTTTAAACTCCAGTCAGTTAAACTAACTATCCTTCAACTAATATGCTTTTCTTAGTTACAAAGTGAACATGTCTTTCACCTTTGAAAAACATTTCTGTATAAATATTTATTTGAGGTGTTGCGGATATGAGTGGAGACATGGCTACTGGTGAGAGGAGGACTGCTTAAATTTTCATGAATTCACCAGTGGTCTGGTTTTTGGTGCTTGCCCGCACTCTAATTGGCATGTTGCCGCTCTTGTAGTAGCGGAACTCCATGAATTATGCACGAAAAACAACTCACCACGTGCCCCCATTATAACCACATTGTGCTATGCAATTTCCAGCCTGCTATTCAGGAAAAAGACAATTCTTTAGACAGCTTCCAGTCTCATTACCGTCCAAACTCGGCTTTCCTGGAGAGATTCATTGAAAAAAACCTTTTTGTTTCTTCAGAGGGGAACTAGGCACACATACAGAACATCAACCCTGAAGCGACAGCCGCCAAAGTCATTTGTTAAACTGATGCTGTTCCCCCTGCACATTTGATCATCGTCCTGACCCATTATGTACAGTATCTATACATACAACCCTGGGCTAAATTTAATCTGTGAATGATTTACAGTCAAATATAACTGCCTAGATTTATGACAGTGTAAGGATACTGTAAGTGTGTTATTATATTAACAGCAAGAAGAAAGACAAACTGCTATAGGCCTATACTGACTGTTTTAGTAGTGACTTCTGTATCTTGCCTCTTCACATCCAAACTCTGGCCCAGGATGTTCAATATTCATTCTCGAACATGGTTTAATATTTCAGTGCACGCAAATGGGTACTTGACGTGTGAACTTTCAAATGAATGAGTCACAGGTGATCAATATTTAATGGGCTATAAAGTATGATTTATGCAATCTTTTACCCAGTCGAAGCCTAGTGAATGAACGAAATGAATAATATTCTGTTCTGAAATTATTCGTTTTTTTTTGTTTGTTTTTTATAAACCTGAAAACAGTTTAGTGACTGCAAAATATGACAGTGGCATTATTGTGGATACTGACCTTAAAGGAGTTTTTCACTCATTTTCAACCTTGTCTTCATTTACTGTAGTTGGTCCTTAGTTTAAGATGGCACAGTTTCCATCTCCTGTGTCCTGTGTCTCATTGGTGGACTATGGACGGATCAGAACTCTGCCTGCCAGTGACATCATTGATGGGGGTTCCAAGCTTATAGAAAGTGCAGCCTTTCTCTTCCTGGGAGAGTTAGCATGCTGAAATAGAAAGCATTGTTCTTGCAGAGTGAGTAGACTGAAATGGTAGCATCTTATAATGGGCATTAGTGAGGACCAGTTAAACCAGTAAGACTCCCTAATCGGGAGATAAGCACCCGTCATGTCACAGTATACACAAAGAGGCCTGTAAGTGGCATTGGTTCCACCCACACGTTTGTACGACAAACGGTTGATGAGTAAAGCCAAATAAAGTTTCGGACAATCAGAGGAGGGGGCGGGGCAAAGTTAAACCAATTAAGGTGAAGGACTCGTAATGAAGTTAATTGACACCACCCTCAAGTGTGTACAACAAACAGTTAATGAGTAAAGCCAAATAAAGTTTGGGCCAATCAGAGGAGGGGGCAGGGCTAAGTTAAACCAATTAAGGTGATCGAAAGACTCTTAATCAAGTCAAATGACACCACCCACAAGTTTGTACGACAAACGGTTGATGAGTAAAGCCAAATAAAGTTTCGGCCAATCAGAGGAGGGGGCGGGGCAAAGTTAAACCAATTAAGGTTAAGGACTCTTAATCAATTCAATTGACACCACCCACAGGTTTGTACGACAAATGGTTGATGAGTAAAGACAAATAAAGTTTTGGCCAATGAGGGGAGGGGGCGGGGCAAAGTTAAACCAATGAAGGTGAAGGACTGCTGGAGCAGCAGGAGTCGGTGGTCCCCGGGAATTCCCCATGAGCAGCCCAGTTGGGGTGTTGATTTGGTCATTTTTGCACTATTTGGCGGCAGTGGCAGGGGGTCCCTGGGGGTCCGTGGAGGTCTGGGGGTCCTGAAGGTTGTGGTTTGGCAGGCAAGGATATGAGTAGGGCAAAAGTTTGACGTGACAGACAGCCGGTGGAGGTTTTGATAGTAAATGCGACCTGACGGTCGCAATGAATATTGTCGTTGTTACTTGTCGGGTGGAAACCTTGTATGTCCAAAATCTTCCCCTTTGTGTTATAAACAATTTAAAATAGTGAAAATAGACAATCTACAAGCACGCAACGCAGCGTTGTGTGCTTGTAGATCAGCTACTTTCACTAGTTTTGAGAGAAGTGAATAATATTATAGCAAAATAGTGATGAGATATTGTGCAACACAGTGATATAAGCGGTAACTCAATTAGCACCGAGTCATGAGTATGGCTGCCACAGTTCCGTTTCTTTACTGTCACACCTCGTACTTCTCAATGGACCCTTAGGGGTCTTTTTTTACATTTTCATTGCCATATTCCTTGGCACTGTCATCTCTGATGATCTCACCTGATCTGCTAACACCATGGAAGTCGCCAAAAAGGCCCAGCAGCTTGTACACTTCCTGAGAGTGCTCAGGGGGAACTATCTGGAGGAGAAGCTGCTTCTACAGATCCCACATAGAAAGTCTGTTGACATACTGCATTCCAGTGTGGTATGGAAGATAGACTGTAGCAGACAAGAGGAGACTGCAGAGTGTGGTGAAGACGGTGGATGACATAATACACCAACTGCGGTCTGAAGAGAGCTAGGAAGATTCACAACCGAATCATCCATCACCTGTTGCGCCTGATGCCCTCTGAGAGGCGCTACAGGTGTATCAAAGCTAGGACAGAGAGACTCAAACAGAGCTTCTTCTCCAGAGCCATCATTGCATTAAATGCAAACATGCGCTGATCCATCCATCAGTGATCAGAGATCCTGATGAGAGTGTCTTCTCCCATTCCCTTTAAGTGTTATGTACGCTTCCACTGTAGCGCACTGCTATTTAAATGAACCATTCTGCAAGTTGGAGGAAACACTACATTTTCTGCTGGGGAAACAATATTTTGTCGTGTGCAAAGTGAACAGGAGCAGCATTAATAATGTGATATAAGGATGTCAGGGGACGGGGGAAACTGGCATGCACACAAAGGAATCTGCGATATCTTGACATATCAACTTAATAATAATAATACATTGTCTTTGTGTTGCACTTTTCATTCACAGGAAATCTCAGAGTGCTACATGATCAAAACACAATCAATCATAGAAGGTTAAAAGCAGGGTTTAAAAAAAATGTCAAGTACAACATGATACAACAATTTAGCATGAAAAGGCCTTCCGAAATAAAAACATATAGGCCTGTTTTAAAAGAGTCCAGGGTCCGCAGCGCTCTCAGATCAATAGGAAGGTTGTTACACAGGCGCGGTGCTGCCGAGCAGAAGGCCCGGTGTTTAATAATCACATGATCATTAACTCAGTTATGTGAATTATTTTGCAGTCTTGATCGTCTACTGTCTCTTTCTCTGTAGCTCTCTCTCTCTCTCCCTCTCTCTAGTGGACTACACAGTGAAATAGGAATGTTCCATGGATGGATCTTGCATTGCTTGTATACGTGTTAAACTCAGAGGGTGTGGAAATGTGTACACTCTCTGAGTTCAATCAGATTTTACCGTGTACTAGACCTGTAGCTCCTGTATAGCCTCATTTGCAGGGGGGACGGAACAGGGGACGACAGAATGTAAAAGATTATGTCTCTGTCAAATCACCACTTAGACTTTCTTTCATCGCTCCCATGATTCAATTAAAGAGCTGCATTCCTCAGTGTCCGGGCCGGACAATCACTGTTCTCAGTGATTGACAGGCAAACACATTACTCTGCTCAGGGAAGGAGAGAGTGTGCTGGGGGAGATACAGTATGAATGTTTGAAGAGATGGCACGAAAGAGTCTTGTAATTGATTTTCTGTCTGAGCTGCTGTTTCATTAAGTGAATGAATGCATTCATTTTAGACAGTGGGTTCGTTCATGCCTTTCCCATTGTCTTGTTGCGAAAACACCATTCATCTTATTTGTTTTTGATGATGATATACACTATCGTCAAAAAGCCAGTGTGCTCTGTAACATGGCAGGTACATTGCTGTAGAAGCAAAGTTTTGATGATATGCTACGATATATATGGAATGTGTATACTATTAAGCATCTATGTACATAATACAACAAGAACAATACAGTAAGATGCCCTAAGGGCGAGAAGCAACCTTGCTCTAAAGGGCGAGGTCACTTTTGGTCGATTTTGAACGACGGACATGATCTGGTGGCTTCCATATAATACAGATTAGCCTACGGTCACAATTACTGGTTGAAAACCACTGCTCTATCCAATCCTACAGTGAACCAGGTTATAAATATCCAGTGTAAATGCAATCTCTTCGTTGTCTCTCATCTTTTAATAGATGTGATCCATACTGTGGGGCCAGTGGCCAGGGGTCACGTGGGACCCACCGAGACCAACGACCTCACTTCCTGCTACCAGAATTCCCTCAAGCTATTGAAGGAGCACGGCTTGAGCACTGTGGTGAGTACAACACTATGCCTTACTGCAGCGGATCTCAAACTGTTTTGGCTTCAGTACCACCTTTCCTGATTTCTTCCCCCTTTTACTCGACTACAACATGTTGCTTAGAAAAAGAGAAAACTATATCTAGCATATCATTGTTGTTGGCCAGAAAGCTCATATCCATCAGCTCCATATTTTACTTTAGTTTCCTTTTTTTTAAAACTTATGGCTAATACTACATTGTCATTCAGAAGTAGCTAAAATAGAAGATCTAAGAAACACGTTGAGTTTTAAGCTTGTAGATCTGCTATTTTTGCTATTTTTGAATTTCAACCGTTAAAAGTAAACATTTTGGACATAATATCCACCCGATGCTATGAATGATATCTAACTTTTTGAAGAATATAAAATTACAAATAAGAAAAGGAGTGAAAGTGGACTAGAAATTAGAGCATCCTGACTCTCAGGCCTGGGTGATCAAGGGGCGCTGTTGAGCAGTTACTATTATTTAGCATGAGTTGTATTACACTGATTAGTTAGGAAACTTAACTTCTAAATGAACAGCTCACATCCAGCACTCACTTCAAACATGGGTTTGATTTCTTTAAACTGTCCAGTTTTTCCATTTTCCACTTTGTCTCATGAACCCTCTGTAGTACCTCTGCATCCCCCTAGGGGTATACGTACGTACCCCTATTTGAGAACCTCTGCCTTACTGCTCTCAGTCAGACCTGTCTATCTACCCTGTTTCTGTGTACTGTTTGAAAAAGAGAAAAGGATAGGCATCTCTTTCTTTGTCCAGTACAATCATTTCCGTGAGTAAATGATTGCAGAGCTATGCAGAGGTGTCAACGGTTTTAACTTCTGTTCTGACCAGCGTTCAGGACTGGCTTACAGACTCATGCCTGCTCCTGAATGCAAAAAAGACGGTCTGCATGGCTTTTTCCAAAAGACCAGTTGTGATGGAATCATCAAATGTGTTTCTGGGTGGAGAGGAACTTGAACTTGTGTCAGAGTTCAAGTACCTCGGGGTCATGTTAGACTCAACCCTAACCTTTAAAAAACATGTAAAAAAGGTTACAAACACAATCAAGTTCAACCTTCAGAACTTTAAACAAATCAGACCTTTTTTGGCAGTTAGTGCTGCTAAATCGTATCTCCAATGCATGATCCTATCACACATTGAGTACTGTTTCACAAACTGGTCTTGCGCAGGTATAACGACTCTCAAACCCATTGAACAGCTATATAAGAGTGCGCTTAAGGTATTCGATAGGAAACCCCACTCATATCACCATTGTAATATTCTTCAGAGGTACCGTTTTTTGAGTTTCGCTAATTTTAAGGTTTTTAAACAGGTCAGTATCATATATAAGACCCTAAATGGTCTATGCCCACCTCCCCTAAAGGAATTCATAAAAAGGAAGCCTGATAGAGGACTCAATACTAGAGCAATCACTAGAGGGGATTGCGAAGTACCGTACCGGGTAACCGCTTTTGGAAAAAACACCCTTTCAGTGCAGGGATGTTCAATCTGGAATGACCTACCTCTAACAATAAGAGACTGTTTGTCATTTCCATCCTTCAAGTTCAATCTAAAAAAATGGTTAGTTGACAATCAAACCTGTGACCATGTATAGTTCTAAGAGTACAGCTCATGCCATGTACGTATATTTTTAACTATCCTTTTTTAATGTAGGGTACTGTTAGTAATATGTGTTGTTTTGTTGTTTTTCTTTTTTTTTTTCTTGGTTCAGGAAAAATAGTATTTGTATGTATGTTATTAGGCGCCCTCTCCTAATGTAGGGTTACTGTTTGTTGGTATGTATTGTTTTGTCTTCATGTGGGGACTACGGATGAAATTTAGCATTCTTGCTAATTCCGGCTTATTTACATTGCATTCATGTAGTGTTCATTAATATGCATTGTCCCGTCTAAATAAACAAATAAAGTAAAGTAAGTAAGTAAAGTAAGCCGTGTTTGAAAATACATGAAAAAACATGAATTCAAAAGGTACAAGAATAAAAGAACGGAATGCCTTTCATTTAAGATACCGTTCTGAAAAGCCCCAAGGCTTATTTTTTTACACACAAAAGTCGTTGTGAGAATAACGAACAAGATGATCGTATTTGATGTTTAGTCCAATGAAAGCTTTTTGTGACGACTAATTTAGCTCATGATGAAATGAAAGTCAGTTCTTTGTTCCCACCCCTCCTTATTAAAGTCCCTGATATAATGGCTTGGTTTTTGCCATGTCATCATTTAGTTAACCACTTTGGGGGGTAAAATTATGACCTCTGTTGAATTCTTTGAAGGCATATGACATTGATTTATGACACAGTATTTGTCCCCGAGTAGATTAATTCATTGGCACCAAAAAGAACTCAATTAAAGTGTGTGTGTGTGTGTGTGTGTGTGTGTGTGTGTGTGTGTGTGTGTGTGTGTGTGTGTGTGTGTGCGTGCGCGTGTGCGTGCGCGCCAGAGCAGAATGTACAGTACTATAACTGAGATACAACCTCAGAGTAATATTATGTTCAGCTTTAGTGTACTGTGTTTGTTACATCCAATAGAATCCCAGCACTTAGTTATGAAACAATGTCCCACAACCACGCAGTATAGATCAGTCTCACTCTGTCCCAGCCTCTAGCCTCAGCGTTCTGTCTGTACGTTCCAGTCTGCTCCACTTGACTTGTGGATCTGTCCTACCCACAGAGGGTAAACAACATAAACAGCCACAAATCAGATTCCCATCGCCAACCAATAGCCCTGCAGCTCCATCACAGCGAGGGCAATCAATGGAGGTACTTGCCAGCGGGGTTGTGGAGAGATAGATTAATGCCAGTCTCACGATAGATAATTGTGACAATTTTCTGTTGAGCTTATGAGGCTTTGTGAGTGTGACAGACACCTCTGGGGTGGCAATTAAACACCCCATGAAGCCAAAAGCGGCAGAAGCGCTTAGAATAAATGTCTTCTCTGAAGTAGCATTGGCACCAGAAAGTATCCACCTGCTTGCTTGGTCTCTGGGGTCCACTCATTACACCAGTGTCCACCAACAGTTGACACTGATGAGCTGATATCGTAACATATTCATCGGATTATAATTTGTGTAATAGCATATTCATTTACTTGGTTGTGTGAATTATTGCGCAGCAGTGGAGTCCCAGGCAGTGCCTGGGATGTTGGAGGTCCATATGAGGAGCGACGGGGCTCTGGGCTGGCCTGGGGCTGCTTAGGAAAGTGAGAGAAAAACACAGGCAGATCTTTGGACCTCCATCTCAGACCTCAGCAGGAGAGCACGCCTATATTTTACTCCCCTGCCTTCTACTCTTTCACCCACAAACACTCCGATCCCTTGTTTTGTTTCGGGCGCATTCCAAAGATGTATTTAGTTTATACCTATCTCTTGATTTATTTATCCAATAATTCATATATTTATTAGAGAGAGCGAGTTTCTGTTTTCACTGAAAGTTTGCCAGTTCTCCCTAATGTATTTGCACAGCTGCTCTGCGTTGAGCAAGCCTTCAGTGAAAACAGTTGTGCTCAGCTGTGATTGACTGGCCCTAGGATGAGACCAATCATTACATTATCTGAGCCGCAGTCCATTTGGCCTCTCTTCTCTCTCAGGGACAACATATAGTCTTTTTACCAGAAAGGGAAAAAAGGAATACGTCTTGTTACTTTCTTTGAGAGATGTGCATGGCCTTTTAGTTTATTTATCCTCCTGACTTTGCCGTGTCATGGAAGAAGTGTCTACAAACCTTTTGTTCTCTCCCTCTCTGCTTTTCGGAATCGGGTCCAACTGCTTTGTTAATAGTCTTTCCAGCCTTTTGGGTTCACAGCGCTGTGAGTCCAGGTTTTTGGTTAGCTGATCAGCGCTAAGCCCATTTCGACTCATTTGAAAGGGGTTTTGCTGTGAGCCGTGCACTGTGAGATCTGCAGGGCCAAGCCAGGGTACGGGGAGGGCCCCCCACAGACGGGCACCCTGCCAAGTGGGTCTGCACAGTGCAAGTGAAGAAAGACAGGGCTTCTTTTGGGGAATGCTAGACCACCGACTCCCTAATGGGGATCGCGGAGAATTACAAAGGGAGAGGAGTCAAAACAAAACTTTGCGAAAAAGAAACTTGGACATGGAAGAAAAGCTCGGCTTGTTGGTTAATCCCTGTACTTTAAGAGCCCAGAGCCAACCTTGAGGCTAAGTAGCAGCCCAATTATGACATCAACACATCATCTCCGTCTGAAGCCTGTTCAGACAGGGCACTTAAAAGGGAATACGTCAGAATGTCAACACTCTGAATATTCAGTTCTCTTCCTCTGAGCACAGAAATTGGACAAACATTTTTTGGCAGGATTTTGTCCCGGGCCAGATGCAGCTCCCTTGAGAAAGTAAAGATAGTAGAATAAAAAGATAGTAGGTGGTTCTTTGAGCTCCCCAGGACACAGCCATTGCTATAAAGTGAGGCTTATCTGGGAGACACAGCTCAGGCATAATTTGAGTCCTCAAAGTCAGTCAGTCTGTGAGTGATTGATGGAGCTGCTCCTTGTAGCACATCTTGATGACATCCAAATTATACCTGTCCCGCCTCTTTGACAGACCTGACGTTTGACTTGTTCCGACTGAATTGTCCCCGGCTGGGGGAACGCTGCGTAAATGAGATCTCAAGCTCTGAATTGCATTCCTCTTCCTCTGTCTTCAAGGCTGACAACACAGGCCTCTTTTTCACTCAGAATGACGTTGGTTTCACCGACAAATATTTTGCAGCAAACATCATGCAGTTACACTAAACGTTTAGCCATCAAAGTAAAAACGGATCCATTTTTGATTGTTGATCTTATTACTTATTTTGGCTTAGGGAGAGACTAGTGGAGAAGAGATCCAGTAGAACTAAAAGACAATATTTGGTTGCGCTTGGATGTAGCGCTCTGAAAATAGCAGATTCACAATTCTTGTGCTCACTTTTGTCGACTAAAATCATTTGATACAGTATTTAGTCGACTAAAAACTTTTCAGATGACTAAAATGTGACTAAAACTAAATTAAATTGTATTCAAAATACTATGACAAACTAAATATAAATTTGCTGTTAAAAATCAACACTATGTCATGCAGTTACACTAACTTTTAAAAATCACACCCGTGTGAACTGAGCGGTGGTCGTGGAGGCTGTGCAACAGCACTACTGGGTGGGTGCAGCGGGGTTTGTGCTTTACAATGCTGTAGTTTCTTCACACACTCTAATTTATTTGACCCTAAAACATTCAGTTTGTTAATAATAATAATAATACTTGACCACACATGCTGACCCACCCTTCCCCCCTGTGTGTGTGTGTGTGTGTGTGTGTGTGTGTGTGTGTGTGTGTGTGTGTGTGTGTGTGTGTGTGTGTGTGTGTGTGTGTGTGTGTGTGTGTGAGAACAACAGCGCCCCTCCCTTAACATGTGTGGTCAGAAAAGGTACTGCATGCTTGAGGCTACATACACGGACGGCCGGCCGGATGGCCGGACGGATACCCACACACACGGCCACGTATAGGAGACGGTGTGACCACCGCTCAAAAACTAAATAAAAACTAAAATCTAGGGAGGAACTAGTGTAGAAGAGAACCAGTATAGCAGAACTAAAAGACGAGTAATGTTATGTTTGGTTGTGCTCGGGTGTTGCACTCTGAAAATAGCAGATCTATAAGCTTGTAGATCTGCTATTTTCAGCAAGCAACTAAGTGTAAAATCAGCCTTTAAGACGACAAAATCAACCGCACATTTAGTCGACTAAACTAAAGTTGACTAAAATATGACAAAAACTAAACAGAATATTATTCAATAGACTACAACTAAAATTAAATCTAATTTTGTTGTCAAAATCAACACTGCTCTTTCTGCCAAGAATCTTTTGGCTGAGACATGGAGAAGTACATCTGCCTGTCGTGAGCCCACCGGGTGCTCTGTAATAAGAGTCCAGATCTCTTAGTGAGGGATGGCCTTCACATGAAGAATTACCATCAAGCTGAGCCAAGAAACCTGCCGTTTAACCCCCACAATGCAGCTGAAAGCTATCTGGAACAGTCCAAGCGTTAACACTCTGTCTCTGTCTGTCTCTGAGGTCCTTCTCCCTCATCCAGCACGGATATCTGGAACTCATGGCATATTTATTATTATTATTATTTTTAGTGGCCAAGGCACGAAGTGCCCGAAGGCCACTTATTGTTATTGGACTTTCCCATTATTATTATTCTTCCGCCACTTTTTCTCTAGCGGCTAGACCGTGCAGTCGCTTTTTACGAAACTCGGCAGTATGGCAGAGGACTATGCCAAACGGCTAAAACGCGAAGCTCGCAACAATCGGCCAAAGGGTGGCGCTGTAGGAAGCCTTTGAAAAATGCCAACTTTGAACAGGTGTAGCTCATGCCCTGTTTTAGTTGCAGCAATGAAACCTGTATACACTTATGCGTCTCCTCATGCCGAACAACTTTTACACTCTGACTTTTGACCTCTGACCTTTACTTCTCCCACAATTTTGAATTATATGAAAAACAGTCAAAATCTATCTCCTCCTGGGATTTTCGCGTCACGTGCGCAAAACTTTTTTTACATGAACTTTGGACCAATACGGTCATCACACAGCGGCCGGATTTCTTTTAAAGCAAAACATTATTTTTTAATAATTCACTGTATAATGCAGTTTCATGCAAATTATTCTTCTGCCTCTAAATCATACATGCAAAGTGACACGTTCATGGCATTTGGCAAATATGTAGAAGGTTAGTCCAAATATCACTGAAAGCAATCTTACTCCAATTGGCCAAAGGGGGGCGCTATACGAAGCGTTTGAAAACTCAAACTTTAAAGGGGCATAAGTCATGCCTCGTTTCGTTTGAAGACATGCAACTTGCTTACACGCGTGCCTTGACTCAAGCGGAAGACATCTGTGTCTTTGTTAAGTAAGCTCCGCCCTTCGATTTTCCGCCATTTTGAGCAGTTCGTAAAACGCTTAAACCCGCTTTTATTCCGGATTTTTCGCGTCACGTGCACGGAACTTTTTTTACATGAACTTTGGACCAATATCAAAGGTCTGTCAGATCGGATTTTTTTTAAATTGAAACATGCTTTTTTAATAATTCAATCAATATTGCAAGTTTTATGCAAATTATTCTTCTGCCTCTAAAACATACATAAAGTAACATTTTCATGATGAACTACTGTAGAGGGTTAGTCCAAATATCACTGAAACCAATCTTACCCCAATTGGCCAAAGGGGGGGCGCTATATCATTTTGAAAGAAGGCGTCAAGTACATTACATGAAACTTTTTTTTTTTTTTTTAATGACAGGTCCATTATGTGTGACTGCCGTAGTGTAGTGGTCAGTGCCTGTGCCTGATATACGGATGATTGTAAGTTCAAACCCCACGTCCGGTTGAGTTGATGTTAACATCCTGGATGCCCATGGCATGTGCGTATGTCAAACTCTTTAATGTTGACACGTCTGATCTAACTCCAGATCACGTTCATGTTTAAAATGAGCCCTTCTCTACCGGCCGTTTTTTTTTTCTGTTTTGAGTAAAAGAAAATATGATCACTCGAAAATGTCAGAAATACTCAGATTACATTTACTCAGATTGATTTCACCCCAAGCCTCCAAAATATAAAAAAGAAATCAATAAAATCAAGGCACTCAGCCTACATAGAACTTTTTTTTTTTAAACAAACGTGGTTAACAGATTCTGTGGCTGGCTAGTGTAGTGGTCAGGGCATATGCCTTTCATGCAGAAGGTCGTCGGATCGAATCCCGCCTGGCGTTTATATAAGCATAAAACCATGACATTTGGTAGACTTTACAGTTTGGTTCCTTGAACAATGTCTGATATGGAGCCTTCCTAAAAATGTCCCCCAACCCCCCTTGATGTGTATTTTAATATCCGCCATTACCAAATAATGTATTTCGCATCATAAGTCCTGAAACAAGCATTATAATACAAACTGTCATGTCTACGCCTATGTTGTGATTTCCAAGGATTGCAGTGATATCATGCACCAGCTCAGTGGCCTAGTGGTTTGAGTTTCTGCCCTGAGACTGGGAGATCCGGGTTCAAACCCGGGTCGCGTCATACCAAAGATTCAAAAAAATGGGACCCAGTGCCTCCCTGCTTGAAACTCAGCATCAAGGGTTGGATTGGGGGTAACTCCCTGCGACATACTAGCGTCATGTCCAGGGGGTGTACTTGTACATCAAGCTGCCTTACGCTACAGAAACAGGAGATAGGCTCCTGCCCTATGAGATTCATGGCCCGGCCGATTCATATGGTCTTCATAGCTCAGCAAGGCTTACTATGTACATCATCAAACTGTCCAGGTGCATAGTATCACAATTTTTTATGTCTGTTGCATAGCCTACAGTCTTTTGCATACATGTTGTGTAGAGGCCAATTTGTGCTTTTACCTATAACCACCGAATCGATTAGTGTAAAACTTTGTATGCACACTTCCCAGAGGCCAAGGAAAAACCTGTGCCCTGCATTTTTCACATCTGCCATTTTTAGCGCCACCAGAAGGCCGACTTACAGTATGTAAAACACATTCTTCGATATTACTCCTTCAGATTTTATCCGAAAATCACACAAATCAGTACACAGTATCTCTACAGTGATGTAATCATGATGGATTTGTCAGATATCATATTCTATCTAATTGGCTAACATTGAATTCCAAGATTTGCAGGATTGCTCCTTTTTGAACAAAATGTCTCAAACACAGCCTGCTATGTGTGTGATATTTTGCACACACATTCCCACTAGGCCAAGGAACAGATGCCACCCCTCTCACATTGACCTGTTATAGCGCCAACACATTTTTAGTAAAAACAACATTATAGCAAAACACATTTTTGTAACAAAATGCTTCAAATCCCCCATGCAGCGTCCGATTGCTGTGAAAGGCCCAAGAACACGTGGTACCCTTTTGACTTTGGCCTATTATAGTCACCACTAGGCCAAAAAAAAAACACCTGACCTGCCGGAGACCTGTTCGGAAGAACACTGCTTCTAGTTTTTCTTTGATTTCTTCTTTGCTTTCCCTTGATGCTTTTTTGCTTTCCTGCTTTTTCTGCCTTGGCCACTTTATCGCTGCTTGCAGCTATATTCTTTTTCTTATTATATGATCGAAAGTAATGGCGTGTGTGTGTGCATATGCGCACATAAGCAGTGGTGGAAAATGTACTCATGTACTCAAGTAAAAGCACCAATACTGCAATGTGGAACTACTGTATGTAAAAGTCCTGAATTCAAAATGTACTCGAGTAAAAGTACAAAAGTGCTGGTATCAAAATGTACTTAAAGTACCAAAAGTAGAAAGTAGTCATTATGCAGAATGTCCCATTTCAAGTTTTCAGATGTATACAAATCTTTTGAAAATAGCAGATCTACATCGCATAATGTCGTTGCATAGCAACGCATTGTGAGCTTGTAGATCGGCTATTTTCAAATGGCCAAAATGTATATAGGCCTAGGGCCTAAAAGTATATACTTTTTATCGCTTAAACTCCCATAAACGGACGTAATCCCTTCCAAGCTGGCGTCCCTATTTTCCCTATTATGTCACTATAGGCGAAAACTGTAAAAAACGAATTTGCATCGCGATGCGTTGTGAACATGTCTTACACCGAAGTCCTGATGTCACTGCTGCTTTCATATTGAAATCCCCAATGCGGAATCTTTGATCACATCATATAAGAACTGTGTTCCAAAACTAAACAAATCACCCGGGCATCTCTGTCAGGGGGGTGGCTGTTTCTGGAGAAAATTTAGTTAGTTCTGCCTTAAAAATTGGAAACTACACTTTCGGGACACGTCCAGGTCTGAAATCACTGTTCCTACTAGCCGCGTTCATGGGAAATGTAGTCATTGGGTTTAGTTTGACTCGTTTCTAGAGTTTATTGTGTTACTCTTTGGGTAAATTTGTACATTTTCAATATTTCATATCCATATGAGTAGCCTAAAATCGCCGGGGTGGGGTGTTTATTTTTGGTACACAGTTCTTATATGAGGCGATCTAAGATTCCCCTATGGGGATTTCAACACAAAACAACAATGGAAACCTGGGGATAGCACTGTCTAAGCAGACTTTGGTTGGTCTATTAAACATTAATTTATGACAAAAGAAAAGGTTGGAGATACAAGGTTTCTGGCCAATATTCACACTGATGAGCGTCTACATGACTACGTGACATTTCTAGTGGTGACACTGGCGCTGCCCACAGAGGACTCTCAGAGTCCAGCAAGGGTTGTTTCTTTATTTTATTCTTCCTTTATTTTTTTGCTCCGGCTGAGAGAGTGAGCTGTCATACTGTACCTCCATGGTCCCTGACTGACCACAGCCCTTGGGCAGGGTGCCAGTCTTGATGGGCCAGGCTCCAGAACATCACACAGGGGATCCGGGGGAGCTGTGCTGCCCGCGCCAGAGTTGCTGGGCAGGCTGCAGCAGCTCTGGGCCGTTAAACAGCAGCCCCCACCCCACCCTCCTCCATCCCAGCACCACCGCACGCACCGAGTTGTTTGTTCCAGAGGACACTCAGGTGATGGGAGCCAAGGAGGAAATATAGCCAAGGCTCGGGTGGATTCAGATTGGAGATGAATTGTGATAATAACACCGGCGCACCGGGTCGATGGGAGAGAAGGGGGCTGCGGCAGACTGTCAATATTTGCCTGAGCCAGGACACATTAAACAGGTCTCATCACGGTCGCTCTGATATATGGAGCATGCCATGTTATTATGGTCCATTTGGAAAACAGCTGGGCATTTTGGGGAAACTCAATACTCAGCAGTACTGCAGCACCACTGCATTGGCCGAGGGAAATGGGAAGGAAAAAGATCCTCAGCCATGTGCAGATGAGTTAGAAACGCTGCCCAGAGGAACAAAGAGCCAGATTGGAACCTTTACTTTATTGGCTCGAACGGCCCTGGTTCCTACGACTGGTTGTGATCTGCCATTCACGCTATCCGCTGACTGCCACGATAATTACTATAGGCTCCCTCCTATATTCTTACTATTTTGTGCAATTTTGTCTTAAAGCGCAAAATTTTGCACAGATGTAGCCCAGGGCTTGCTCTAATGATTTAGCTAGGGCGCCCGAGTCTGCGACCTTCGGGGTCGCCACAGCGGCCAAATCAAGTTGGGCTCCCTTTGACTTTCTATACAGGAGGAAAATACCCAGAAAAAGATTTATTTTTTCTGGGTATTTAAGGAGGATCTGAGGGGTCGCTATCCGCTGACTGCCACGATAATTAATATAGGCTCCCTCCTATATTCTTACTGCCTCACAAAGGATAGATCGTTTATCTGTGCGTGTGCGTGTGCGTGCGTGCGTGCGTGCGTGCGTGCGTGCGTGCGTGCGTGCGTGCGTGCGTGCGTGCGTGCGCGTGTGCATGTTAACACTGCGTGCGTGTATGTGTAAATTAGGTGCTTCCTGCTCAAATATACATAATTACTGTACACACTACAATGTAGGCACACACAACATTGAATAGTATGGTATGCACCTACTGTACGTGTGAACATGTCTATTTTTGTTGCTGTGTGAATTACTGTGTGTGTGTGTTTGTTTGTGTGTGTGTGTGTGTGGGGTGGGGGGGTGGGGGGGACATGCAGTGTGTGTATACTGTGTACTCGGTGTGTGTGTGCACGCTCTCAGCCCCCCTGAGGCCTGAGGCTGCCATACAGTCCGTACATGGAGCAGAGGAGATGGTTAATGCTGGTCCCTCGTCTTGGTTAGTCATGGAAGGCTGCTCACACTGGCCCCTGGAAGCAGCCGCTGTGTATGGTCAGGCAGAAACAGACAGACAAAAAATAGAGGTACCATACTGCAATGTACAAATACTGTTACAAGTAAAAGACTCAGAATTCAAAAGGTACAAAAGTGTTGGTATCAAAATGTACTTAAAGTACCAAAAGTAAAAGCACTCATTACGCAGAATGTCCCATTTAAAGTAGATTGGCTATTTTCAAATGTCTGAAATGTTTACAGGGTTGAAGTGGTTAATGTATCTTTTGTAATAATAATAATCCAGTAAGTAACTAGTAACTAAAGATTTCAAATAATTGCAATTGTAAAAGTACAATATTTGGATCCGAGATGTAGTGGAGAAGAAGTAAAAGCACTGAAAATTGGAGGTACTCCATCAACATAAAAATATGACTTACTGTAAGTACAGTACTTGAGTAAATGTACTTAGTTACTTAACACCACGGCAGACAGGCAGACAGACATACAGACATACAGACAGACAGACAGACAGACAGACAGACAGACAGACTCTACAGAGGGGGACACCGCCATCTGGAAGCCATTCCGCCTCGGACCATGTTTCATTTCAGGGACAATATTAAAACGGCCTCAGACTGTGACCTTTAAAATGAAGGACTAAGCATGTTTATCCAAAACATCATTATTGTCTAATTTATAATAGCCCCCTTTTTTCTTTGCTCTTTCAAAGCATTGATGTGCATTATTAAATTAACGCTTGTCTTTTTTCTTCTTTTTTTTTAAGTAGCCCGTCGTGGGTCTTTGGGGAGTACACTGGCGAGACAAAATAACAAGGATTTCAAGTCTCTGGGGGTATGAGATATGCTTGAGATACCCAGAAGGCGGGGTTTTGTCATTGACTAATGATCTTTTAGAAAACCCCAAGCCAACGTTTTCCCAATTTGACCACGACGGGCGACAATTTGATGCCTTCTGAAAGCGTCTGTCATTAAGCTATTTCTGGGGTGGTGGTGCAGCAGGCTGGCAGCTGTCAGTGTGGGCAGCGACAGGGTCGCAGTCTGCATTCAGAAGCCTCCTCCACAACCATATGCGTCACAAGGGGGGGGGGGGGGGGGGAGTGGGACTGAGTTACTAGGGCCCAAGGTGGGGGGGGGCCTTAATTATTCTATACTTTAGCTATTGAAAAATAGCAGATATACAAGCTCACAGCGTGGTACCGAGTGCCACGCTGCGAGCTTGTAGATCTGCTATTTTTGAAAAGTTGTAAAAATGTGTGCAAATCTTTGAATATATGTATTTTTTTAAGCGAACATTTGTAACTCAAATTTTGCTTCTGGGGGGTCCCTGGAACTAAATATTTTGAGATGGAAGTCCGTGGCCAAATACATATAATTTTGGGGGTCCTTCACTTGAAAAGGTTTGAGCACCACTGACATAGAAACATAGGTTTTTCAAAAAACCTTCAAAGACTTGCACACATTTTCAAGATTTTTCAAAAATAGAAGATCTACAAGATCGCAGCACGGCACTCGTGCCGCGCAGTGAGCTTGTATATCTGCTATTTTTCAATAGTTAAAGCACAAAATAACACAGTGAATCCTTGTATCCAGGGCCCAGAATTTGGTGCGACACCCCTCTCCACAAGCCCACCTCCCTGTCACCCACCACAGCAGCAGCCCTGCAATGTGTTTTGCAGTTATAACACAGCTTTCTAGGAGATCCAGCAGGGAAGCCACAAATTGCCCGTTGAGGAAAAATCTCTGAGAGCAAAGTGGATTGGAGATAAATGGTGTACAATTCTGGGATTAGCAAGCCCTTCTCCATGGGCCCATTCCAAGGCTGACTGGAGTATTAGCCTCCATTCATTTTTGCAGTGCAGTGCTTCCAAATTTGAGTTTAACATTTAACCATCGAACATCCAGACATTAGCGGATCTACAATCTTGTGATTGGTTATTTTTTCACCATAGACATAGAAAGGTAGACGCCTCCTCTGGCTCTGGGGCGTTGGTAAAAGAGAACTGGCAAGCTTCCGTAATTCTGAAGGACGGGTGCTCGGTAGGCCAATAAGATGCGGGACTCCCTCTTTCCAACGGCAGGGTGCAGAGTACCTTCCACAGTTACGCACTTCCGCCAGTCATGTTTTACCAGTCGCGCCAATGAACTGCAGCGGTGGAGGAGGTATCTAGCTTTTTATATCTGTGTTTTTGACAAAGGAGGAGACCAAATATACTGTAGACCCTTGGGGGATACCGGGGATACAGTATCTGATAGCGACACATAAGTGTGCACTGCACTGTGCACATACACAGCTTTTGAAGTTGACAACTGATAATCTGTTGATCCAGTTAATGACAAACAAAAGCATGGGAGCGTGCCCCGATGATATTTGTGGGGACAGAAAATACACTAGTGTGAGGCTGACAGGTTTAAACTAAACAGACCCCAAAGGACATTGTAGATTCTGTCATGGACAGCAGATCTCAGCAGCACTTCCTCTGTCGTGTAAAATCAATGCCGAAATATGCAGTAAATTACTTTTCTCCATTATTCCTGGCTGGTATCTGCCGATATTTGAAATGCCTTCTTTCTTTTCTTCCTTTTTTAACTGACTGTATGGTTTTCATTATTACCTAGTTGAACTTCAATGCCCCCTATTCTTCTGGGCAGAAAATGGACGATCTACACTACAAGCTCACAGCGCGTCAAGCGATGCGCTGTGAGCTCGCACATCGCCTATTTCTAGCGAAGTGATTTGGTGTAGAACAGGGGTCTTCAACGTTTTCAGGCCGGGGACCCCCAAACTGACGGGGAGATGGAGCAGGGACCCCCTACCACCTCGTAGGGTGGGGGGGGGGGTCGGGGCTACGACATATTTTTTATTTTAAACATGTACAAGTTACAGCGAGCAGGGTGGGCCGTACCACTACCATTTCTAAACTTATTAACTGAGAACCAATGTCAATAATATCAACAATCGGTCAATTGCATAGTAATCATGTATTCAAGCTATTCAAAATGGATAGAATCATGATTTATTTTTTAACATAAATGTGAAAAAAAAAATCTTTTTTGAAATCTTTTTTTCTTTTTTTTGCAATAATTTCGCGGACCCCCTGCAGTACCTCCGCGGACCCCCTAGGGGTCGCGGACCCCCTGTTGAAGACCCCTGGTGTAGAAGAAAACAACATGAGACCAAGTACAGTTGCAATATCTGTACAGTTGCAGGGGGCATGGTGGCGCTGTAGGTAGCGCTGTCGCTTCACAGCTAGAATGTCCCAGGTTCGATTCCTGCCAGGGACACTGAGCATTGGGGTACGTGTTCCCTCCTCCGCATCATCAGTACCCATACCCTACGTTGGGTTGGCAAAAGGGCCTTTATGTGTGGGGTTTGCATGTTCTCCCAGTGTCCCTTAGGGCAGGTACCCTCACAAAAAACATGCAGTAATCCTGGTCTCTATACTGCCTCCCCCATGTCAGCCGGGGCACCTGATGGAACTGTTAGGAACGTGTTCCTTCCATGTGCTACGTCCTACCCGGGAAACTCCCTCCCGCCTGTTGATAAGAAGCGGCTTGCTCACTCATGTACTGAAAGAAGCATGAGCTCAGTTCGGGGCTCTCCCCAGGTTGGCAGAGGGAGAGTAGCGCCCAGGATTACAGCTTAGGCAATTGGCACTGGGTGAGAAATGGGTTACAAAATCGTGGGGTAAAAATTCTCTCTATATATATATCGTCTTTGTCGGGTGAAAACCATGTATGTCCAAAACGTTAGTTTTTCATTTATTTAAAAAATGATTTAAACTAGTGAAAACTTGGAGATACGAGGTTTCCACCCGACAATGACGATGCAAGTGCAACGCAGGTCCGTTTCTCTAAGAATAAAGTGTTTAAGTGGTTATTTATATGTCCAACTTTATGACTTCACATGCCTGCGCCAGGCCATTTTTTTTTATCGTTTGGTGTGACAACTCCCCAAGTGACTAATTAAGTTGCATTCATATGCCGAACAGATCGTGTGCAAACCTTTTTCCTCTGTACCCGACGTCTGCCATACACCCCAACATCCCCCCCACCAGCCGCCACCACAACCTCCCTTCCCGCAACCGCCATAAATTCTCATCCTGGAGTGCAAGAAACGCTAGATTTAATTATATAATGGTTGAGAGAAGAATAAAGCCTTTATTGTGCACAGTTGGCTTCTGATCATGGCTAAGTAAACCGAGCCATTAAGTGGGATAGGAGAGCGAGAGGTTTAGTACTGATCTGCTTACATAGTGTAGTGTGCCTCTGTGTGTGTGTGTATACGTGTCGTGCAATATTCCATTTAACTCATACTTGGAATACCTCGGTGCTATTGGCAACATCCAGTTTCATTTTCCTCAACATTATCCACTTTACTGGAATGGCAGATTGGAGATTCTTTTTGCTGAAATGCACTGAAGAAATCAAAGTATTATGAAAATATGACACAGAGGAGGGCTGATTGTATTTGGTTTCAGGCAGCAGCGTCGCATTGACATCTTTGTTTTGTTTCATAACATCTGGCCCTCAATTTTCCCGTCCTTTTTTCTCGCCCAGCTAATGGCGTGCGTATTGGCAATAAATCATGTTTACGTCTGTTTGCCAGCACAAACCTGGAGGTTCTTTGAAGCAGAGCTTTTCAACTGGTTTAACCTCTGTACCTATACAGTACAAACCAAAGTCCACAATTAATGCCTTTGTGCACTGTTAAAAGAAATGAAACAAAACTACTGTAAAAGTCAAGTGCATTATATAGTTTGCATTAAAAATCAATTATCTGCTTTTTAAGGAAGCACACATCCGTGACACACATCAAATGGGCATGTAACTCACTTTTGAGTTGAGAACCAACCAATCGAGAACCATGGTTTTAAAGGACAATGCCGGTGGTGTTTAGACAACTGACCACTAGTCACGTATTTGTTACATTACTGCTGACAGTTTTCCAAAGCATACTGTACCATAGTTGTTCTGTTTTTAATTAGCTTTTTCTACAGTACCTTCCATTGGTTGGTTTCCACTCTGGTCAATACAGTATGAAAATGTAATTGCGACTTGAAAATTACACTATATCTGGGTAATGCAGTTTAAGTTGGGAATTAATTCTAAAGATGTCTATGGTATGCTTTGGAAAACTGTCAACAGTTTAAGTTTTCCAAAGCATACCATACCAGCATTCTGTACGTGCACTTGTAGCCAGTGGGATAAACACAATGACGCTATAACAGCGGTCATTTAAATATATTTTTACAAGTCTATTTCAGTATTAATATGTATTAATATTTGGTGTTGGTATCTAGCCTTTATGTTTTTTTAAGGTACAGTACTTATATTCCCAGTGTGGATCCAATTAGACATTTACACAGTAGATGACACTTGCTCTAATGAGTAAATAAATTATCTGACCCCATACAGTATGCGAACCATTGGACCCCAAAGAGTATCAACCCTCCCCCACCTCCATCAACACACCCTGCATGCATGTGCAGGGGCGTCACAAGGGGGGGGGGGGGGGGGGGGGCTGAGTTACTAGGGCCCTAGGTGGAGGGGCCCTAGTAACTTTAGCTATTGAAAAATAGCAGATATCACAGCGAGCTTGTAGATCTGCTATTTTTGAAAATTCGTGAAAATCTTTGAATATATGTATTTTTTTAAGCGAACATTTGTAACTCAAATTTTGCTTCTGGGGGGTCCCTGGAACTAAATATTTTGAGATGGGGGTCCGTGGCCAAATCCATATCATCTTGGGGGTCCTTGACATGAAAAAGTTTGAGCTCCACTGACATGGAAACATAGGTTTCTTGCACACATTTTCACAATTTTTCAAAAATAGCAGATATACAAGCTTGCAGCGCTGTGAGCTTGTATATCTGCTATTTTTCAATAGTTAACATTCATGGGGGGCCCGCAGTGAATCCTTGTACCCAGGGCCCAGAATTTGGTGTGACGCCCCTGTGCATGTGCATGTGATCACATTCACAACCTTTGTGTCCAGTCAGCCATTGCTGCATCGCTCATTGCCCCAATTCTACATACCTTCTACATGTGTGTGCGTGCGTGTTGAAAAAGGTTAATTAGACTGAAGCTTCTGAAAAGGTCACGCCGCCACTTAAATTTGTCGTTGCTATTTATCTGATGGGACGACATGGGCGGCGCTGGGCCAATTAGCTCCAATTACCACAATGCTGTTGTGCAGGCGTGTCACCGGGCCTGTGCTAACAACCGTCTTGAGCCCCAATTACCCCAGCGGCCCAGTTCAGAGGCAGGCCTCCTGGAGGAGGGGCTACAGCAGTGCTGATTACGACAATATGATGAAAAATGTTCATCGACTACATTTTTTTCACTGGCGAAAACTGAATAAGAACTAAATAAAAACGTATGATGACTAAAACTAAGAGTAAATACAGTTTCGTCAACAAATAAAAAACTAGACAAACATGTCAGGGAGGGACTATAGGAGAAGAGATCCAGTAGAACTAAAAGACAAGTCCCTTTAAGCTTGGTTGCGCTTGTGTGTTGCTGAAAATTGCAGATCTACAAGCTCAATTTGAAGATCGCCCTATTTTTCAGCATATTCAATTCTCATGTTTCTCGGGACCGGCGGCCTGAAAACGCCTTCTTCTCGGGATTCTCGGGTTGGGGCAGTAAATGAGTTAAAGTACCAAAAGTAGAAAATACTCATTGTGTGGCGCCCGCTGGCCAACTGGTCCGAACGCATATCACTTAGGCATTGCCACATAGGCAAGGATGCCTGGCGGAGTCGCCGGTTCGATTCCCGATCTGGATGACCTTTGCCACGTGTCACTCCCCATCTCTCCCCCCATTTCCTGTCAGTCTACTGTCCTATCAATAAAGTCATAAAAGCCCCAAAACAAATCTTTAAATTAAAAAAAAAGAAGTTCTCATTGTGCAGAATCCATTTCAAGTTTTCAAATGTATACAAATCTTTTGAAAATAGCAGTGCAACACATTGTGAGCTTGTAGACTGGCTATTTTCAAATGGCTGAAATGTATACAGGGCTGAAGTGGTTAATGTATTTTGTAATAATAATCAAGTTCTGCAAAGTAACTAGTAGCTAAAGATTTCAAATAAATGTAGTGGAGTAAAAGTACAATATTTGGAGCCGAGATGTAGTGGAGTAGAAGTAAAAGTCGGAAAGTACAAATACTTCAAATTGTACTTAAAGGAGTTCTTCACCCCCAAAATGTTTTTTTTTTCCTATTGATTACTCACGCCATGGAGACTTGAGTAACATAATAGTTTTTGTTTTTTGTCGCATTCCTAAGACAAAAACTTGATTACAATAAATTTACCCCCATTGATTCCGGATGGGGACCCGAATGCTTTTGGGTTCATTGGACGCCGAGTGACGTTCGTTCAATGAACGTCGTCGTCGAGTGACGTTCGTTCAATGGACGTCGAGTGACGTTCGTGACGTAATTACGTCTTGACGTAACACATTTTGGCACATCCACATGTGTTAATTTCCCCCACAATGCACCTGGATTCTGCTACTTCCGCATGCTTGAAAACACCACTGAGCACTTGCATTGAAATGAATAGCTGGGGGCGGGGCTATCCGTTCTCTATTACAGTATATATAAATACTCTATGGTAGGGGCTCCTCCTGGACGGGGGTTAGGGGACAGCCCTGGTGAAGGGGGGAGCACCTGAAGCGCTATCTTCCCTTGACATTTCACTGACGGAACTCGGTTTAGCGGGAAATATTAGCATTATGTAAAATGTGACATTTCCATCCACCTCAAGAGAGGTAAGATGGGGATTGAAGAGGCATCCTCAGGTGTCTACATGGAAGAAGTCTGAGCATTAATTTAACTGTCATGGTGTAAAAACAGGTCTGGTTTTGCACTAATTAACACTCTTGGTGTGTACACGGTGAAACCCAAGACCCTCTTTTCACCTGTGCCAGGCTATTTTAGACCGACAATACAAATAATATTAAAACATGAAGTATAATATTCTGAATGCTTTCATAATATGGATAAAATAAACAAACACATGTATGGATGTATTGTATGTATTGTACTGTACTGCATGTAACTGAAATGTATTTTGATGAGGAGGTACCAAACTTCCATTCTAAGTTATGGGTTTGTTTTATTTCAGATTTTAGATATTTAAAGCTTGGATACTCGGGCAAACTGTATCATTATCGTACATGCATACAATATGATACCATGCATCAAGTATGAAGGCATCAGAATATTATACTCTGTTTTACCATAATTTGTATAGTCAGGGGCATCACAAGGGGTGGGGGGGGGGGGGGAGTGGGACTGTGTTACTAGAGCCCAAGGTGGAGGGGCCTTAATTATTTTATACCTTAGCTATTGAAAAATAGCAGATATACAAGCTCACAGCGTGGCACCGAGTGCCGTGCTGCGAGCTTGTAGATCTGCTATTTTTGAAAAGTTGTGAAAATGTGTGCAAATCTTTGAATATGTGTATTTTTTAAACAAACATTTGTAACTCAAATGTTGCTTCTGAGGGGTCCCTGAAACTAAATATTTTGAGATGGGAAACATAGGTTTTTCAAAAAATCTTAGCAGATCTACAAGCTTGTGAGCTTGCCTTGCATAGCTGCTAAGTACAAAATAACGCGTAATAATGCGTTCCCAGTCTAATTGGGTTAAACCCCTCCCCCTATGAATAACATTTATGGGGGGCCCGCTGTGAATCCTTGTACCCAGGGCCCAGAATGTGGTGTGACACCCCTGTGTATAGTTGGTCTTAAATAGCCTGGGCGAAACGCTGTGAAAAGAGGGTCTTCTGTAAAATCCTCAATGTTAATGTGTCCTTTTGTAACTCCTACCAAATGGACCCATAAGGCCCCACTGAAAGCATCATTGTGCTAATATGCATCACGCAAGACCACTTGGGCGCATTGTTTATACAATAAAAAAACAGACCTATGTTTCTAGAATGGTCGAACAAGCGAAAACAAACAAACTGCATTAGAATTTAGCAGCACTTGTAAACAATGTTTGATGAGTGATGACCCAAGTGTCTGACAGACTGACACTTACCAGTGTGTTACTTAGGACCTTTTGTAAACTCTGTACAGTCTCTGGGTTGAATTAACACTCAGGATTTTGCTGTGTACACAGTGAAACATACTCAGTGTTAAATGTATCAATTTGTACAGCACAGTGAGCTCTTACGGAAACAGGGATGAACGGATTAAACAAAAATAACCATTTCACCTGTAGATTTTCCCAGGGGGAAAAGCGTCAGAAGCAGCCTGCATCTCCATTAAAACACCACAAAAGCCCCTTCAAATCAAGCCAAGCACAATAGAGCAATCAAGCACCCTCAGATTCACCAGGCTCTGTACTTGGATCAGTTTCACTTCTTCATCTTTTCCCATGCTACCGTACCTATAGCTTTTTGAGAGTTTTTGGAGATGGTCCTCTGCATGTCTATGAGGCTCGCATCCCTCAGAGATACCATCTGAGGATAGGAGAGACGGCTCCCTCCAAACCATGGGACTGCAGGTGGATTTAGTTGATTAAACAGATGTCGCTCCCTTCCGTACGCTGTGCGACGAGTACGCCACAATGAGCATGCATTAATTATACATACACCTCAAGAACGTGGCCAGTATCAAAGAACAAAAGGGTGATACGTATGCGTGTGCCATAGCTTTATCTCTGCTTCAGAATAGAAAATCAAGGCTGCACTAACAATACCTGTCCTTTCTTACACATGTGAGCTTTCCCTCAGGCCTGACATCTCAGAAAGAACAGGGAATAGGAACAGAAAGAAAGGCAATGGATCTACAGTATGCGAGAGAACTGATGCTTTGTTTGCAGCAATTAGTTCTGATTAGCTGTTTTACTTTCAGATAAATTGCTGTGCTGGATTAACCGTGGATAAGTCATTTGCAACAATGGCAATTTTCAAAGCAAGTCTCAGTCAACCGCACTCCGGGGGGGCTGCTTTTGATTTATTCTTTGTTTACACAGAGAGAAACAGCCGTGCAGAGATGCTACATGGACAAAGGCGTTGTTTGCTTTGATGCATCCTCAGAAAAAAGCAGTACAGTACACGCAAAACTTGTACAAGAACAACCCAGCGCTTCCCTTACAACAAAAGCCGTACTTCTTTCACTGGGAGTCCATCTGTGTTGTGTGTAGAAGCACACTTTTGTCTCAGACATCTGCAGTGCCATCAAACATTTTCTTCGCCAGCTGATACAATTATTTCATTCTACAAGGGACTGAGCAGAAAATGGTCTCTGTGTTACCTTGAAACACCTGCATGGACAACTTTGAATAGTATTAAGTTTGTGTAGTTTTGTCATTCCCAACATGGGGCGAAATAAAAAGTTCTGCAATATTATACATTGTTTAAGAGGCTGCGGACTTTATCGGGACATGTTTACATCGTTATGGTTAATTCATAGGCAGAGCAGTTCTAGTGCAGAGGGGAGAGAGTGCGTGTGTGCCTGTGTGTCAGTGGAGTCAGACAGAGCTGTCAGACGTACAGCCATCTCATTAAACTCAGCGGCACCCAAGGTGATGCTGAGTGCCGCTCCAATGCGTTCGTCCATCCTTGTGATTCCTCTAGCGGGCGGGACAGCGCACACGTGGGGGGGTGGGGGGTATGATTGGATAACTAGGAGAGCTCTTCCTATGCAGAGTATCCAGGAGTTCCCTGACATGTCTTTGTATTCCCATACCTCTCCCACCCATCTTCACGTCTCGGCGGCACTCATTACGTTGGCAATTCTGCCACGCTTGGCGACCTTTTCAATTTAATGCCCGCAGATGGATATTTTAATTATTATTGAATGAATAGTAATGAGAACGCTGGATCTGTACGTTCCTCCTAATGCACTTAATTAAAGTTATGAAGTGTGACGTTTTAACATGACTCTGCATCAAAGAATAAGCTTGCTTCACCAGTTATAGATTAAGAGAGAAACGTCATAATAAAACCATCAGTCATTAAGCCATTGGCGAGGACTTATTTTATATCCGTAGCAATCAGCTACAGTAAGTGCACAGTTCCTCCGCAAAGTGTCCCCCAAAGCCCCACTTTTCTTCTCATGTGGAATCCGTCTCCTTTTTGATTGGGAGTCATTTCATTATAGTCTATTGTCTGTGGCTGTTTGTGGCCGCCTGGGTGGTGCAGACAGATTTGACCTTGCCCGGGCTGCCGTGTCCATGAAACTGGAATTTCCTGGTCGATCACAGTGTTCCGTTTCAACAGGCTTGCACCCAATTATGCTTCAATCATGGCCCCCTGTCTTACAGATGTGGTCGGCCCAAGTACAAGGTCTCTCTGCTGTGGCTTGGCACACACAGGGGACATTCTTAACCCCCCCCCCCCCCCCCCCCCCCGCAAAAAAAAAAGAAAGATGAAATGCTTTCATGTGTATCTCAGACTAAAGTGAGTTCTATCGCAATACCCACTCATCCACCCGCCCCCCCAAAAAGTAAGAGGCAGGTTTGCGCCCAGCGGCCAACATGAGGAATTCTACGGGAAAAGCAGATGTCTGTAGCATATTAACACCTTTAGACACACAGATTAGCTTCCTGTTGCGCTGCTAAAAGGCTCCACAGTTGCCTTTTCTGCAGATGTTATTTTTGCACAATATAGTAACAGGAATACTGTAGGCAGCAAGCTCAGCTCTTTATTAGATTTCCCCATGCATCTCTCAGAGATATCAAATACTAGCCACGTTTAATAACAGGCAGGTAATTATGGCCTTTTTTTTTGCAATTTTCCAAAAATGATTTATCCCATGCATAAGACAGACATGTTGAGTGACTGGCAGACCCGGTGAAATCTTTGGCTGCCACTGCTGCCATTTTGGTAGTGTTGAGTGAAGGGAGGATGAATTAATGAGAGACGGTACCATGCTATGGGAGAAAGAATAGCCCTCTTTGTTCATAATGTCCTCTTTTGCAAACAGAGGAGGTAGGGTTTCTGTTGAGTAATATTGCTTGAAATTACCTTTTAATCTTGTTACATGGATCTTATCTTGTTGCTGGCTTTTCTGCTCCTACAGCTCAGTCTTTGTTGTTCAGGCTTGTCGTTTTCAATAAAAAGTCAGTTTTCTGGACTTATGTTTGCACGTTAATACTTCATTTCCAACATGCTTCACACAAGCCAATGCTTTTCTTTGCTCTGAGATTATTGACGGTATTTCACTTCCCCTTGCCTGCTGAACATGATCTGCCTGTGTTCCCAATCCCTGCCTGTGTTCCCTGGTGTTGTCAAAGGGAGCATATGAAGTAGTGACCTGACCCTTGGGAATGTCGTTGATTGTGGGTTGGGATTTGTTTGGGGTTTGTCGTTGGACAACAGTTGCACGTCGATATACAAGTGATAAGTATTCATGATTTTGTCCCATCACCTTATCTCATATTCACTATCATCATATTTTGCTCTGATGAGTGATTTGACAGTTAACAGAGTTCAGCTCACATCGATCTATACCAGTGGTTCTCAACCTTTTCAGGCCGTGACCCCCAAAATAATCATATTTCAACAGGGGACCCCCCACCCTGATGAGCACTAAGAGTTGAGGCATTCCATTTTGCATAACATGGTATAATTATGGGCGACTGGGGTTGTGAGCATGTAGATCGGCTATTTTCACAGTTTCTGCCTCTAATATTTGACAATTTGGCCACTGTTTAATTTGTCATTTTAGAGTCATTTTAGAGATGTGCAGATACTCTCTAGTGTCTAGTCTATACACTTAAACTTTATGTTGGTTTATTTACTGTTGAGGGAGAAAACAATGTTGTACATTAAGTTAATCATCTGGGGACCCCCCAAAATAATTTAGGGACCCACAGGTTGAGAATCACTGATCTATACAGTAGATCTGTAAGAATATGCAGTAATATCTTGAGTGTTAATTGATTAAAAGAAATTATATAAAAAAAAATATATATCTGCCACAGATATTTCTTCTATCTGTGGCAGATATATATATTTTTTTATCTGTATCTACCATCCACTTTGAATGGAAAAAATATCTGGAGAAAGAGATTTTTTTATCTGTTATCTGGCCCAGTGGGAACGGGCCTTTAATCGGGAAATAAGCGACCGTCACGTTGCATACACACAAACTTTAGAAGGCAATGGTAGCCAATCAGGAGGGAATATGGGAAATGGGACAGATCCATGTTGATGACATGACTTTAGAGATACTGTGTACCGCTTTGCGTGATTTTAGGGCAACATCTGTAGGGTCATCATAGCTTAGTTTTAATTTAGTTTTCGGTCTTCGTCAGTGAAAAAAGGTAGTCGGCGAACATTTTTCGTCATAGTTTTAGTCGTCATAATCAACACAGTCTCAGAGGTAGATGAACGCCAGTCAACAGACTAATCAACATGCGGAGCAGTAATAAACATAGCGAAGCATCCATGCCTGACGTCCACGTCAGAAACATCCAGGGCTCCCTTATCACCTTGGCTGTTATCAAACCCACCGCAGTCTTCCCCTAAGGCATGTATGTTAGGTGAATGATTGTGTGCATTGACAGCACCACAATGTTTATGCTCTCCCACATAATTCTTTAATCACAGAGCCGTTACCCCTACACACGCAGTCAGTTTGGTGTCATCATTATCTTCCAAGGTCATGGCTAATGAGGGCCGACACGCCACGCCTGTCCCCAGCTGATTGACTCATCGTTTTTAAGCAGGCTCCAACCAGGCCTACTCAGCAATTCAGGAGACAACACATCCACCCTCTGCACGGGTTTATGAGGAGATGTATTAAGCCCTGCCTTCACTGAAAGATTGGCAAGCTTTGATGGTGCGGATTGACCAGTGGTGTAAAGTAACAAAGTACATGTACTCAAGTACTGTACTTAAAGTACAGTTTTGAGGTGTTTGTACTTTACTGGAGTATTTCCAATTATCAATACTTTTACTTCTAACTCAGAGGCAAATATTATTCTTTTACTCCACTACATTTATTTGAGAACTTTAGATACTAGTTACTTCATAGATTATTATAGATTATTGTGACAAAACATAGCCTACATAACTAACATCAGCCCTACTGTATATCCCAGCAATACATTCGCCCATAGCGCGCCGTGCTCACACCCGTGGCATGGTGGCCACATCAAGCTCATTGGCTTAGCCATCGCCATGGTGACCACACAGCATCACGTGGCACACGTGCTGACGCCAAGCCAGCGGTGTACGTGCTGCCGTAATGTAACGTCAACGCAAGGCTAACAGTTAGTTAAACAAATGCTGTACTCACGTCTGCGTAGTCAATAGCACTACTGTCCGGCGTGTCCGCATTCCATTCCATTCCTTAGGCACGAGTCGCGCTCATAAGTCCATAATCTCATTCTTCATGTTTGTACATAACAAAGAAAACATGTCCATTTAATCAGCACAGTTTTCAACCGGAAGTGCCGAGCCGGAAGTGTGTCCGTCGGCGTCGATAAATACATATTTTATTTTATTTTTTAGGTTTTTATGCATTTATTGATAGGATAGTAGACTGACAGGAAATGGGGGGAGAGATGGAGAGTGACATGCGGCAAAGGTTGTCCGAATCTCGAACCAGCGACACCCCCAGGCATCCATGCCTTTGTGGCAAGTGGTATGCGCCTGGACCAGTAGGCCAGCAGGCACCCTTTTAAAATAGCTGATCTACAAGCTCACAATGCGTCACGATGCAACAAATAGAACATTTTTCAACTTGTGCAATCACTCTATTTGTGCCGCTCTATTGACCGGGGTACCCCAGTCGCCCATAATTATACATTTCCTTTTTCCCAATACACCATTATAGAAACGAACAACATGTTGTCTTGACTCAACGCATTGCAAGCTTGTAGATTGGCTGTTTTTGCCAAATATATGCCAATTCTCGCCGATTGTTCCGTCGTCATGGCCAGAATAGGGATGCTAGGGTTCGTGTGGCTATTGTTGAATCATGTCACAAAAAAAAAGAAAAGAAAAGAAAAGCAAAAAAAGCTAAAAACATGTGTGATGTTAGGCTTGTCTTGAGGATTCACATATTCACTGAGGTGGAAGGATTCTTAACACATTCCCCGCCATTTAACAATACCTTCGTACTCTATGGTGCCTCTGGTCTCCATAGACTTCCATGTAATTCATAGTGCACGGATCATGCACACCCATGCCTAGATAATGCACCACGTGTGTCCACATTGCTCACAGCTTTCAAACAAAAAAATCCGAATGGAAATCCGTTCAGGCATTCATGAGATACAAGCCATTATGTTTTCCTAAAATGTAAACAAAGATGGCTGCCATGTTTGATAGATGGGGTTGCTATGGGGGTTAAACATGCAATTTCGCGATTTCTATCATGCCTACTACATTTTTTGGGGTCCAAAAAAAAATTTGAAAAAAAAAATGTTTTGAAAAAAAAAAAGATTTTTTTTTTCAAAATGGCGGAAATTCTCGGGACTATCGGGCCTGGCAGGGAAAGACATTGAAATAATCTCGGGACTATCGGGCCTGGCATGCAATGAGTTAAAGTCAGGGCCAGGTTGTTTGCAGCGACTGAAAAGTGAAAAGATCATAGAAGTGCATATACTGTTGAGCCTGTAATTCACAGTCCTTCACAATGAATGAAGTGTCCAAGAAACATGACTTGTGATTCCAAGCACATATTACACGTGCTTAAGTGATTAAATATGGGCACAGACATTCAGCAGTGCATATAGGGTCCTGCCAGGTCCCTTAATGTCTTGCTAGTCCTTGAGTTGCTCCCCTCAACCCCTACATTCTTTGAGTTAATTAAAAATTATACAACACTTTGGCATTAAATCATCATGAAGTAGGCCTAACCAAGAAATCATTCTCTGCCATAATTTAACTGGTTATACATTTCTTTCATTGTCGACAACCAGTGACCTTGGAATCATAAATGTCATACCCCACTTTAATGACTGATCCAGTGCCTGTCAGAGCCACTGAACACATTTAGATTTAAATCAGCTACAGTACATGGTTCTTTTTCCATTCGACACAAAGAACAATCCCCAAAAAACTAAGATTTAGTCACCATGCCATATGCAGCCATAAATTCATTCAGTCATAAGTGTCTGTTGGATTGAACACAGAGGAGAATCCTGTTTCACAGTACAGAATGACTTCGTCAAACAGCCAGGGATGCCTGATAACCTTCAAATCCATGGCATAGCTTAACATTTAATGTCACATCCATAAACCCTTGACAGTGTCCATATCCATGGAATGTAATCTGGTGTTCAATACCAATGGGGTTGATATGCCCACAGGACGGTCCTAAGAGCACAAAGCAAGTGTTGTGCAGTCATATGTACTATTCAAGCATATAATACTTAAAGGGATAGTTAACTATATATATATATATATATATATATATATATATATATATATATATATATATTTAATATTATTTTCTTTTTGTATTGATTACTGACTCCATGGAGACTTGAATACATCGATATTGTTTAGTTTTTGTCACATTCCTAAGCCAATAATTTGATGAGTGGTTCCCTATGGAGACACAAATGAGACTCTTTGTGTCTCCATAGAAAACCACTGCTGGTCATTAAATTATTAGGAATTTTACAAAAAAATCGAAAAGATATCCATGAATTCAAGTGTCCATGCATGGCGTGAGTAATGTGCTGTCTACCACCAGATTGTGTGTGTGTGTGTGTGTGTGTGTGTGTGTGTGTGTGTGTGTGTGTGTGTGTGTGTGTGTGTGTGTGTGTGTGTGTGTGTGTGTGTGTGTGTGTGTGTGTGTGTGTGTGTGTGTGTGTGTGTGTGTGTGCACACGCGCACGCACACACGCTGGTGTGCACATGTGCGTTTACAGTATAGGATACAGGTGTACATTTACCATGTGCATGCTACACTACAGTGGTAGGAAAGCACTTCTTTGTGCAGAGCTTGTGTTGGTGTGGAGTGCATTGGCCCTATGGGAGCAATGCCAGAGGACACGGGTCAATTTGGATATTGAAAGAACACTTCATCTGACAATTTCCCTTACTGGAAGTCTTGTTTTTATTTGACCTCGGCACAAACAATGTCACTGAGCAGTTAAAAAGAACAAGCGCACTATTCCCCATTTGCTGATAAGGATGAAGAGCGCTGTGTTATGAAACTGGACTGCAGAGATCAGAGATGAGCATGCATATCACATCGGTCTGACTTAATCAAGGCCATCATGGCCCTGGAGTTATAATGAGATGAATAATTAGCCCTCGTACCCAAGGGTGGCCATGTAGGGGTCCTTGGCCTCCCAGATACAGGCTAGTTTATATAGAGAACTATGCAGGTGTTTGCTCACATGCGTACACGCGTACAAGTGGCTAAATATATATTTTTAGACACAATAAGACAATATAATGATACAGTATAAGCACATATGTCCGAATAGTGCATGAGACCACTATGTTATCTTCACTATTCCTTATTTCCAAGTAATCCCCTGTGACATCATGTGGGTCTATACATCATCATCATCATACTGTACTTGTGTGGTACTCGAACCCACACTGTTTCTTGAGAAACATGTTAGGTGAGCACCACTCATGCAAACACACGCACACACGCACGCACGCACACACACACACACACACACACACACACACACACACACACACACACACACACACACACACACACACACACACACACACACACACACACACACACACACAAGCCTCTGACAAATAAAATGCCTTGAGTCCTGATATTGTGAGATCCAAATCCTAACCCTTACCCATCATGACAATAAGTCATTGTCTAGGAGGCAAATCAGATATTGTTGAAGAGGCATCAGGCTTGTGACACTGCCACTTCGGCTCTGCACTTAAGATGGCACCGGAGACAGAGAGGGCTGGATGGGCGACATCATAATTCATGGGAAGCCACCTGGTGATTCCCCCAGTCACCTTCCCATTTCCTCTCAGCCAGCTGCTCCCACCACTCCCAATCAATCAGTAGTGCCAGGGCTGCTGCTGCGATTCACTGTGACCTTGAGTGGTGTGTCCCCCCTCTCTCTCTCCCTTCCGCTTGGGATGTTGGTGGCCGTCGCCGGATCCCTCCTCGTTCCTCCTCATTTAGAGATGCACCTGTGCTTAGACCCAGATAGCCCCGCCACCGTCCCTGCCTGCTCAGGGATTTGACTGTATTTAAGCAGCCACTCGTATATCCGCGGCCGGCTGATCGTCCCCGCCCCGGCTGCGTGAATAAGCAGCTCTGACTGTAAGTTTGTGCGACATGGAATGCAGTGCTATCGGAATTGAAATGCATTCCTGCAGGTAACCGCTTATATGATTCAAGTACTTGTATCTTGATGTTGTTGTTTTACTGGTACAGTAAGTGATTCCCTATTAACAATTCCGGTGCCAATTACGTCCAGGAACGTGATAGGAATTACGGCGGTGCGGCGCCAAAGACCCCGTATCACGTCCAGGGTCGTGTTACCTGGTTACCATGGTTACCAGGTAAACAAGCGCTGCGGCGGCCGCTGGTGAGCGAAGAAACTTCATTGCTGCTGCAAAGAAACGACTTTATCTCAGAATCTACTTTCAAAAAATGCTTCAATCGCAGAGAACCGTTCTTTTCATTGCAACACTGGGCTGCGTTGGTCAGCCACAGTTAGAATTTTTCCTTTCCCTTTGAAAGTAAACATACTGATTGCCATTACAACATCGTGAATTTCCACAACATGGACACGATCGTGGCTTCCGGGGCTCTTCAAAATAAAGCGCAAGTGAATGGCGGCAATCTTGTTGCCACATAATTACAAAAATAATTGCATCCCAAATGTTAATTAAGCCTATAATGTATAAAAGTTGGTTATATGCCTGGCGGAATATATGTGATTTTCAAGTAAAAAAAAAGTGATTGGGGAGAAGGTGGGAGTGTGGCGCTCCACAAGACCAGCCATAGACATCCATTGTTTGTTTGGCCCTGGCCAGGGTGGCATGAGCTCCTCTCATGGCCCCACTGTGACGGAGCTGTGCCCCCGTGAAGGTGACCCTCTCCCTGGATGCTCCGCTCTGCTCAGCATGCCTGTCAAGCTCCTACAGGTGACATGGTCTATTAGGCACATTAGTGATGACCAACCACTGCCACTGAAAGACCCTCCCCTTTCCCAAATAGTGGGATGCTGACACATTTTTATAGGTCACAAGTAAATGTCAAAACATAATCATATTATAAATCAATGATTTTTCAAAACGGGCAAACGTCTAATTTCTCTTTTGGGTCTCGAGCTAAAAGTTTTAGGAACCACTGCTCTATATCACTTGGCATATTTGTGATAATGTAGTATGTATGTACGTTTCTTATTTTTCGTTTTTGTAAAGCTTTGTGATTGAAAATTTTCCTCAGACTCTGCTTTCTTATATATTTCACAGAATCTAGATTGTTTACAGCTTGTGTGTGTATATTACACAGAATCTTGCATTGGGCCTGGATTGATGGTGGAGCAAGGAATTTGCTTTTTGTCTCTTTGGTGTTAAAGTTGAAATCCATAAGATTTATGTCCTACCCGGGAGTTGAACCTGGGTCTCCTGAGCAAGCACCGGAATTTCTAGCTACAGTAAGAGGAAATGCCTGTTTGGAGGTATTACAATTTGAGCTCATGCATTGCCCATTCCTCTTGTCGAGCAGTAGTGATCCTTCCCAATGACGAGATGAAATCATTTCCATAAAAGAGCAGTTGCTAAAACACCCTTTGCTGTTCTAAAATCTTGGTAAACCACACATGTATTACTTTTCTTTTTTGCCAAATATGGCAACATGAAAATCATAGACATATTGTATCCCAATTAAGACAGTATTTCACTACCCAGATAATTTCTACAAGAATGTCTCCATGACTGCCTGCACAAACAAGGCAAACAAGATGTTGGCAGAGCGACATTGACACGTGAGGTCTTAGGTGGACGTTTTACTAAGTGATCTCAGACTAGTCAGAATCATGCAATGGAACTATCCATTTTAGAAATAATGTTAATAAACTAACATAACATTTTGTCCATTAAGAAAACCATTATAAGTGGACATTTTGTTTTGTTTTGTCTTATACAGATCAATAGAACACCAGCACCCTCTTGCAGTTTAACAGTGCGGTTATAACCTAATACTTCACGTCCAAACCCAGCCTCGCGGTGTACAAATGACAGGAGGGGCTCGGGGCATGGCAAGAAGCCCAGGGGAGCACAACTGCCAACCCTCGCACCTCTGTTGATCCCTCATATCCATGCGCCTGGCATGAATAACGGAAGTTTCCTCGGTGTGAAGGCAGGTGTGTCCAGGCGTGTCACACCAAATTCTGGGCCCTGGGTACAAGGATTCACTCACATTTTGTGCTTTAACTATTGAAAAATAGCAGATATACAAGCTCACAGCACGGCACCGAGTCTGAATATTTCAAATCCTTCTAAGGTTTTTTGAAAAACCTACTGTATGTATGTTTCTGTCAGTGGTCAGTGGTGTTCAAATATTTTCATGTGAAGGACCCCCAAAATGATATGTATTTGGCCACGGACCCCCATCTCAAGATATTTAGTTCCAGGGACCCCCCAGAAGCAAAATTTTAGTTAATGTTTGCTTAATAAATACAAAGATTTGCGCACATTTTCACGACTTGTAGATCTGCTATTTTTCAATAGCTAAAGTATAACATAATTAAGGCCCCTCCCTCCACATTGGGCCCTAGTAACTCAGTCCCACTTTTCCCCCCCTTGTGACGTCCCTCAGTGTGTCAGCCTCTCTCTCTCTCTCTCTCCCGGAGCTCGGGGAGAGAGATCACGAGGCTCAGATGGCTGCTGCTGGGCTGGGTTTGTGCAGGGTCCCCCTTGCAGTGGAGTACATATCTGGAGACAGGGGATAAGGGGGAAGTGTCCTACAGTGTCATCCCAGCAACCTGTCCCATCATAATTACCGCCATGCCGTCTTTACATCTGGTAAACACAGGGACGCCGTGTCCCTGTGACTCCCAGGCAGGCGGGACTATAGGAAGCAGTTTGGAATACAAGACAGCAAGCATCAGCCAACATGGAGCATTATGTTGGCTGATGTCAATCACCCTGGCTGACAGGTTGTTTTTTTATTTTATATTCAAAGTACATTTATGATATGTGCGATATGGCACCTGTCATAAATAAATAAATGCTTATTCTGTGGATTTATTAGTTTCAAGGTTGAGACAAGCAACGCAAAGCAAGGCCTATTATGTGGCAGACCACGTCGAAGGTTTGAACAATGTAGAAACAGTTTATGGGCATAATGTTGCTCTATTTCTTTGTTGATGCTGCTATTTTTATGTACTTGATATGTTATTTTTGCTTTACAAAAAAGGGACACCAGGTTTATTGTGGTTAAACTTGAATTAGGAACTATTGCAACAGGGTGCTGTTAGATTTATTGATCTGTATAAGACAGAACGCTGCACCAAAATGTCCACTTCTTACCTTGAATGAGGTTAGTTCCCAAATACTGGACAAGCTCTGGAAGGCCTTCCTTTGAGGAGTGGCTTGATTCTTTAATACAGATCACACACACCCCATGAAGTAACTCTGGCAAAACGACAAAGAATAAAGATAGAATCGATAGGTGGGACAGTTTTATTAAACAACTCAAGATACTAGAATAATGGTGACAGTAGGATTGAGATATAATCAATACGTGGGACAGTTTTATGAAACAACTCAAAATACAAGAATAATGGATTGGTTTTTCATTTGTTCCTTCATGCATCTTAAATGTATGTATCCTTGTGCATCCTTTGGTTTTATTTTGGCCATTACACATATTATTTTGGTCCCATCCTAAAGAGGATGGGACCATTATTTTTTACATTGTGCACTGTACTCTACATAGAGTACACAAGCATAGTTTAAGCTTATAATACTGTAAGTCAATATGGGTATACAAGTGATGTGTACATATACTATCTTTTCCGGAAAGAAAAGGTAACACAACACAAATGTAATCCAACATTATTTTGTTTTTTCAATAGATTCATGTGGAGTGTGGCACATAAGACCATCTACACTCTCTCTCTCTCTCTCTCTCTCTCTCTATATATATATATATATATATATATATATATATATATATACACACATGCACACGAGCAAGGCTAAAGTCACATGAAAGGGAACCGCAGCTTATAGATAAATGAAAACATGCTGTCACTTTGTAAGAGGCTGTTCATACGAAGATCTAGAGATACAAAGACTGTGCTTTTTGCCGCAGGTGTGAATATCATTACCTCCGCCATGAGAGCACTAAGTGCGAGTTGGACGGCACCAGCCCTCACACACCCAGGAGACAATAAAACACACATGGAAATGAGCCCACAGCATGACTAATAGCCAGCAGTTTGAACCAAGTGGCCATCTCAGCTAAATACCTGCTCTCTCAAAGAAGTGAGCCATTATTTGGTTATCAATGAGACGGCTTCGCCTTTGATGTCTTTTTTCCCCCCCAGCACATTAACCCTGGCGTTCCCGTTTTGAGGCATAATAATTATGGCTAAAATTCTCAAAGATGTCCTAGGCCTGCAGTAAATGCTTTAAGAATAGCCTAGCAATAGACAAGCTCACAACGTGTCGCAATCATAGACTGTAAATAGTAATGGACAATGTGATGCCATTGGTTTATACAGACTGTTAATGAAGCCTATTTCTCAGCTAATCCTATTTTTCAGCAATCAGAGTCTTTCTATATCTGCTCCAGAAATGAAAACGGAAATGAATCAAATTAATGCTATTGGCTGGAGGTCAGATCTTCACTCTATATAGAAGCCTGTAAACAAAGCCTACTTTATTACTACTACTACTTTATATATCATTTTAAAATGAATGTGACCATAATTTACTAAGCGTAACTCCCGCGACCTGATTCCGGATAAGTGGTTGAAGATCGAAGTATGTATGGATGTCATCATGATTTAAAAAATACTTTAAACTAGCGATTGAAAAAAAGTCTTTATGAAGATGTTTACTAAGATAATAAAATCAAGTTTAAAGTTGGCCAAAACCTCATAGAGATACATTGAGATATAAACATCTTGACACCAGTTAGAAGGTGAAATAGCGACATCTGCTGGGCCATTAACAGGAACGGAAGTGGCTTCATTTCCAGAGAACGAAACTATAGCCCCAGTTGGTCGCAATGTGTTGAGCTTGTAGTTCTATGTGACACTGTCATACTACAAGGTATAAATCAGGCTTAAGTGGTTAGGTGCTTCACATACATGAATAAATTGTTGTCAGGTGGAAACCAAAGGCATTTGTTTTGTATTTATCATTTTAAAAATGATAAATACAAAACAAAAAGTAGCAAAAATTGCTGATCGATAAGCAGTGTGAGGCGTTGTGTGCTTGTAGATCTGCTATTTTCATTACTTTGCTTGTAGATCTTGAAGATCTTGTAGGCCTACAGTACACTACAGCTTTTAGTGCTTGTAGATCTGCTATTTTCTCTAGTTTTGTGCGAAAGTCTTGTATGATGAAGCAGGGCTTTACTTTACGAAAAAACTAAACTTGGAGATACAAGGTTTCTGCCCGACAGCGAGGAAATAAATAATATAAAACACCTTGGAATAGCCCTATGAGGGCGCATGCCGTCCTCTGCTACACCCGAAACAAGGATGAAAAGAATACAAAGGAAGCTAGGGCACTCTCTCTGCGTCCCTCCTGTTCCTAATCCCGTCTCTCCAGAGCTTGGGTTCCACCACCGCCACATCAGCAGCGGAGCTCGGGATCAAAGAGTATACGCAAACGGCGCCCACAGGCCCGCAGAGACGGACAGCTGACCTCCTCAGAGCCGGCCACGTCCTTGGACCAAAGTCCTCTTTTAAAGGACTGTGTGTCGCCTATTCAACGAACGACTCGCGTCGTGCATCTTGATTGGACATCCGCTGAGATGAGGGTCGCGTCACAAGCTTCAGTCGAAGATGATTAAGTTGCCGGGCGGCCGTGGATGAGTGGATAGAAGGCCGTCTGTAAAATTGGAAGGTGGCTTTCACCCCCCCGCCTGACTCGTCCGTGTCGAAGTGTGTCAGAGAAAAATCGTAACCCTGAAGAGATATATTTGTTTCTAGTTGCTTCATTCGCTTCACTTTGGTCGCACTGTTCAGCGTTGGGAAAAGAATTGTGTCACGTCAGAATCAAGGCGAAACAGCTGGAAAAAAGGGAGTCCCAAAACCAAGCTCCCAAAACATTTCCGTGTCTCCGTCCGGACAACATCAACGCTGATTGGCTGTCAGGACTCCAGGATGGGTGGAGTCGGAGGGAAGCGAAGGTCACGCCACTCGAACTATCCAGGTTTGAACGCACCATAAAGTCCCCCCCATTTCAGAGCCATCTGAGCAGCCATCAGCTGAGTGAAGCTGTAAAAGCTAATTTCCTTCCCCTGCGGACCAGAAAATACTTCCCTTCCTCTATAAGCCACAGTTGCGCTGACCTGATCGATCGATCGATTGATTAATTGAATACTTTACTAGAAGTTCTCATAGGAAAAGCACAGGACAGTACAGTCCAGATACAAGGTCTAGTAATAGGATTTAAACCCAAAAAAAGCACAATGGCGTGTTTACATTGGAGTTTGTAAACACACCTTTTGACATTTTGTAGGTGTGGATTTTATATTCACCCGTATCATGTTGAATTCTGAAATTGTTCTTATTCAAAGGGGCTTATTTAAAGACCGGGAATATAATTTGAAAAATAGTGTTTGTTAATGTTAATATGACACGGGCCTTGACTCCTTGTCGTGCTATTGTTAATTAGTGTGGGTTACTCTTACCTCCGGGCACGCTGCAGATTTATGGCTTTATGGAAGGGTTTAAAGCAAAAACACACTGCTGGGACTGTAGTCAGCCCACTGACTGCTTGAATACATGGGCTCTGTTACATAGCCACAGCCTCAGTAGAGATGCCTGGCCACTATATCACGTACAGTACACTGTAAACTCCTGAGAGCAGTGGTGTAAAGTAACTAAGTACATTTACTCAAGTACTGTACTTGATTGATTGTGTAGATGTAGAACAGCACAAGTACAGTCAAAGCAAAAACATTTTAGTACAGCACAAGTACAGTCAAATTACCCTGCCTAAAAGGACACCTCCTTGCGGTCTTGTTTCTGTTGGTCCTTGGTATTCAATTCATCAACATATAAAGTAGCATAAAAAACATTCAATATCAATTAGTACAAGTACAATTTTGAGGTATATCTTTACTGTACTGAAAATTTCACATTTTCTATTCTACTCCACTACATCTCAGTGGCAAATATTGTCCTTTTACTCCACTACAATGATTTGAGCTTTGTAGATTTTGATTATTAATGCAAAATATACATTAACCATTTCAGCCCTACATACATTTAGGCCATTTGAAAATAGCCGATCTACAAGCTCACAATGCATCGCGACGCATTCTGAGCTTGTAGATCGGATATTTTCAAAATATTTTAATACATTTTATACATTTGAAAACTTGAAATTGGACATTCTGCATGACTTTCTACTTTTGGTACTTGGTATTGGTAAAAATTTGAATAATTTTTCCACCACTGCCTGAGAGTCAATCTAACTCAGAGAGTGGACAAATGTAGCCAAATTGCATTTATACACTCTGAGTTACAAATGGATAAATGAACACTGAATTTTGAAGGCAGACATGCATTTCAACAGATTTTATTGCTGTGTAAAGAAAGTGTAATCCAAGCTTGGATATTCTGTGATGGATGTTGTGAAAATGAATCACTCACATTTTACAATGTTAAAATGCAGCCTTTGGGGCTAAAATGTGTGAGCAATTGATCTCCTGTCATGCACAAAGGTGACTGAAACACTACAGCATAATCACCATTTTGATATTTGGAGGCATTGCATTAGTTGGCACATGTATACTCACAGGGGCGTCACAAGGGGTAGGAAAGTGGGACTGAGTTACTGGGGCCCAAGGTGGAGGGGCCCTAATAACTTTATCTATTGAAAAATAGCAGATATACAAGCTCACAGCACGGCACCGAGTGCCGCGCTGAGAGCTTGTAGATCTGCTATTTTTGAAAAGTTGTGTGAAAATGTGTGAAAATCTTTGAATATGTGTATTTTTTAAGCGAACATTTCTAACTCAAATTCTGCTTCTGGGGGTCCCTGGAACTAAATATTTTGAGATCGGGGTCCGTGGCCAAATACATATCATCTGGGGGGGTCCTTGACATAGGTTTCTTGCACACAATTTCACGATTTTTCAAAAATAGCAGATATAAGCTCGCAGCGCGGCACTCGGTGCCGCGCTGTGAGCTTGTATATCTGCTATTTTTCAATAGTTAACATTCATGGGGGGCCCGCCGTGAATCCTTGTACCCAGGGCCCAGAATTTGGTGTGACGCCCCAGTATACTCACTTTACTTATCATTCTGAATCCCACACACAACGCTGTAAAACTCTCACATGGTGATTAGAGTTGGGGTCCTGCACTGAGGGGGTGTATACTCAAAAAGAGTATTCATCCACTTGTGTTTTTTGGCAATAGGTGAGATTTGTCTCCATTTTATTTGGCTTACAAATAAATCAACTATGTGTCATCTTTTGCAAAAGCTGGGAAGTATTTTCAACAGGTGCGTTGGTGGAGTAAACACACACTGATCAAATAATGACAAACATCCACACATCAGTGGCGTCAGTTCAGAAAAAGCTAAGGTATGGCAACATGACTGGTGTCAGTCATGTTGCCATACCTTAGCAACAGGCATGATACATTTATTTTAAGAAGTACATTTTATTTTTCTACGGTTTCTTGGGCTGGATATGGCAGCCTGGAACGGTTGTTCAAGTGCAGCTAAACTTGGCATGTTAGTAAACGTGCCACAATTAACAATAATGCATTTAATTGCACCTGTGCAGCTGACCTGCGGAACCTGTGAATATACCATTCTGTCAAGATGGGGAGAAAACAAGTGTGGAGAATATAATTATAATACCTTGTTAAAGTGACCATTTTGTTAAATTTTGCATTTGTAGTAATTTATTGTAATTAACAACATAATAACCAGCACAGATAGACAAAGAGACATTCATGGATTTATATTTGTAACTTTTATTTCCCCCCCTGGACCCAGGGTATGGCGGCTGCATACCCCTGCCATACCCAATTGACGCCCCTGCCACACATTTTCTTCAGTTTTTCAATAAAGACAAATAGTTTTAATCACAACTATTGTCTTTAATTGAGCGAGTGAAGACGACGTGCAAGTGTTGCTTATTCGTTTATTTCTCTACCATCTCATGGGAATTTGCTAAACAGTTTCAGAAGGAGAAAATTTGGACTTGAACCCTTAAATAATTGGCTTTTCCAGCATTTCCATGATCTAATATAATTGAAACCTTTTACATCATTTGCACACAGTTATGATAATAAAATAAAATGCCAAGGGCAATTACAACTAGCTGATGATATAACTGATGGTTAACATGTCCTTGCTATGGATATATGATGACTATAATAATAATGGCTTGAGAAAGCTTACGTCTAAAGTGTCAAAGGGGCTCTTTCAGCTCCTGCGCGAAGACCTCATCTGAGGTTATGAAATCATTCACATTCGTATGTAGGTGACATAGATTGCAGAAAAGATATGACTGTGTCAGCGCACAATAAGGCAACCTTCAGAGGTCGTCCAATTGAAACAGTGGGGATGGCCCGCAGGCTTCCGAGAGGCCAGCTCTGCTGGGACCCTGGCGTTCACGTCCAGAGCTCCTGTTGCCACTGACAACTATCCTCCAATGACATCCCCCCCTCAGCTCTGTCCTGGGTGATCACCATGGCTGCAGCTAAGAATAACCAGTAGACGTGCTCCAGCTTTATTCCTCGCGGTCAAGCTGCTGCTGACCAGGTGCTAATGCCTCCCCTCGCCTCTCCTCTCCTCTCTCTCTGTGTTACCTTGTCCCACTGACTCCTGGGTAACCTTATAGCCTTGCACTTTATTCCTGATACAATGCAAATGGTAAATGGTGCATTTATATAGCGCCTTTATCCAAGGGGCTTTACATAGATGTGTGCATTACATTCACCCATTCACACACACATTCACACACCGATGGTGGAGGAAACGATGCAAGGCACCAACCTGCTCATCAGGAGCAATTAAGGGGTCAGTGTCTTGCACTTCGACACTAACTCTGGGGGAGCCCAGGATCGAACTACACCTGAACCACTGCCGCCCCCCAATGCAAGGAAGTTAATGAAAGGAAGGGACGCCAACATAATTTTCTCTTAAGTTGCCAGCAATTCCAGGCGGCAGATTCGTCCCAAACTCACTTTGGAAGTTCGGTGAAATGACATTGAAGCGTATGAGAGCCGGCTGGACAGCTTATGAACAAACAATATTTTCTGCTGTGTACGCTGCATAATTTTATAGAGGTATCTAAAGAGCACAAAGTACACTTCTGAACTAGCTAGTATCGTGAGTACACTATCCACTATTTCCTGTCTTGCAACCAAATCTTGCGATACCTCAGAGACAGATATGGGGCATCCCCAGCAACTAGCAAGTATTTTCCTTTCATTAGCTTCCTTGATACAATGCTGCAGTAGACCACTGGTTGCCAAACACTGTTTAGTCACAAGTAAATAAAAACCTTTTTTCCCCCCCCTTTTACTAAACTAAAAATCTATTATTATAAGATTTTCAAAAAGAAAAGAAAATACATTCTATGGAAAAAAACCAGCAGACAAGCTCGATGCGACACGCCATGCATTTGTAGATCTGCTGTTTTCACTGTTTGGGTCCCGGGGTAGAAGTCACATTTCTCTTATTTTTGGGTGTCAGGCTAAAAGGTTTGGGAACCACTGTGCTAGACTGTCACTGCTGCTTACCACAGTTCACTGAAAAGCTGCACTTCTCCTCACTATAACATAAGCACACCAGCACCTCATTATGTATACTAGAAGCTGGGCCGCCCGAAGGGCGGCCCAACGTCTAGTCGGCGACCTGGCCAACTCGGGAACGATGTAAATAGGGAATGAATGCCCCGCCCTTTAATGCAAACCCCATTATACCTGTTGTCATAGGACCCGTTTTGACCATCTGTCTGTCTGTTGGCGTCCATTTTATGTCCATATATGGAGATCACTGCAGATATAGTTATGGGTCCATTTTATGCCCATATATGCCCATATATGGAGATATCTGTCTATTTGCGTCCATTTTATGCCCATATATGGAGATCTCTGTATCTGTCTGTCTGTGTCCCTTTATGCCCGTATATGGAGATCTTTGTGATTCTGCATCCATTTTATGCCCATATATGCCATATGGAGATCTCTGCCCCACCCTTTAATGCAAACCCCAATATACCTGTTGTCATAGGACCCGTTTTGACCATCTGTTTGCCTTTGACCCCTTATGCCCATATATGGAGATCTCTGCAAACACAGTACCGTTTGCGGAAACCTCTGATGTCAGACATCAGCTCCGCTCTATTTGCGTCCATTTTATGCCCATATATGGAGATCTCTGTATCTGTCTGTCTGTGTCCCTTTATGCCCGTATATGGAGATCTTTGTGATTCTGCATCCATTTTATGCCCATATATGCCATATGGAGATCTCTGCCTCACCCTTTAATGCAAACCCCAATATACCTGTTGTCATAGGACCCGTTTTGACCATCTGTTTGCCTTTGTCCCCTTATGCCCATATATGGAGATCTCTGCAAACACAGTACCGTTTGCGGAAACCTCTGATGTCAGACATCAGCTCCGCATACGGGCATTCATTTTATGCCCATATCTGGAGAACGCGCGTGGGAAGAACGGTTCTCGTGTCCATTTATGCCCATATATGGAGTTATCTGTCTGTCTGCGTCCATTTTATGCCCATATATGGAGATCTCTGTAGGACCCGTATTGACCATCTGTTTGCCTGTGTCCATTTATGCTCATATATGGAGATATCTGTATCTGTCTGTCTGCATCCATTTTATGCCCATATATGGAGATCTCTGTATCTGTTTGTCTGTGTCCCTTTATGCCCATTATGGAGATCTCTGTATCTGTCCGTGCCTCCGACTGTGTTGCAGACACAGTGCCGGTTCCCCCTTTAATGCCCATTGACTCATGTGGTAGTGCCGGTTCCCCCTTTAATGCAAACCCCATTATACCTGTTGTCATAGGACCCGTTTTGACCATCTGTTTGCCTGTGTCCATTTATGCCCATTGACTCATGTGGCATACGTGATGTCAGAGCCTTTTATGAAGTGATGTCACAATGAGTCAGCGCTTGCGCCGATTTTATGAAGTGATGTCACAATGAGTCAGCGCTTGCGCCGATTTCCTCCGGAACAGCCTGATGTCAACAATCAGCTCTGCATAAGGAGATTCTGAACGTTTCGCGCCGGTTCGGGAAAACCGCACGTCGGATCGGGTCGAGGCCCGGCACTGCACTCCGCGCCGCGGCGGGGAACGCGCGTGCCGAATCTGAAGCCGGTGGGACGAACGGTTCTCGAGATACGCGGATTACATACAGACAGACAGACAGACAGAGATTTGTTGCATTTATAGATAGATAATGACAGTGAATATACTCCATTTCCAAACACTTAAAGGTGTATTCAGTGATAATGAAAGTGGCCGGGGGTCATCTTGTCTCTTACTGGTCTTACAGCGTGGAAATGTTTAGTTTTTTATAGATTTTTTACACCATTATAATGTTCTCGTTTTGATCATTAGACCACTGAATATCGGTAGGCCTACGTCTCCAGCTTCAGGATATGTATGATACTGATTTACTACGAGACTGTGGCATTTTATGAGTTCAGTACTGTTCGATTTTGAGGTTTGATGTTTTGATTTTCTCCCCCTCTATTTTTCGTATTATTTACATAACAGCTATTTGTAGGTAGCTTGTACGAAAGATAACTTCATCCACTTTTTTTCCACCTGTAAACGCGTGACGTCACGTGACAAACTTGAAACTTGGAAGTTGATAAATCAAGACAGCCCCATTTGAATCGCATTCATCATTATATTGTCACCATTGGCCTTACCCATGTTGTGAAATATATTCAAAGCAAGTACACAGACGTGTATTATCAGAGTATTGAACCGGCGTTCTTGTCTTTCATGAAGTACAGTTACAGTACAGTATGTGAGGCCTTCCTTCATCAGTCTTTTATGTGACTTGTAGTCATTAACATGCGAGTTGCAAGCAGATTATGAATAGGATTCTTCGTCTCCACACAGACGAGGGCCATGCAGTGAGTCACATTTCTTTATGAATTATATTCCATCACCTTGTGATTCTGAGTGGGACTTGACTTTGAAACCCCTTTGATACACAGCTTTTTGAACTGCTGAGGGACACCTTGAAAGGATGCTTAATTAACTGCCTCACATCGGCAGGGTAACAAAGGCGATTTTCGCATGTAATATTAAGGACCATTTTCCCTTTTCTTATTGAACATGCTATTAAATTTGATTTATACATGGAAAAGAAAGTAATGTAACATGAAAGAGTCTCTCTAATTAATATATACTAGAAGCTGGGCCGCCCTTCGGGCGGCCCAGCGTCTAGTCGGCGACCTGGCCAACTCGGGAAAGATGTAAATAGGGAATGAATGCGCCGCCCTTTAATGCAAACCCCATTATACCTGTTGTCATAGGACCCATTTTGACCATCTGTTTGCCTATATCCATTTATGCCCATATTTGGAGATATCTGTATCTGTCTGTCTGTCGGCGTCCATTTTATGTCCATATATGGAGATCACTGCAGATATAGTTCTGGGTCCATTTTATGCCCATATATGCCCAATTGCCCATATATGGAGATATCTGTCTATTTGCGTCCATTTTATGCCCATATATGGAGATCTCTGTATCTGTCTGTGTCCCTTTATGCCCGTATATGGAGATCTTTGTGATTCTGCGTCCATTTTATGCCCATATATGCCATATATGGAGATATCGCTTTTTGTTTGTTTCTTCTTTAAGCAGAGAGATCTCAGTCTGTGTCCCTTTTATGCCCATATATCTCTGTATCTGCCCATATGCCCATATATGGAGATCTCAGTCTGTGTCCCTTTTATGCCCATATATCTGTCTGTGTCCCTTTTATGCCCATATACAGAGATATCTGTTGGGTCGAGGCTAGGCCCCTGTATCTGCCCATATGCCCATATATGGAGATCTCTGTATCAGTCTGTGTCCCTTTTATGCCTATATACGGAGATATCTGTCTATATATGCCCATATATGGAGATCTCTGTATCTGCCCATATGCCCATATATGGAGTTCTCAGTATACGGAGATATCTGTCGGGTCTAGGCCCCTGTATCTGCCCATATGCCCATATATGGAGATCTCTGTATCAGTCTGTGTCCCTTTTATGCCTATATACGGAGATATCTGTCTATATATGCCCATATACTGTATGGAGATCTCTGTATCTGCCCATATGCCCATATATGGAGTTCTCAGTCTTATGCCCATATACGGAGATATCTGTCGGGTCGAGGCAAGATGCCCATATATGGAGTTCTCAGTATACAGAGATATCTGTCGGGTCTAGGCCCCTGTATCTGCCCATATGCCCATATATGGAGATCTCTGTATCAGTCTGTGTCCCTTTTATGCCTATATACGGAGATATCTGTCTATATATGCCCATATACTGTATGGAGATCTCTGTATCTGCCCATATGCCCATATATGGAGTTCTCAGTCTTATGCCCATATACGGAGATATCTGTCGGGTCGAGGCAAGGCCCGGCACTGCAGTGATGTCACAATGAGTCAGCGCTTGCGCCCGGCACTGCAGTGATGTCACAATGACCGATTTTGCGCCGATTTCCTCCGGAACAGCCTGATGTCAACAATCAGCCCCGCATAAGGAGATTCCGAACGTTACGCGCCGGTTAGGGAAAACCGCGCGTCTGGTCGGGTCCTCCGGAACAGCCTGATGTCAACAATCAGCCCCGCATAAGGAGATTCCGAACGTTTCGCGCCGGTTAGGGAAAACCGCGCGTCGGGTCGGGTCGAGGCCCGGCACTGCACTCCGTGCCGCGGCGGGGAGCGCGCGTGCCGAATCTGAAGCCGGTGGGACGAACGGTTCTCGAGATACGCGGATTACAAACACACACGCAGAGACTTCTCGCATTTATAGATAGATGTTACAGTATGTTTGGGTAACATAAGCCATTCACTAGTGCAGCCGCTGACGTCACTCGTTTGCGACTCTCTTTCTTTATTTACTAGCCTAGCTCGGTGGTGTTTAGCCATTAGCTTAGCCATTAGCTTACTATGAGCGTTTATCGTGGGCTTGCCCAGGCCTTACGGCCTGGGCATAAATATAACGATTGCATTCACCACGGCTTCGTAACTCGCGCGGCGCTCCGCCGGCCGCGCGGCCCTGGCCGCTGGCCTTCGCGCCGCTTGCAATGTCGTGGACAATCGAGCGGCTCCGCCTGGAGGACGTTGTTGTGGCGACCGCTTGTTCCGCCCCGTGCCGCACCACGAGTGCTCCGTTTCTCGACCGTACTGTTTCTCTAACAAACCGTGACATATATATATATATATATACTGTATATATATATATATATATATGCGTGCGTTGTGAGCATGTAGATCGTCTAGTTTCACAATTTTGTTCACTGTTGACTGAGAAAACAATGTTTCACATTAATCTTGGAACCCCCCCCCCCAAAAAAAAATAATTTGCCACAGGTTGAGAACCACTGATCTAGCTCAGTGGTTTTCAACTCATTTCATATCAGTGTCCATTATTTCTTGGGCATGTGAGCCACGGACCACCATTTGATGTGATGTAGCCTCTCTCCGAACTTAACTCATTCTGTGCCGATCCCGAACTAGTTCGGCTTTATTTCAATCCAATACAATTTTTTTTTTATTAATTCACTTACCCCGAGCTGCTTGTAGAGTCGTGGGTGGTCCTGGCTCGCTAGCCGCTAGCCAGTTAGCCATTCTACTCTGTCCGACGATATATTCCATTAAAAATGGTTTAAAATACATTTTTGAGCTCCCCAATGTTCACCCGATGTTCGGCGCCGCTTCCGATGAGTACACGAGTGTGCCGATCCCGAAGTAGTCCGGCTTTTTTTAATGAAATGAATAAAATGATAAGAGGCCTTCTGAAGCCTGGCCTGATTTTTCTAGCTACTAGCCGAAAGCTAGCAACCTCCCGGCCGGCCGTTATTTGCGAACGAAATCGCCAATCTCCGCCTAATCCAATGAAAGACCACATCTTTGAAGGCTTATATCTCTGGATTGTGTCTTTAGGGAAGCGGTGCGAGGTTTATTTACGGCGAAATCGCCCAAAAATGATCTTTTAGATGACAAAATGGGAATAGCCATTCTGTTAGCATTATCATCCGGGACCTTTCCATGACGTGCATGAACGTGAGCATGTGAGGTCCTGGAAGGTGAGGTCCTGGAAGCTAAAGCGCTCGCCTATTAGAGATACCCTGGCATTCTATGGCCCCTAGAGGGCGCTGGCACTAAATGAGTTAAAATATAATATTTTGTTATTGTTGGATAAGGTTTTGTCCACAATTCCATGCTGTATTGATGTTGGTACCATGGAGAGAAAACAGGCAAACGCTGATAAAAATAACAATTCTTCTACATTTTCTAATTGTGTAGACCTCTTAAGTAATGCAGATGTTTAATAATTTAAGGGTCCATTTGGTTGGTTCATTTTACACTGTCAAGAGTTAAAGATCTATAAGAGTCTATTTGGTTACCAACTCTCCATCATTTAGCTGGGGACCACCTGGAACCCCCTCAAGGACCATTGGTGGTTCCCCGGACCACTGATTGAGAACCACTGATCTAGCTCCTTTGCCCTTCCTACTGCTGTATATCGTCGTTGTCGGGTGGAAACCTTGTATCTCCAAGTTTCAAATTTTTAAGTTCTTTTGCAAAGTAAAGCCCTGCTTCATCATACAAGGCCGTCGCACAAAAGTAGTGAAAACAGCAGATCTACCAGTAACAACACACAACGCCTCGCAGTGCGAGGCGTTGTGTGCTTGTAGATCGGCTGTTTTCACTAGTTTATCATTTTTTAAATGATAAATGCAAAACGAACGGTTTTGGATATACAAGGTTTTCACCCGACAATGACGATATGGTGCAAAAACATTGAATATCTTAGAAAGCATATTCTGTTGAAGTTGTTTTTTAGTTGGTTTGGCCTGTCACTTTTGCTCCATTTTAACCTGCAGTATTTCAGGTACTCTCACACTTTGAGATACCTCATGATCTCAACGTTTGAGATGGAGTGTGAGCAGCTTGATGGTCTCTGTCAAAATCCTCTCACTCCTTACTTTGATCTTTCCTTCCTTTTTCCATCTGTAATTTAGACTTCTGAAATGCTAATCACATTTAATTCTGCATTTCTTAGGTGCCCACCTCCGTGCTAATCACAGGCTTTAGAGGTCTAACGCTATGTGGAATGATGCTGAACGTGTCAAACCCACTCATCCTTCTCATCATGCATCTTTCCATGTTATTCCCTTCATGTTGCCCCGCCGTTCCGCAACCGACATTTCACCGCAAAATCAAACAGCCTTCTTCGGTTTATAATGCCAGACCTCTCGTGATAAACACAATAAAACATTTAATAAGATCATTACCATCATGTCAGGGCAAAGATCTTAATCAATGTAAAGTTCAAAAGCGCCGAAGGAATTGGACGTCGGGTGTTTTATGAAGGTTTGCGAGCAGATGGCGATGCTGCGGTTCAATTACTCTGTCAAGCCAAGGCGAGGTTCTTCTCTCGCCCCCAGAGCTGCTCAGATCAGCACGATAACCACAGAGAAGCCATCCTTTCAGCACCGCAAGCATGAACAATCAATAAGTTACATTTAAAAACCCAGGAAATATTTGACAAACGAGGCCTTCCCCGAGACGGCTGTGCGGAGGAGTGGACTGTCTGAAATGAATATGTTCTGACAAGTTGTTGTCTCTTGATTGGTTTATCAATTTGTGCACAGGTCACAGCGAGTTCAGGCCCGTTGGTCAATCTAATGTGAATTTCTTCTATTCTTCCATTTATTTCGCCCACCGTGGTCAGTGATGTAATATCAACTAATACTGAGCCAGGAACCTTCATACATAAATATGAGACAGTTGCTGGATATACTGTATGCGCCCTCGGCTCACAGCCGTAGCATTTCCATGTGTCTCTCCTGTGTTCAATTCTTTTTAGCGCTGAGAAGATCAGCGTCAATGCCTGACCTCTCATGATAATGAGCCAAATGATGGAACAATCTTCTGCAGGGGTTCTGTGCCTGTTGAGAATATAACAGACTTAAAAAAAAATGTATTGTCAATGGAATGGACACATTTCTTGAAATCTTAGTTACTTCATGTTGAACAAGTGTCCGTTTGTTCCAATAGAAATTTGAGGATAATAATCAAAGGCACTCGTGGGCTTTCGAAGTTCAAGGTTGAAGGCAACCCCACGACGATTGCAGAGTACAGTAAACCGTTTAATGGCAGTAAACATTTTAATAGATCTGACCTGATTCAATAAAGGCTTTTTAGACTTAGTATTTGTATTGAAACTCCCTGATCCCTTCCCGAGGTGCACCGCAGGAGGAAATGCTTAATTTGTCCTCTGTTGTTCAGCGATGTTGTGTGGTGAAAATAGACAATCTACTGTGTGCGTTGAGTGACCTCTAGACCTACTGCGCTTATGAACAGAGCTGCCTTTATACGCATTTTAAATCTGTTTTTTTGTATACTATTTAAATCGTTTTGAGAAAAAAATAAATGCTGCTATTTGTTCCAAAGCGACTGCAAAAGATTGCTGCTATTTGTTTTCAAAAAGCTTTATACCTGTATATATAACATGTATACTGCATAACGACACAATGTGACATAGCTCTGTTTTGTTTAGACAATTTTGCAATGTAAACATATGTTCTCTCATTCAAGCTCCTTTGAATTGAATTGTGTGCTTTTAGTTGAGAGGCATACTACCAAGGCGTTGTTGTGATTTTATGCATGAGACATTGGCATACAGTGAAGCGTAAATTGAGCTATGTACCCAATACCCATGCTAGATGGTTAGTTGTAAGAAATGTTGGTTTTGTTGTATTCCACAGAAGATGCCTGGAATATCAACGTATTTGTCTGGTCGGTTGTATACAGTAAGTCCTTGTGTAAGGACTTGATTCTTCTACGCCTGCGAATGGCTTCTTGAAATTGATGCTGCGGCTTTTGGGGTCGAGTGGGTTCTGAGCGGTGAACCAAACATCCAGTCACGGACCAGTGAATAAAGCAGCCACAGGCTCAGGATCTGCTTGTTCCCCTCACTGCTCCTCCGTCTTATCCGCAGGCTGCACCATCCAGGCCCTTCCCTGCTCAGTCATATAGACCGTCTGACTGGCTGCACCGTCCAGGCCCTTCCCTGCCCAGTCATATAGACCGGCTGACAGGCTGCACCGTCCAGGCCCTTCCCTGCCCAGTCATATAGACCGGCTGACTGGCTGCACCATCCAGGCCCTTCCCTGCCCAGTCATATAGACCGTCTGACAGGCTGCACCGTCCAGGCCCTTCCCTGCCCAGTCATATAGACCGTCTGACAGGCTGCACCGTCCAGGCCCTTCCCTGCCCAGTCATATAGACCGTCTGACAGGCTGCACCGTCCAGGCCCTTCCCTGCCCAGTCATATAGACCGGCTGACTGGCTGCACCATTCAGGCCCTTCCCTGCCCAGTCATATAGACCGTCTGACAGGCTGCACCGTCCAGGCCCTTCCCTGCCCAGTCATACAGACCGGCTGAAAAGGCTGCAGCCAGCCTGCCTTTCATTCCTCACAGCATGCGCTTTAATAACATTAACCCTGGCTAGGGCCACTAAATAAATGTACTCAAGTACTGTACTTAAGTATAATTTTTAGGCACTTTTATTTTACTGAAGTAGATCTACAAGCTCATAATGCGTTGCAGTTATGTTTGAATAACTTGCCTGAATAGAAGACCCTCCCCCCCGCCCCTCTGCACACGCGCACGCGCGCACACACACACACACACACACACACACACACACCCTTGAATGGAGCACTGAGATGATATGATTACTTCTCCCGTCTCTCTCGGAACTAAACATAGGCCTATATTGTATATAGGAAGAGTTTGATGAAAAATTCCATCACAGTCCTCCTTTCATCATTGGACATCACATACTCTACGGTCCGTATAGCCGGAGCCACGCAGAGGGGCTGAGATATTATCAGTGTTGTGGAAATTAAATGTGATGAAACGCTCCTCCTCGCCTTCGTTAGCCAAAAGCAATTCATGACATCCGGGGCCAATTCCCGGGCTGACGGTAACGTCCCAGACCTTGAGTCATAGAGTAATTATTCCCAAAGCTTTGGACAGATTTGATTTAAGAAATTTGATGAAACAGAGTAACTCGTGGTGTGGTGTGTATTTTGGGACTGTCTGTCAGAGAGAGAGGGAGGGAGAGAGAGAGAGAGAGAGGGAGGGAGAGAGAGAGATACACGTTCACTCTCCTAATTATAAATTGTGTCCTTCTAATCATAGGGATAACAGTAATTATGCATTTACCATGCCTTCCTAGGGGTCAGTGGTGCTGGTATTGGTACCCATACTGAAGCCTCTTCTATCCAATTCCCCTTAATGAGGCTGAGTTCCTTAATAATGTTAGTTTATATTGTGTATGTACTGTAGGGCTTTGGGAAATGGGGTTGTAGACAACTTTATCATCTGTTATGACTTTATGCAGGTATATAAAGTTTAACACATTTAATTGAGTAATGTTTACCTCCTTCCTAAGCCCTTGCATAGTGTTTCAGTACAACACATTCAGTCTTTATGTATATAACAACTGGTTTTGCAGTCTTTTGATTAGCCTGTGTCTCTGTACACTTGCTGTAGTCATGAGCATTCCTTAGATAATCAAACGTTACCTGTGTGGTTAAATCTTTCCAAGATTACAGCTTGACGATGCTGTACTTTAGTGCATATTTGCCCGTAATAGGCAGTCTTATGTTCTGTGCAATCGCGTGCGTTCCCCGAGGCCTTAATGCATATTATCATGGTAATAGTTATAGTTGATCATGGCAAATATAAAAGCGGCTGGTGGGTCGCGGGCCATTAAGTTCCAGGTTTCTCACCCTCTGTGCTTCTCCATCCTCCATTTAGCATAATGATACTCAAACAATCAGTCTCCCACCATAGAGTACGGAGTGTGGTGTTATGCAGAGTAAGAGGGTGTTAATGTGTTATGTGCCTCAATATCGTGATCTGTAACCATGACATGCTCATCCCTCGCAGCAGGTAACGGCTGATTCAGAAGCAGTGAAGCCAGGCGTGACCTATGTGCTTAAAGATTTAGAGCAGTCAACAAAAGAGGGTTATCCTCCCGGAGTCCTATTCTGATATAATGTAAGCCCGGAACCGGCGCCACATGCAGTACCACTGGTGAATAATACCGGCACTAGTGGTCACATTTGCACAAGGTCTCCCCTTGCTGCTGTGATTTATAAGCATAGCTTCCATCTGCAAACAGGCTGGGAGGCTTCAAGCTACGGGGCAGCACCCTGGGTCCAGTGCTATTTACTCAGCCAACCGAGACGACGAGGCGCTCCCCTGGCAGGATCCTAGCGGTCACCGTGACCATGCCTGGTCCTCTCTCTCTCCACCCGCACTATACCTGTCTGTCCGCGGCCGCCACCGCTCCGCCCCGGAGCGAGAGCCTGGGCAGGTGACAGCCACACGCAGCAGGGGCAGCAGCAGTGGTGGCGCCACAGGTCTGGCCATCTTTACTGTGTCATATCCCGCTGCTTAACAAATGGCTGGGATCTGCGGGAGGGCACGGCGCCCTGAGAGAAATCACCGTGGCTTAGTATTATGAACAATGTCTATGCAAAAATCCTGGTCACACTTGATTCAATAAATCATTGCTTTAATAAGCTGTGTGGTTTTGCATATTTCGCAGATGGTGAAATTAAATCTCATCTTTTGAAATTTGACAATTATTTTTAACTATTTTAATCCAAGTTAAATTCCTTGCGTATTTAATTATGTGCACATTCCTGATTAAATAAAAAAGGCCCAGTTGTATGGATGTTAAATGGTGTTTGCCACTGACTCGAGTTACCAGTCTGTGTGCTGTATACACTTAATGTACAGTGTGCTGAATAAGTGTGCGAGAGAGAGAGGCTGCGAGGGAAGAGATGCTCCACTTTAAAGTGATGTGATAGATTAGGGAGGAGCCCCGGCAACGGAATAATTTCCCTGGTGACCAATTTCTGAACGCTCTCTAAGCAAAGAATATAAGCAGCGAGCCAACATGTCAGCTGCAGCCCTACTGTATGCCAGAGTGCAGGCGGACGTGCTGACTCATTTCTAATGAGCAAAACAGACGCAAAAATAATAACCTGAACCGGGGAATCGTAAGTCATGACTGGAGCGTGTGAATGGCGATCTCTTCTAATTAACACCGGGCCTTATTTAAAGCTGTGGTATTGTGCATGCTAAACAAATGTCACTATAGCTTCTGTGGGGCCCGATGTTAGAAGGGGAGAAAAAATAGCCAATTATTCTTTTGTCATGCACGAGGTTCCTATTTCACATACGATAAGATAGGATAAGATAAGGATAAATAGTGAAAATAAAACAGGAGAAGTTAGAGTAACAGTCAAGAACCAAGCAAAGATAGATAAGAATACAAATGTAAATGAAAATAATTATAAAATAAAATACTGAGCTGCTGGTTGTAGATATCTGTTAACAGTCAACACAGTATATGAATGTATACAGTATGTACTGTAGTCTTTCAACAATTCTCTCTCTCTGTGTGTGTGTGTGTGTGTGTGTGTGTGTGTGTGTGTGTGTGTGTGTGTGTGTGTGTGTGTGTGTGTGTGTGTGTGTGTGTGTGTGTGTGTGTGTGTGTGTGTGTGTGCGAGTGAACACTGTACTGTATAGGCTATCAAAATTGAAGATAAGAATGTATACTAGCATCTGTCTAGACAACATGCTGTCTCAATAACTTACTTGGCATATGTGGACAAGCAAACAGCATATGCCTATAAAGCACAACAACTATCTTAGGCAACAAGTTGTTATATAAGGGAATAAGACACTTCTGCTCACTCACTTAGGGAATAAAAACAAATAGAATATTACACAACTTTTAATGAAGGTGTTTTTCAACAGCGCAAGATGGTAACAAAAAGTCAAGTTTATGGTTTATAGCTCTTGATTAGTGGTAAGATTGCTAATAATTTGTGCACATTTGAGTGTAATTTATTGGCTGCTGTGCGACTGATTTATAGCTGAAAACGAGAGGTCCTTGCCAGAATGTCACTCCAGCCTCACACTCACTGACAGTTTCATGGCGTTTTGACTCGCCTCACTTTTCACGGTACCCTCCCTCTAAACCCATAAGTGACTTCTGCATATGCCACAAAGGTGTCACATCAGGGCTCTTTACAGCATCCAGTAAAAGTGATTACCTAATGCATTCTCTCCTTAGGAAGATCAATAGCCCTTAATGGATGAGCCAGACAACTAATAAAAAAGGGGTTTTAATTGATTATGCTGACAGTGTGTCATCAGCACCGCCTATCAGGTTTTGGTTGCGGGGAAAGTGGGTGTTCAGCGTAGAGAGATTAGCATCTTAGTATGTTGGTTACACAGCGTAATCTGTTAATTTAATCTTGAAAGTGGAAAAAAAACACATAGCGTAAGTGCCAGGCATGGACCCTTTTAGGTGACACTTTCCGGGTTAAATTTGCACTACTGATTTTTAACAATGGTTCTGGATGATGCAGAATTATAATCCGTTGTATGTTGGTTTCACTTGGCAAAAATATGTACAGTAGCAGATTCACGAGTTGCACCACATTGCGTTGTGAGCTTGTAGATTGTCTATTTTTGCGGTGGAGTATAAATCAGGCTTGAATCTTGCCAGCTGAGATTAGTCGGAGGCGCTAAAAGGAGCTGTTCCTCATCTTGGCTAAAGATGAGATTAATTCAATTGTCCCTCCTCCTCTGTGTGACGCACCGCGAGATACTGTCCTTATGCTGAGATTAAGTCTAAATGCCTCTGTTTGGTTATTAACTGTTCCCAAACGTACAGCCTCATTAAGAGGAGAGCTGAAAGTGGTGAGATTTATATTGGTTAAAAACACCAGGATACCTGCAAGCGAGCAGAATGATTTATACTGGTTGAAACGTTTCAGTGCTGCCAGTGAGAGCAGGGATTATACTCTAATTCACCTGCGTATGTGTCTCACACACGCTATTCTTTTATTTTTTTTATTTTTTGCTGCGAGTCTGTGACACAGTGTAATCTTCAGTACTCATTAGCTATTGAAAATTAGCAGAACTACAAGCCAACAGCGTGGCACTCGGTGCCGCACTTTGGGCTTGTAGATCTGCTATTTTTGAAAAGTCGTGAAAATGTGTGCAAATCATTGAATATATGTATTTTTAAAGCGAACATTTTGTAACTCAAATTTTGCTTCTTTGGAACTAAATACTTTGAGATGGTGGTCCGTGGCCAAATGCATATCATTTTGGGGTTCCTTGACATGAAAAGGTTTGAACTCCACTGACATAGAAACATAGGTTTTTCAAAAACCTTAGAAGGACATTAAAGAATCGAGTCAAAAATATTTGCACAAAAGAATTTTTCAAAAATAGCAGATCTACAAGCTCGCAGCGTGACACTCGGAGCCACGCTCTGAGCTTGTATATCTGCTATTTTTTAATAGTTAAAGCATAAAATAATGGTTAAAGTAATAATGCGTAATTATGCGTTCCTTAATGGGTTAACACTGAGGATGTTTGTGTGTATCCTTATCATCAAAACACTGTTTCGCGTGTACCTGCCACCCAAATGGCACACGTGTGTTTGTTTTTACAGATCACCACAATTGTTTGCTGTTTCCTAAACTGATTGCAAGTTGACTTGTTCGTATCCTCAAATTTCAAGTGCTCTATCATACTATTATGCCATCGGCTGAGCTGGACGCATGCAGGGCAAAAAATAAAATAAAAGAAAATAGCCATGCCTTTTCTACGCTTCATCATCTACGGTTTGTGTCAGACCCAGACAGTCATGTGGAAAGGTCATAGCCTCAGTAAAAGATTTGAATCAAGCCTCAGATGAAAGATTTACCTTGACAGGCGGAACCAAAATACTGGTAAATAAGAATACAAACCTTGGCTCGTGCCTCTCTGCTAAACGCCAAGGATGAAAGGACCCAGTGCATTTTAACGAGGATGTCACATGCTGTGATGCTCCGATGAATGGGACACATCTGGGTATTTTTGTTATGGTCTATCCACTTATATAAGGCATCACGTTGTGCTATTATCTAATTTCTGTTAAAACCACTGTTTTCTTCAATCGGTTGAAGACCAAGTCTTTAATTCATCACTCTGTTGCTTGTTTGTAATAGTCTCCTGCTGGCAGATGTACAGTATTTGGCATCTTACTCTGAGATATACTAATGGATTCTTTTCAAACATAAATAAAGCCGTACTGGCACAGCTGCTAGAAACGGCACGTTTCTAAATACAACTTGACAGGGTCAGTGCTTCAAAACAAACTGTTGGGTTTAGCTTTGGCGCAGTGTGATTTTAACACTTGGGTGTTATTCTTTGATGAATTTCCGTAGTCTTGTGTTGCTCTAGATTAATCCCATTGTGAACTGGTGGTGGAATTGCTTTTTTCATTTGTCATCCGATTATATTAATGTTGTGGCCACGCCTTTTGATGAATGCTGGAACTAAAGCACGTATTCAGCTGCTTTTGAAGACAAATGAGACCTTTGAAAAAATCATTTCTCTTTACTGTTTATTAATATACTTAAAAAGATGAATGTGAAACGGGGAAGCTAAGAGCCAGGCCTATGGATCATAATATACTTGCTCACAGAAGTAAAGAATAATGAAACTATTTTAAGCTATAAAGCCATGCTTGAATAATATGTCTGGTGTAAAATGCTGCAAAGCAAGAACTATTACCGGGTGGTTACTTTTTATAATCTTTTTGGAAAAGACAGCCATAAATATACACAGGTTTTCCTTTATTTTATGCAAACGTTCATTAAATATTTACTCTTGTGTTTTCATTTTCAGCTGTTCCTATCATCGTGTGTGTGTGTGTGTGTGTGTGTGTGTGTGTGTGTGTGTGTGTGTGTGTGTGTGTGTGTGTGTGTGTGTGTGTGTGTGTGTGTGTGTGTGTGTGTGTGTGTGTGTGTGTGTGTGTGTGTGTGTGTGTGTGTGTTCTTCTATGACCAGTGAGCTATTTTCATGACTTGATCTCTTTGGGTGTGCGTTTCTTCCCATGCATTAAAAAAAAAGAACAAAAAAATTGTACATACTAGGTCCGGTCCTACGCTAGACTTCCTCACCTGGCATTGTGGGCCAATTAGTCCTAATGGTGGTTCCATTTCATGTTTAAAACATTTAACACATTTCGTGACAGTTTTTTTAAAAGGTATCGTTTTTGTGCCGAGGGATCGGAGATCTCAGTTTTTTTAATCTTTTTAATGCGAGTGTATTAATATCGCTGTTAGCTACTGTAAGAACGATCCGCGGTTGCTAGGAGACCCATGCATGCAAAAAATTATCTCTGGTTCTAAGTTTCCACAGTGCCCATAGTCCATTCACACTCTGTTTAGTGGACATTAGATAAAGCTACAACAACCATAGTAATGTCACTAATGTGATGTACAGTATGCTGGTAACTTCCCATTAATGGCCTTAAAAATAAACTGTTTGCAGTTTATAAGTAGCCTATAAATACATCATATTGCAGTGTACATGCTGCTACTGTACCTTGCAACGTCCATCAAAATGTAGTAGAGTAGACCCAAGTGAGCAGAAATGTTAAGCTGACAGGAATTATGGGGTCCACAGTAAACAGTACTGTAAACAGCTGCTGAAAATGATTGCTGAAAAATCTCCAATGTTCATGAAAATACATTATTTTGATGGCATGGTATAGATGTAGTGTGGTACATTTAAGAATTGTTTCACAAAATTGAATTATTAAAATTAGTTTGAATTCTATCCTCATGTAATCCATTTCAGTCATCGGAAATATAGCAGCCTACTTATGGAGTAGGATAAGCAATCTTTGCAACTGAACTTTGTACATATTTGTTTGCCTAACATGCAACCCTGGTTATATGTCCTATAGTCTGAAGCCACCTATGTTTTCTCACTTAGCAGACAGTGATGCAGAATGAACATTCAGGCATTGTGCTGTGTGCATGACACATGATTTCAAAGATACTATATACGTATGTATGTAGGCCTATATGTATATTTTATCTAAGAAGATACAGTAATGTTAATGAACACCAAAATCTTGCTCAAGTGACACTGTGGGTGGAAAACAGTGGACCTCAAACCACGATCTCTGCGTCTGCAAGCAATTTATTCGCCACTGAATTTTTACATCAGTTGAAAACATGGCAGGCACGCCGACAGAAGCCCGCTTGAGACCTGTGAGGTGTGCCAAAGTGGGGCGACAGCCGATCGAGTGACTTCAGAGATTAAAGATAATTTCGGTCTGGACGGTTCTGCTGATCCTCCCTCCTGTCTTCCTCCTCTTCCTATTTTTATCTTCCTCCTCTTTCCTCAAAATGCCTGGCCTGACATTGTTGCATGACAGACATGTATACTTTTAATATTTTATCATAAATTACGGCTGTCGATATTGAATGCTGTCAGTTTCCTGCAGCCCTTTACTGTAACGGACGGTCAAAATGTGTATTACAAGTGCTACACTGCACACTGTACAGTATCTAGCATGAATGCTTGCAGGGGAGTTTTCCTTTTTTCCCCCTCAGTAGATAAGGTTTAATGATTCATTTAATTAAGAAATAGGCAAACCTTCTGCTGGATTCCTCCTTATTCCATTATTTATCAGTTAAGCTGAAGAGGGGATTAACACATTGTTCCCAGTTATAGTTCACTAATTAATGGTGTAAGTAGTTAAAGGTAGGATGACTCAGTCATGGCAGTAGAGACAACACAAAGAGGCGGAGGTACAGTACAGTAGTACCTTGAAGAGATGTACTTCACTATCACACTTGCATATTGTTGCTGTCGGGCAGAAACCTTGTATCTCCATATTTAATCTTCTGTTTTTAAAAACATAAAAAGATTCCCTATTTAATACTTTGTTGTGCAAAAGTAGAGAAAATATCTTGTAGATCAGATATTGTCGCTATATATTTGCACATTTTAACCTACAGTCCATGTGGCAAAATGGGGACGCCTGGTTATAATATTATTATTAATAATAATAATACATCAGATTTAATGTATATAGCGCTTTTTTAGTACCCAAAGTCATTTTACAATAAAACAAAGCAAAATCTATTAGGTTGAAACTGGTTATGTCTGCCTGTGGGTGTTTATAAATATTTAAGCTATAAAAAATATTAAGTTTAATTTTTTTTTTCTTTAACAGGTTTGGACATACAAGGTTTCTGCCCGATAGTAACAATATTTCAGAAAACACACCACTTCATGATTATATACTGAGGTTTTTATTTTTTATTTTTACTCTATGTTTTATCGATGAATGAATGAATCATTGAATGTATATGTATGAATGTTTAACATTGATATTTGCTTTGCACAAGAACCAAAAACAATATCAGAATTATCAACAACCGTATATGTGACAGCACAGCACATAACATAATATAACATAAAACATACAGCTATATGTAAAGGCCCTTATCCAAAGCAGCTTAAAAGTGCAAGATTGGGATAAGCAAAGTAAACATGAAAAAAAAACCAAGGCAAACACAAGTCGAGTAAAGAGATAACAATGTGGTGCCTCAAAGAAACTAGGATACCAAGTAAACAGTGAACCTAGCATGTAAACAACATGAACAAGCCACCAAGAAATCGATAAAGCCCATCGTAAACAGCAAGTACAAGAAAGTCCCAAATTCAGACCATGTGAACAGAGCTTCTTATGCAGCTGAAAAGGATGGTGTCTTGACAAATGATGTGATGCCTTTTTTAGTCCACACATCCTGGCTATGCTACTATTCCTCCACCCTGAAGTGCATATCGTTGCTGTTGGGTGGAATCCAAAACTGTTTCTTTTGTAGTATTATTTTAAAAACATTAAGAAAATAGCTGATCTATGAGCTCACAACAGTTCTGAGCTTGTAGATCTGCTTTCTTCACTACTTTTGTGTGGCACTCACGCGAAATCATGGTGCATCATTTATGAAAAAAAACATAAAAAGGTGAAATATTGAGATACAAGATTTCTGCCCGACGGCAATGATATTTAGAGCGTAGAGGGTGCAGTGGATCTTCTATGATCTTATGAGCTAAATTCACGGTGTACTTGTACAGAATAATTACACATCACTACTGTATTTAAAGCCACTGTCCCAATTGTACATTTCAAAGCCCTTATAAGACCACTAAAACCCCTTATACTCTAAATCACTATCTGTACTTTTAAAAGCCCTTGTAGATCACTATACATTGAAAAGGCCTGGTAGTCCATTTTTAATAATGATCATTTTAAATGCGTGCTATTATCTGTTGAGGACTATCTTAGGAACTGTCAAATCCTGCTCTATGCACTCATACTGTGTTCTCTTTATGTGGATTCTAAATGTAACAAGGATTATTCAATAGTTCTCAGATTTTGTATCTTTTATCGTGCCTAATTCGTTATTTGAACATTTATACAATATATTGTCCATTCAAGCCTTTGGACGTGAGTATTTACCACTTGAAGGATATCATCCCGATTCTGGGGTAAACATTCACAGAAAACAAACTTTTTGTAAAATGTTTTGACAAAATGTCCACCACAAGCCAGCATAGCGATGACCCCTGTCCTTGCCTATATGTACAGGAGGAGTTGATGGGGTATTCAGGTCTGCCTGTACTGACATCTGACTTTGTTGCCCTGCTTAGAGTCAGGACACCTAAAGTTAGACCTCAGTCCTGCATAGCTCAATAATGCTACAGTACCCATGCCCTTAGACAGGGGTGCAGGAAAGCAGTGCAGAAATAGAAATGAGACAAGCAGCAGGTGTCCAATGACTTTCTGAGAGACTGCTTGACTGAATATCAAAGCAGCAAGGCCACAAAGTCTTTTTTCCAGACATGATTTCCAGAAACTCCCACAGACCCAAAGTCTTCTTAAGCATAATCAATAAAGTACTTAACCCTGTTGTCACCGCCTGTCCTGGTGCAACTCCTGAAAGCCTGTGAAGACTTTTTTTTAACATATTTTCTGGGAAAATTGATAGCATTAAGACAGAGGTCTTCAACAGGGGGTCTGGGACCCTTAGGGGGTCCTCAGAGTTACTACAGGGTTGCCACCAAATCTTGAACCTTGAAATCTTGAATCTTGAACAACTTGAACCCTCGGCTCACATCCCAATTCTGAGGAGAACTTTAGTCAAAAATAGCAGATCTTGCGAGGCGTTGAGAGCTTGTAGATCAGCTATTTTCGGCGTGAAAGGTCAAGTTTAGTAAGTAACGACGATTTAAGTGGTCAAAAGTCTCACACATTAACACAAATCTAACCGACTGATGACAGTGCTGTCAAAAAAGTTTCTATCTATGAAATCAATGAAAATCTGTATCACACATTTATACAATATGTAGAGGGGGTCCCTGCTTCATGTCTCTCTCAGCTAAGGGGTCATTGGACTGAAAGCGTTGAAGACCCCTGCATTAAGATGTTGCATCTCACAACCTACCCACCCATGATACATCCAAGTTATTCACAATGTCCATGTCGTCCTGCTAGTATAAGTTTGAACCCGTCTCTCTCTCTCTCTCTTCTAATGGGTGTAGTCTCACATGTTGGACTGGATTTTGTGCCCAATATTTTGTCCATTATGAATAATTACCTTCTCTGATAAAAAATGGGAAATCCGGGCACTCAAAGTTAAAAAGCCATACCATAGCCATCGGTTTTACTCTTTCTTCATCAAGGCCATCCTTCTCAGTTGCTTCAGTTCCATCCTTCTTTAATGTAACTTTTCTCTTCTACCCTGGATTTGAAACGGGCTCCTGTGCAAGAGCTGAAATCTTATACCGGGCCGGTAAATCACCGACTGGGTCGCTAAATCTACCGACCGGGCCGCTAAATCACCGACCTGGTCCCGGTCGGTGATTTTGCAGCCCGGTTGGTAGATTTAGCGACCCGGTCGGTAGATCTAGCGACCTGGTCGGTGATTTTGCAGCCCGGTTGGTAGATTTAGCTACCCGGTCGGTAGATTTAGCGACCCGGTCTGTGAAAACTACCGACCAGGTTGCGACCAGGTTGGAGGTCGCTAAATGATCTCGCTCCTACTGGAGGAGAGTCTGGGAGTCCTCCATAGACAACGCTTTACGATGACGTAGTTACTCATTTTTACTGACAGGTCCAGTCCGTAGTCATCAGCGCATCAAAACATTGTCGGCAGAACAGCAAATACGTCTTTTCCAGACAGAAATTCCAAAAATGCTAACTGTTGTTCTTTTTTAAGTTCTGAGATGCTGTTGATTTCAGATAAAACTTCGCTTAATAAAGCTTTTATTTGCGATTTGTCGGGTATGGGAGCCGCCATGTTTATTTTCAAAATGTGAGAGCTGCGGCAGCCGCTCGACCAAATGTAATGCCTCCATGCTTAGTGCTCCTCAGGATGGGGGTCCCCAGTTGAAATATTATTATTTTAGGGGTCGCGGCCTGAAAAAGTTGAGAACTGCTGCAATAGAAGAGCAGGGAGACAAAATACAACCACCCCTGTTGTATAAGTTGGACAAAATTCTGTGTTTTGGAGAAAGTTGTTTATTTCTCTTCTTCTACTGAGTCAGCTCAGCTCTCTTTAAGGTGTCAAGCAATTTACTATTGCCCGTTCATTCAGGGAATCGTGCAATTTTAATTCAGCTGGACCTTAGTGCTGCATCTGATGCGGTCAATCAAACTTGTACCGTGTGGGGTTGGCATTCGGTTAAACTGCCTTACAATGGTTTGCTTCATACCTCAAAGATTTAGCTGTTTAGATTGGGAACCTTTTTCTTCATCAGTGGCACCTGTCATCTGTAGAGTACCTCATGGTTCTAATTTGCTTTCTTTTCTTTAGCTCCCTTTGGGATCTGTTACAGCTGTTAAGCCAAAAACATAGCTCTAACTCTCTTTTAAGATGTGAGATGATCACTTCATGAAGTCAATTCTTTTATGGCCTGAGGACATCAAATGTTGGATGGCAAAAACTTTCTCCAGCTAAACCAGACAGAGTGAAATAGAGGTTACCTTATTTGATCCCTGTGAATCAGATTTTTAGCAAAACATCTAGGCCCTCTAACCTCAGAGCTATGGCCATTCCTCTCTTTTAAGGATCTCAAGATTGTTTTGACTGGATGTCTTCCTGTATTGGTTATTCCTGTACATGGGAGTCAGTCAGCTTTTTCTCACCTGCAGCTATAGGGAAGTATATTTTAGACTACACAAAGTCTGCTAGGAAACTCGGGAAGAGGCCTATGTGATCCAACATGAAACCAGGTTCCATCATCGCCCATTGTGTACAGTCCCATCTAATATGATTTTTGTAAAGAAATTGGATACAGTAAGGCAGATTTAGAGTATCCAAGTGCTTATGTATCATTCACCTAAAATACAGAAATGAAATTGGCATGTAAATATGATATTAATACACCTATATCAATTAAGGTTAAGTCTTCCATTATTTCACAGGGAGAAAAATCACCTGATCGTGTAAACTACTGTACATTTAAAAGCCCTGTCATTGAGAGAATCTTGTATCAGGATGTGAAGAACCTCTTTATCCGTCAGTGCACCCTCTCATTGTTTGTTAATCTCGTTGACGCTTCAAAAGACCTCAAAAACAAAACATGGAAGCTGTCAGAAAACCTGCGAATTTCCTCTTAGTTACGAGAGTCCAGTTCAAATTCAGACCTCTTCATTCTGAAAATGTATTATGCTGCTGACAGCATTCAGATAATGATGTGGATGGATTTTTCATCTCCCCTGGTATGAGCTAGGCAGCGCACACTACAGACAGACAGCATGTGATGTGTATAGCGCGAGTCCTTGTGTAAATTTCAGAAACATCAATGGGATGGGGGCACATAATGTCAATGAGAGGCTGTCCAGTGGTGTAAAGTAACTAAGTACATTTACTCAAGTACCGTACTCGAGTACAATTTTGAGGTACTTTTACCTCTAATTCACTACATCTCACAGACAAATATTGTACTTTTACTCAAAATCAGTTATTTGAAAATTGTAGTTGCGAGTTACTTTTCAGATTAAATTATTATATTATAAAATATACATGAACCACTATTTCATACATAGGTCGATCTACACTGTGAGCTTGTAGATTTTCAAACATTTTAGTACTTTTACTTTTGTTGCGTTAAGTATATTTTGATTCCAATACTTTACTGAAGTACATTTTGAATCCCAGACTTTTACTTCTGACAGAGTATTACTACATTGCAGTATTGATACTTTTACTTACAGTAAGTAAAATATGAGAGTACTTGCGCACAGACCGCATGTGATGCGCAGAGTAAATTTGAGAAACATCAATGGGATGGGGGCACATAATGTCAATGAGAGGCTGCAGGGCTGGGGACTGGATCAATCGGCCTCATTATGATATCCATGGGCTGGAGATTATTAAACAGAGAACCCTTACCTATAGATCGACACACATCTGACCCCACTGTTCCCTCTGGGGCTGAATTCTCTCTCGCCCTGTTCTGGATGTTCTCAAATAATATGGCAGCTTATTAACCACTTTTAACCTGGCTTCCCTATATTTTGGGCATGTCGTAATAGGGGGAAATTGTCCAAAAATCCCACCCAGCGTGAAGTGAGTGGTGCTATTTATGAGTTCATTGTGGGCTCGCTTCAGCGAGCACGCATTAGTTGTCCCCAACTTAAATGGATTCTTTATTCCACCACTTTTTTGGCATCCTACTGCGTCCACATTCTTTGAGCTAGAAAGCGAAGCGAAGCTTGGCCAATGTGGGATGGGGCGGGACATACAGTACGTACGAACAGACCAAGCCAGATGTACTGTAGAAGCGGTTATCACCGCTCAAAAAATGTCATAATAGTGAAAATAGCTGATCTGCTATTTTGACTATTCTGCGTGTCACTAAGTATATCCTGTACGGCTCAAGTGGTTAATCCTCCATCGTATTAGAGCAACATAGCAAATAGCAACTTCAACACACAGCATTATCAATATACATATGGCAGCACAAGATGTTGGTAAATCCATTGAAAATATGCATGTATGCAGTTCCATAAATCTAGCCTAAAGTATGTACTGTATGTCTGCATACATACATGTATGAGGTACATCCCCCCCATCCCAAATCTAATCCCATACTGCATTTGTAGAACAGGACTTCACAAACCATTTCTCTTGGGAGAACAACAGCGGACCAGAGGTGCACAACAAGCAATAATGAAAGGAGGTTGTTCCTCCGCGGCTACATCTGTGTATGTCATTTAGATTCCTCTTCATTAAGTCCTTTGGCAATCACGCAACATTAAACTACTGTTATTCTTATTGGTATACTTCGTTCTGCAGCTGATGGCTTTCATTACCGCCGGCCAAATAGGAATCATATATGCACAGTATGTTAGTGTTGCAAGGAAGCAGGAAATGAAACGGCAAGACAGCTGACCGCATTCAACAGCCTCAGAAGAATGCAATATTAAAGGTGGTGAAGGGATGAAAAAAATTGCCACTCATGTTCCGCTTGTACTTACAAGCAGCTGTTCTTTTCATGTATAAATGTATGTATGTATATAAATAAATGAATACAGTACATACAGAAACAGAATATCATCGGGTGGAAACCTTGTATGTCCAAAGGGGGAAATTGAGAATGGATCCCGTGAACAAGCTCTTATTTATGTTTTAACTGGTTTACTTTTTATAGAAACCATTGACAGACTTAACCACTTTCGACTAGGTTTAGAATTCACCAAAATCTTTAAAAAATCGCTACATAGCCAATGTATTTTTTTATATATTTTTAAGGCCTTTATTTGTAGTGGAACGTGGAGATGGACTAGAAACAGGAATAGAGATAGAGATGGGGAGAGACATGCAGTAAAGATCATAGAGAACGGGACTCGAACCCGCTTACTACATTAGAGCCTAGGTACCCAGGGTAGGTGTGCTGAGCACAACTGCTCTTTTCTCAGTAGTGCCTTGCACAATCACAGAGACAAACTCTTCAAGCTTACAACACATCGCCTGTAGATCGGATATTTTCTATACTTTCGCTTGACATTGTCATATATCAAAGTATGAAATATGGAGGAGATACAAGGTTTCTTTCTACCTAACAGCAACATTGTCCCATATGTGGCCAATATGCACATGCTTTAACTATTTTCTCTCTCTCTCTCTCTCTCTCTCTCTCTCTCTCTCTCTCTCTCTCTCTCTCTCTCTCTCTCTCTCTCTCTCTCTCTCTCTCTCTCTCTGCACACAGGCCTTCCCGTGTATATCCACAGGCATCTACGGTAAGATCATTTCCTTTCATTACTTTCTTCCCTCCATAGATTTTCATTTCAGACTGTTTAGATTCTGTTTGTTTGTTTTTGCCAGTAACTGACTCTATTGCTTCTTCTCTTGTAATCACTTCTGGTTCACCTTCACATGAGTTATATAATATACTATAGTATAATCTTCTATCCATGATTGTGGACTAGGCCTATATATCTTTGTAATGGCTAGAATTTTCCTATAGACCTTTTTCCAGACCGCTGCCGTGTAGCTGCTGTGCAGTGCTGCAGTTGTGACCGCCACTCTGAGAGATCGGTCTATAGGCAAACATAAACTTTCATAGCCGGTAACCTGAGACATAATAATATACTGAATGATGAAACAATAATTGTGATACCTATACATTAATATAATAACCATGATAAGTATGATAGAAACAGTAGTAACTTAAGTCTTTGACTGACATAAATTATAGCAATTCTCCAAAATAAGTTATAGATTAATAAAGGAATGGTGAATCAAGACATTACCTTGATGCCCCCCCCCCCCCCCCCCCCCAACCCCCAAAAAACATTACATAAAATGAAATACATTAATAAAGATTGTACATATACAGTATTGTAATGCTTTTTCAAATCCTGTAAATACTTGGGGAGAAAAATATAACGGAGTTCAATTCAGCGTTGGGGACTTGGGGTTCACGTTGCATCTGTGCAGCATGTTGCTGATGAGGATGCTGCTTATTGCTGCTGACTGTGTGCCGTGCGCTGCGTTGCCACTGGGAGAGCGTCACACTAGTCCACCAACAGTCAATTCAATTTTCAATTCAATTCAATTCAAAGGGCTTTATTGGCATCAATATAATACAATCAGAATGAAATGTGTACAATTTGAAGGGGTGGAACAGTTTTCATGTATGGAGATTACTCGATGCAGACAGTGCAAGGATGTGTACACCATGATTTGTAGTATTTAAGGTGGTTGTGTTCCATTTGATATCCTTCTCCTATCACAGCAGCTCACAAATCTTGCTGCTGTGTTTGCACATTGTCATACTTCACCCAGTAGATATGGGAGTTTTTCATCATTGGTCATGTTTTCAAACTCTCTTTGTGTGGTTATGATCTGTGGGAAGTATGTGTCTCTGTATGTGTCTCTGATTGGTACAGTGGGCAGGCGGTTAGGAAGTGTAGTTCAGTTTCCACTTCATTTTGTGCGCAGTGGGTGCAAGTCTGTTTTCTCTAGGGAGCCAGGTATGCCTATGGCGGCCTTTCTCGATCGCAAGACTGTGCTCACTGAGTCTGTACCTAGTCAAGATTTTTCTTTTTTTGGGTCTGTCACCTTGCTCAGGTATTCTGCCACTGTGTATTCTCTGTTTAGGGCCAAATAGCATTCTAGTTTGCTTTGCTTTTGGGTTGCTTCTCTCCAATGTGTCAGGTAGCTTTTTTTGTTTTTTTTGTTGCTGTTTTATAATTTGGTCTAATCCAGTGAGTTTTCTGTCTGGTGGCTCAGATTGTGTTTGTGTGCAGAGTTCTTGGACCAGTTGGCTGAGGGGGCTCTCACATCAAAGACATGGGGGCTGTGCAGCGCTAGGCCTGCTGTGGTGGGCCTAAACAGGCTGTTCAATAAATAAACAGCTTAGCGCGTCCCATAACCACGTCTCCTACAGAACAACAGCTGATTAAGACTGAAGATCTTCACACACAGCAGAGGGCAAATAGAGGAGGGACGTTTCAAAGGGGCTACAGCAGTGTGACTTTTATCATTCTGGGCTCCGTCCCAAGACGTGCCCTGTGATCCTTCCTTTGAACACGCTGGCCCCATGCTCACCGCTCGGGCATTTTGACATTTTCTGTGCGTCCTAGATAACCTTTTGAGGTAAACTTCCAGTTAGACAACGTAAACAAAGGCTTTTTAGTGAGGCGTGGGCACTGCACTCCGATCTGTTTGTCTCCGCCTGTCTTCCTGTGACCTCTCTACAAAAAGAACCGACCAAAAAAAGATACATAAAGTTATGTCGTCACTGTCGGTTTCATATTTGTATGTTTTTACGTCAAGTAAAGCCCTGCTTCATCACACAATACTGTTGTCGCACAAAACTAGTTCAAATAGCAGATCTACAAGCACACAACGCCTCGCGATGCGAAGCGTTGTGTGCTTGTAGATTGGCTATTTTCACTAGTTTAAATCATTTTAAAAATGATAAATACAAAACGGTTTTGGACACAAGGTTTCCGCACGACAACGACGATATACTTTCTCTTCCCCTGTTAACACAGGCATGCCACACAAGCACCCTTGTGCACACACACACGTACCGTAGGAGACACCATATACTGTAAATATCCGTGCATGAATGAGCGTGACCCATTTCCAGCCCTCGGTTGTATAGTGGGCAAAACAAATCCCGAGCCCCCGACGTCGTGACAGAGAGGAATCAGGGACACGTTATCCGAGGCCTTTGTGGCGAGCAAACACAGATTCGTCAGGAGCGCTAATGCTAATTGACACGGTTCCTCACGCCTCCATATTCCAGGGGGCTCAGTCAGCAGCGCTGACAGATGATGGCGGGGTAGGGCGTAGCAAGGGGTGGCGCACGGGGGTACCTCTAGACGCGTGGGAAGAAAAATGAGGGCTCACGCCGCGCTGACAGTCCAATCCCTCAGTCCGACCCATTAGCCACAACAGAATTTCTGCACGGTTAGCGTGTCGGGAGGTACCACCCATAAACAAACTGGCGCCCACCGTGGGCCACAGGGTCACATGGCATGATAGAGGTTATTAAGTGTTGCTCCTGTTCGCCCATCAATCACGTCCTGTGTGACCCGGGGTTTAAACGGATTATTCCTTGCGAGGAGGAGACACCTCTCAATGTCTCACAAGATCAGTGCCAATAGTCAAGCTGGAGTTCAGCCGCCCGCGCCAAGACTGATACAGCATAGTTTCTCTCATGTATTCTTCCTCTCTCTCTCTCTCTCTCTCTCTCTCTCTCTCTCTCCTCTTTCTTCTCACTCTCTATCAATCGTTTATTATTATTTATTATATTACTCTCTGCTCTGGCATATCTCTTTCTCATACACACATGCACGCATGCACACGTGTTGATTTTGCTAACGTTTGTGGACGTTACCTTGACTCACAGCTTTTATATATCATCTCACCTCACCCTAACTTTAATCCTACCATACATACATGCTGCATAACCCTAGCTTTAACCCTAACCTTATGAAACTGCTGTAAAATAAAATGGGGGCTGCCAGTGTTGTCCCCAACTAGACCGTTTCCCTGTCATCCCGAAATGATGTCCCGATGTCAGGAACACACACACGCGCACATGCGCACACACACTCGCACACACGCACACGCACACAAACACACACACTCGTTGGTATAAAGGTTCAACCATATGTAAACTCACTCGGAAAGGGCACATAAATAAATAAATCCTTCTTGCTTTGAAATGAAGCTTTTCAGGCAACAGAGCGTACAATTTAGCAACTCACTGCAGACCTTGTGGCAGGTAGAGAAAGAGCACCCTAGAACAGCCTTGTAATCGACTCTAAGCTTTAGGAGGCACCTGCCATTATCAATCTTGGCGCAACAGCTCAGGACCTACTGGTGCAATACGAAGCCAAGGGCAGGAACATTCAGCTTCCTATTTAAGTGACACTTTCTGCCATGCACTTGCATTTATAAACCTGTGAGTCGCTCTACCTCTCTGCTCCGCTCATGACTTATCAGTAACCGCTTACTGCCCCTCGACACCAGGGATGGGACGATATGAACATTTCATGTCATGATTATTGTGACCGAAAAAAATGTGATTTATGATATTATCGCGATAATCCAAATATCCCTAACATCCATAATCCCGGGCGGAGCATTTGGCAAAAAATAGCCGATCTACAAGCCTTGCGACGCATTGTGAGCTTGTAGATCGGCAAAGAGATTTGGTCGAGAGTGAAAAAAATACTGTATCAAGTACGTTATTTCCAGGTCCGTTTTACCAATTGTGTCCCAATTTGGCTGGGAGCCAGTCATTGGATTTTTATTCATTTTCATTTTTTCATTTCATTTGAAAGCTGGGGATCATAGCTACAAAATGATATATTGGTTGTGGAGATTGACCCAACAGTTTTGAAGATATGGCTTATAGAATGATGCCATGCTGAAATACTACTTTTGAGATATTCAAGTTCTAAATACATTTCTAACCTGCAAATGACCTGACGATCTCTCACATTAATTAAAAAAAGTCTTATTTACATGCAGAGTTAAGCTCTGGCGTTTAAGTGAAATGTAGCCTGAAATTTATGAAATGCTTTAGTGGCTTTATCACATTTTAGTGAGAAAAAAAAAAAAAGGTATTTTCAGTCCCTGTCTAAAGCTGTACTTTCCGAGATGACTGGCTCTCAGTGAGATTGGGACACAATTATAGAGGGTTTAAATGGTAGCTCGGCAAATAAAAGGTGAATTGATCCCAGTGCATGACGGAGGACAATTTCATGATACATTTTAATCTCCACTATACTATTATCGTGAGTGTTTTTTATCACGATAAACAATAATAACGATTATCGTCCCATCCCTACTCGACACGCGCCCTCATCCACCTTTGGCCCATCTGTCTCTGACACGGATCTGAGGATTGTTGACTGAGGTTTTTTATTTTTATTTTATTTATTTATGTTGAACCACATGAACTGGTGGTTGTGCAAGATAGGTAGATGTAATCCACCTAGGTATGTCCACGCTGCCTTTTCCACTGTGTCCAGATCAGAAAGGGTCAGGCTGCTAAGAGTTTTTTCACCCATGCAGCCATCTTCGTGATCCAACTGCATCCAAAAACCCTGTGTCCAGGATTAGGAGGAGAAGCCATTCATGGTACCTTATCTCCCCCCGGTGATGGCTATAGTAGTGCCTGGCTTGTCCATGATGCTAGCAGCAGGCCTTCCCCGACACTCTCTTATATCCCAGGATTTGCTTTGGGGGAGCTTATCCGGGGCCGAGGGTTTGGGAATTTCAAGGTACACACTGAGCAACGTGCTGTATCAGTGGGTTGCAGAGAGTGCGCTCGGTGGGGGCGGGAGCCATCCCCAGCTCCATTTAACACAGTTACACAGCGTGCTTTGTACTCAACGCTAGCCTTATTCTACCATTTTCATGGATGATAAGCCAAATGTAAAAATACTCAGCCACCCACAGGACAATAGACTCTGCGCTTTGAAAAAAACCCCGGTTGGAGTGTTAAACTTTTTCCCGTCGCAGTTGGGCATCAGACGCTCGTTGAGTATGTGTATGTGTGTGTGTGTGTGTGGCGGGCGTTTGTCTCTTTTTAAAGAAAGTAAAATGTCAGATGTTAATTTTAGCATGTAGGACAAAAGCATGGCATCACCTATATGGAATGCTTCCAAGGAAGGTCACATCCATGGGCAGCATGGAGACTTTCTTTACGCCTCTGTTTCTTTTCTTTTCTTTTTTTTTCCTGCTGTCTGTACTCCTCTCCTGCAGTCCTCTCTCTCCACCCTCTCTCTCTATCCCGCTCTCCATCTCTCTCTCTCTCTCCCGCTCTCTCGCGCTTTCTCCTTCTGCGGGATGCAAAGTCGGTCATGGTCACAGCCCTGCCGTGTCCCAGTGTCGGTGCAGAGAGGAGCCCCGGGCCATTTGACACCCAGGCTGTGGCGTCTGGCGTCCCGGGGCAGCACTCTGTCCTCCACCCTGGGTCACACCACCTCTCCCCTGAGCCCCGACGGGGCGACAACCTCCTCTCTCTCCACACCTCTCTTTCTTTGCCAAAGACGCAAGGCCAAACATCCTCTTCTGCAGCGTTCCAGCGTTGCACTTTACCGGTTCCTCCGTCCACATTCGACCGACTTTCATAATAATAATAATCATCATAAATAATTAATTTATTTGTATAGCAACTTTTCCAAAGCGCTTACAAAGTGCTTCACGCAGCTCATATGAGAAAATAATAACAATTAAAATGAAAAATAATATTAATAACAGGAAAAAAGTAATAAAAATGAAAATGACATTTAACACACATTTACAGTACTGGCATGCACTTGCCTAACTTACCAACCCTTTATTCCTTACAGCAGTAACGAATAAAAGCAGTCTAAATGGGCCAGTAGTCTAAATGTTAATAAATATGCACACACATAAACCAAACACACACACACACACACACACACACACACACACACACACACACACACACACACACACACACACACACACACACACACACACACACACACACACACACACACCTCATAGCCATTTTACATTAAATGGTTCAGTCAGCATGGATAAATAAAGTCCAACCATCCCAGCCAACCTTCACAGAGAACAGAGATACCAGTGTGTGTGTTTGTGTGTGTGTGTGTGTGTGTGTGTGTGTGTGTGTGTGTGTGTGTGTGTGTGTGTGTGCCTGCGCGCGTGTGTGCGTGTGTGTGTGTGTGTGTGTGTGTGCGTGCGTGTGTGTGTTCAAGAATATGGGGAAGAAAAAAATGTGGCTTTGAGGCAAAAGAAAATAAATAAAAAGGCATCAGGCTGTGGCTCCATGCCTCATAATATACACCCACTCAGGGAAAAAAAGAAAATACTGTGTGTAGTTGTGCAGTATACAGGCCTATACTGATATAGTTGCAAACTCTGAACAGGAATGCATCATACTACAGACATAAACATGTGGATTTCCTCCTACTTGCTGTGTCAGGTGATGCTGCTACTTCCAGTCCTTCTCGGCAGAGAGAAGAAACAAAAACACCTTAGCTACACAAGTTTCTTGCAAAGTTACTTCTGTAAATTGATGCTGCAAGAGAGTCGCCACGGAGTCGCAAAAGATCGATGGACTTGCTTGTGTATATTGTCCCGTTATTTTGTCCCGATTTGATGCAGTGTTTGTAAACGCACTTCTTTCCAAAATCCAGAAAACACAAGCGCAATCTGTGCTTCCTGGGTCTGTGATTCTATTTTCCCCTTTTTTATTTGTTCAGTTGGTTCGGTTTTATTCGATGGGGACGATGCAGTTTCACATAGTTCCAGTACAGATGATGTGCTGTACCGAGTGTAGGCCTATAGCTATTGCAAATTTTTCCTTTGGGATTTACATATACTGCACAATGTAATTAAAGTTGCATTGCATTACAGCACAATTTTCATTACCATAAAACAGTACATATACACTGATGATATAAAATACAAATACAATAATAATGTTTTCAAGAAGAAAGACCTATCACTGCCCTAATTATCAATTAGCCTAGATAGTGTCTATTTGAATGTACAGATGTGCCATTTCAAAACCTCACATATCCTGCCATTGGCAAGACAGTAGATTTTCAGGGGATTTGTAGAACATTAAGCTTGTAGATCAGCTATTTTTGCTATTTTATGATTTGTGAACTTCTCTGACTTCTAAGTTTAAATTTACCTATGGAGGTGGATTCTGCTTTTCAATGGGAATGGAGTGGTTTCTTTACATTTGCGAGTTTCTGCCAAAATACGCTTCATTCTCCATAAAGATAGGAAAGGAAAAACAGGGGAAGAAACCTGTGGAAAAAAATGCATTTTCAGGACAATTGCAGGAAAAGAGCACAAAATACTGAAGAGTTTCTGTATGCACCCTAATGTGCTTTCTTGCATCCTAAGCAGTAAATGAGTGTGAACACTGACAGTGTAATAATTGTACATTTCTGCTGTAGCACTAATGGCTCTGAACCAGAAAATTCACCAATATCACATCAACGTCGTCCTCAGCACTGTCACAGAGGCCATAAAAATCAGTTTCCTACGCATGCATTGTGAAAGTGCAGCCCCAAGCCCTTTCTCTTAATTGCAAGAGAGATTCGAATTCCATTTTTCTAACATTGAAAACTTCCAATGTTAAGAAATGTCTCAATATGCCCGAGGAACATTTCTCCTTGGGACTGCTAACAATTGCACCAAGCTGTTAAAGAAAACCAAAAAAGATCTTAAGTAATGGACACAGGGTCTGGTTGTGGTGGCACCAGTCTAAGCAAGTTATTTCAGACATCGCTCTCCCCAGCAACCTTTTTTTGTGCTCCTCCTGGAGGACTCCACAGCGTTCCCTGGCCAGTGAGTTCTGGGTCTACCCCAGGGGTCTCTCCAACCCGCTGGACGTACCTGGGGGAACCTCCGAGGGAAGACACCCAGGAGGCTTCCCGATCAGATGCCCACAATAGCCCCTCTACTGGCTCCTGTCCACGTGGAGAAGCAGCAGCGGTTCTATTCGGAGCTGCCGCCAGTCGTCTGAGGTCCTCGCCCTATCTCTAGAGCAGGGGTCTTCAACAGGGGGTCCGGGACCCCTAGGGGGTCCTAAGAGTTACTACAGGGGGGCTGCCAAATCTTTGTGTGATAGGATCATGTTTTTTACATTAACCATTTGAACCCTAGCATCCCTAATCTGAGTGGAACATTAGCCAAAAATAGCAGATCTACAAGCTATTTTTGGCAAGTGGTTTGTAGAGGGGAAAGAAGAGCAGACTCCGTGTTTGTCGGATCAAGTGGTTAAATGTCTGAAAATACACATTACTCCAACATGATGACAGTGCTGTAAAACAAGTCTAAGCTGTCTAAGAAATATCTGAACATTTTAATCTGCAACAAAATGTTATACAATAATAGTGGGGGTCCCTGCTCCATCGCTCTCTCAGCTAAGGGGTCCTTGGCCTGAAAACGTTGAAGACCCCTGCTCTAGGAATTCCCTACAGAGGAAAATAAAGTTGGCCACTTGTATAAGCATTCTGGTTCTTCTGAGCACTACCCATAGGTGAGGGTTGAAACGTAGATTGACTGGTAAATCGAAAATCCTTTGCAATCCGGCTGGGCTCCCTCTTCAGCGGTCTGGTAAAATGCCCACATTACTGCGGATGCAGCACCAAAGCGTTTGTCCATCTCACACTCCATTTTCCCCTCACTCATGAACAACATCCCGGGGCGCTTGAACTCCTTCACTCGGGGGCAGCGACTTACTCTTGACCCGGAGGGAGCAATCCACAGTTTTCCGGCGGAGAGCCGTGGCCTCGGACTTGGAGGTGTTGACTCTGATCCCGAATGCGTCACACTCGGCTGCAAAAGCATCCCAGTGTGTGCAGGAGGCTATACGGTCTGATGAAGTCAACAGAACCACATCATCTGCACAGATGTAATTCTGAGGTCCCCAAACCGAACACCCTCCTCCCCTCCCCTCCGCAGTGCCTTGAGATCCTGCCCTTGAATAACATGAACAGAATTGGTGACAAGGGGGCAACCCTGGCGGAGTCCAACTCTCACTGAAAACTCTCTGAAAAAAAAAACAATACTCTTTTTGACAGGGAAATGGTTCAATGATTGCTGGAAACAATTAAAAAGCTGTAACTAACTCTGCCTGCCTTGTCCTTTATGTTCTGGTCCGATTAGTTGGATATTATTATCTAACTTAGTACTTATTGAAAGCGGTTTCCAATTGAATGTCACCTCTGAGCTTAAACAACCAGGAATGCAGTCAGCATTGCATGTGTGTGATGCAAATGTTATTATAGCATTGTGTACACCTGTGACCTCTGATCATGTATGGCACAGCCTCTTCCTTCCTCCCTCTCCCTCTCCCTCTCTCTCTCTCTCTCTCTCTCTCTCTCTCTCTCTCTCTCTCTCTCTCTCTCTCTCTCCCTCTCTCCCTCTCTCTCTCTCTCTCTCTCTCTCTCTCTCTCTCTCATTCTCTCTCCGTCTCCCTCTTCCTCTCTGGCGGATGCTGTGCTCCGCTTGGTGATGAAGTAGGGGAGCCTTCAGCAGAAATAACACTGCACCACCTGAGTCCTCATCAGAGGCGCTGCGCTGCACATATCCCATCAGTGCGCCTCACTAAGACAAATCTCCCTGTGCCGGCCATATTCCCAGCATAGGAGAGAGCCGAGGCAGGCAGTGCAGGGACCCTGGAGGGCCATGCAATCACACACACCCACCCACCCCCCAATGCCAGCTCTCCACCTCCTGACAGATTAGCTTCTTGCTGAACGCTTCGCACAGTGAACAGGACAAAAGAGAATGAGAAGAGGTTGTAGGGGTTGGATGGGGTAGGAGTAAAACGCTAAAACGCTTTATGATATTCAGTGCTCCGTGTGCATGGGAGCGTGACGAGAGAGATTGTGCTTGGTCAGCCCTTTTCCCAGCGTCATCCTCTGAGAGCGAAGCCGTCACTTGTGAGTTGTGTCAACGGCGGTACCGATAGCACTCTGACTCCTTCGGGCTACAGGGGCTGATTGTGTTTGTGTTGCAACTCAGAGACTTGGAGGAGAGGAGAGAGGACAAGAGAGGAGAAGAGGAGATGCTGGGGTACAGTTGGGTTGAGGGGGGGGGGGGGGGGGGGGGGGCTGTTGTGAGGGAGACAAATGATCAGAGAGAGGCTGCCGATGCACTGAGGCCACCGCCGTTGACCTTGCGCTGTGCACGTCGCTGTCAGGCACAGCTCCCGTGGCGGGGCTGTGCCCGGCGTCACTGACCCCTTTTCTGCATCTCCCCTTCTCCTCTCTCTCCTCTGTCATCTTCTGTCTCTCTCGCCCCCTTTCCTCGCTCTGTCACTCTCCGTCCCGGCCAGGGGCGTCACAAGGGGGGGAAGTAGGAGTTACTAGGCCCCAAGGTGGAGGGGCCTTAATTATTTTATACTTTAGCTATTGAAAAAGGCACCGCGCTGCAAGCTTGTAGATCTGATTTTTTAAGCGAACATTTGTAACTAAAATTTTGCTTCGGGGGTAGTCTCGCGTGGCCAGACTGTTGCCTCCGCGATTTGGGCAAATGCTCCTGGCATACAGTCTGGCAAACGGAAATAGAAACGATGAGTGCGAGATAAAGCGGATGTGACGCAACCGCTCCCTTGGTGCAGTAACAATAACATGTCCTACTGGAAGCGTTATGTCTCCTTTCAATATTTCTGGGGGTGTTATTTCGTCTTTCTCTGGTGCTATTGGTGTTACCTCCATGATGTTTTCAAACGTTTTCTTAAACTATACACCCATAACAAGAATAGGCCGCTCGAATGACTTTGCCTGAGCTATTGTATTTCTGTTATGTTTCCAATGGGACTACAGTTCAGTGCAGCACTGGCTACTTCCGATACTCGCCGTTCGGGAGCTGCCGTTCCAGACTCTATATAGCTTTCAGAGATTGTGGAATAGTTGTCTGGCTACGCGATACTACTTCTGGGGGGTCCCTGGAACTACATATTTTGTAATGGGGGTCTGTGGCCAAATACATGTCATTTTGGGGGTCCTTCACATGAAAAATGTTTGATCACCACTGACATAGAAAGGAGGATTTGAAATATTCAAAGACTCTGTGCCGCGCTGTGAACTTTTAGATCTGCTATTTTTCAATAGTTAAAGCACAACATAAGGTGTAATAATGTGTTCCCAGTATAAATGGGTTAAACCCCCTCCCCCTATGAAGAACATTCATGTAGGGCGGGGGCCCGCAGTGAATCTTTGTACCCAGAGGGTCCAGAATTAGGTGCGACACCCCTGGTCCCGGCTCTCTCTTTTCACCTCTCTTTCTAAATGGCACCCCGGTCCCCCCCTCCTCTGTGTCCCCCCCCTCTTTCTCTTTCTTAACACACTCTCTGTCTCCCCCTCTCTTTCATCTCCGCTATGATTAATAGGTAGAGCAGGCAAATCAATAGTGCATTTGTAGAAACTGCACACTAAATAGATTAAATGTACCAGCTGCCACCCAGCCTGCTACTTTAGGCCAGAACAGCCATATCATTTATGATTAAGACCTGTTCATAACCTGGGATTTAATGTCCGTGGATCCCTCTCTTCTCTTCTCCTCTCCTCGTCTTGTCTCTCATCAGGTTGCAGTGGCTGGGAGGGCATCGGCGTATATATATTTATTTATGACTTTATGTGTTTACGTTTCTGACACCTCTCTCCCGTTGTGCTGTGCGTGTACTGCTGCTCACACACAGCTGTTTCCACCCATCCCCCCCCCCCCACACACACACACACACCCGCCGTCTCTACTTCTCAGCCGCCTCCTCCTTTCACACATCTGCTGCGTTGCTTGATGTGTGTGAGCGTGAGCATGTACTGCACACCTGTGTGTTGACTGAGACACCTGTGTGTGCGCATGTACACGCATGCGTGCGTGCGTGTGTCAGAGCGGGCTTCTATCCAAGCTTCTGTATTAACCACTTGAGTCCTGTACACTTTGTCATACAACAAATAGCAAATATAACCAGTGTGTGTGATAATGATCTGAGAGTTCACACTAATAAATGAATCAGCTCTGTTGGAGTCCCAAAATGGATAAAGATGACCAGTTATTGCTGTATTGCAGAGGTCTTCAACGTCTTCAGGCCAAGGACCCCTTAGTTGAGAGAGAGATGAAGCAGGGACCCCCACAACTCTTTCATAGATTCCATATAGTTTCATTGTTTGACAGCACAATCATCAGTGTATTTTGGATTCATGTCAATTTGTGTTTTCAGATATTTAACCACTTGAGCCGTCATTACCTAATAAACTTGACCTTTCACTCTGTATTTAGTCTGCTCTTTTTCCCCTCTACACAAAACCTATTTTTGGCTACAGTTCTCAGAATATGGACACTAGGGTTCAAGTTGTTAATATAAAAAGGATTGGAAGATTTGGAGGACCCCCTGTAGTAACTCTGAGGACTCCCTAAGGGGTCCCGGACCCCCTGTTGAAGACCCCTTCTGTATTGTACATTGTGCAAAGAAAACACTAACAAACAGAGGAGTTATGGACCTGGCCCTTCCAGTGATATAAATCTCAGCACTCTGTTATAAGAGTTATAAGAGAACTTTATTTATTCTTTCATAGGCGTCATCATCAGTTTGATGGCATCCTGGAGATGGTTAAAGAGGACATCAATGATGACTCTCTCAGCATTGTCATATTGAAATGATGTTTCGAATGTGACGACCTGTAAATGCTCATAGATTTTCATTGGCTGTCAGTGTACCATCAAATCTATGCTATGAAAGTGATCGCAAAGTCAACGATATAGTTCGATGCTTTCTTTGTCGTTATAGTTGTGGTGTGGACGCCATCCACATGAGTTAGAACAATTATATATTTGATGTAAGTGTTAGGTTTAGTAATGTTTCTCTCAGGGTTAAGGTTTGGATAAGGAGATATGGACTTTTACTGTAATACAAGTGAATGCAATTGTGCAATTTTCTCAAAAGTTGTCTAAGCCCGTGCATGTGAGCGCATGCTGCGTGCGTGAGGAGATGGCTAAGAAAGGAAAAGGAAACTGCAAAACAAAGGGGTGTCATTGAAAAGGTTAACCGTGTTCATGAGACAGGAAGGCTCCGACCAGGATGAAGCGCGAAAGCGATTTGGCATGCGGGATCAGACCCTGAGCGCTGCGGTTCTCAGGGCACATGGTGAAGGGCCTCCCGTATCACGCTGCACACGGCCTGAACAGCACCACAGCAGAGCAGAGCAGAGCAAAGCAGAGAGAGCTCACTGGCTGTCAGGCCTGGCTGCTATGCAGCTCACATCCATCCTCTGAGTCCAGGGCTCAGAGCAGCAGGGCTGAGCCAGAGAGAGAGAGAGAGAGAGAGAGAGCACTTCAACCAATCTCTCTCCTCCTCCTCCTCCTCCTCCTCCCCCTCATCCTCCTCCTCCTCGGCGGAACTCAGCCACCGCTGTCAGAGACAGACAGAGAGAGAAAGAGGGGGGAGGTGGAGGAGCGAAAAAGTACAAAGAGAGAGAGACGTCAGGTGTAGACAGGCAGGGTGGAGGATAAAACTACTACCACGGTGACCGTCGAGGCCCCTGATTTGGGATTCATATGATATTGTTTGTTGGGGAGACCTCGACAGCCGGAAGTGTGAGGGCGAGTGAAGGGGTGGAATCATGAACTATAGGGTCCATATATCGTTTCATTATTTCTTACATCAGTTCTGAAAGGCGGCAAGGTCATCACAGGACTTGTAAGCTTTCAAGGTTTCATAGGTCAGAGCATGTTACAGTCACGGCAATGGCTCTGGAAGAGGGGGAGTGTTTGAGAATGTGACCTGTGTAATAGGCAGGAGGTTACAAGTGTTGGCGTGGCCCTTGTATTGATAGATGTGGGTTGGAATTGAGGTCTTGACCTCTCTCTTTAGAAGAGAACATATTATCTGTATCCTTTTCAACCTGTGGTCTCTTATGGCCCCCAGGGGTTGGGGAATGGGCTCATAGCTGAAGAGTTGGTGGTTCAAATTGTCAACCAGGTCACTCAGAAATTGGAAGAAAAGAAGAAAATAAATATTATTCTTTTTGCTTATGGCTAATGATTCCTGGTCTTAAAGGGGTATTTCACTCATAACATACTCAGGCTTTGGTGAGCACCCAGACCGTTTTTTAGTTGCTTGATTCAGCATTTAGACTCCATTATAACCATGCACAAAGGGTTTCCACTGCGCCTCAAACCAAATTTAGGCTGGTCCGGTGCATTTCAGGAACAGGACCGTAATACTGTACCTAGAAGGCACTGGAGCAAACCCGGACAATTGAAGCCTTTTTATTCACAGGGTGCAGGTGTACAGTAACAGAGTGACAACATTTCGATGTTAATACATCTTCAATACATCTTCTTCAGGTCATTGTGACCTGACCTGACGAACATCCATTTGAACCATGTTCGACTCTTTGAAAACAGAGGGTTTTCTTTACGTTTAAAACGGAGTGTGTCTGATAAAATGAATATCAAATATCTGAATCAAGCAACTTAACTGTCTGGGTCGCTCACAAAAGCCAGAGTAGACGTTAAAATGACCCCAAACATGTTTGGACATGAAATATCCCTTTAACTCTGAAAAGTATCCCTTTAACTCTGAAAAGTCATGTTTTAACAGTAATAGCTATAATCTGGGACTTATTGTAATGAATTAAACCGATCTGTATGGTAAGAGTATGTTAATACAGTATAACTGGCACTGGATCTATCTACTCTTCCATTAGAAAGGTTTGACCCTGGTGCCAGCTTGCAGAGTGGTTGACATCGATGTGAAGCAAACGTCATATTGGATGCACATGCGCCACTAAAGTTATTACAATTACTGTACCTCTCCTACAACAGATGTAAATATAAGTAAAACTGACAGATTGTAGCTTTAATAACATTATGCCCCGCAAACCAGCTCTAGGGTTACTGTGGAGGCCGAGCAGTAGAATGCCGTCATCAAATTTTGAAATGCCTTTTTGTCTATAATAATTGCTTGCGGAAACGTTAGTCACTGAAATTCCCCTCCATATGATATACAGTAGTAGGTTGTCAGCACTTTTTGGTAATGGCAGAATGTACTCCTGTCATCGCATGGCTGGCCCCGGGGCTTTTAGAGTTAATAGCTGACTACAAGTGTCAGGTCATGTGAAGTTCTCTACAATGGCAGCAAAATGATCTTGAGATCAGCATCCAGCCGAGTCTTCCCCATGGCCCACCTCATTAAATATTCATCCACTCACAATCTATGTGTGCGCGATCGATGCGTTGTGCTAACACAGAGCTAGGGTTCCAGCGCTGGCATCGCTGTTGTGATTAATATGGCAGTTAGCCACAATGCTCCTTACCCACCATGGTCAATATGTCATTATCTCCACACCTTGGCAGTGTGCTGCTGGCTAAGGAAAGCTGCACTGTGTGGATGATACACGCACGCACGCACGCACGCATGCAAGTATGTGCGCAGTCACACACACACACACACACACACACACACACACACACACACACACACACACACACACACACACACACACACACACACACACACACACCAAAGAGTAATTTAACGTGTAAATCTCACAGCATTGACCTAACAATAACAATAATATCCCTACTTTTTTGTCAACCCCATTAAGTGGTTAAAGTGCAATTTTTTGCAGAAGTTTGATTTGGAATATAGCTAAAGCTATGTAAGGTTGTATGTGTGTGTGTGTGTGTGTGTGTGTGTGTGCGCGTGTGTGCGTGCGTGCGTGCGTGCGTGCGTGCGTGCGTGCGTGCGTGCGTGCGTGCGTGCGTACTGCGTGCGTGCGTCTGTGCCTGCCTGCCTGCCTCCCTGCCTCTGCCTGCCTGCCTGCGTGCTTGCGGTGTTATCACCCCTTCACTGCGTCTGTGCATGTAGAAACATAGCAGTTTCTGATGAAGGTCGGCAGACCGGAACGTCAACATTGATTTTCGATTAGCATTTTAAAAACATTGTTTTTAACCCGAGAGAAAGGATTGTGCCTCACCTTCCTTCCTACAGTGTCTAGATTCTTTAGTTCTTAAAGTGGGAATGCTTACTGTTTCATAAATGTAGCATGTTTACAAGACAGCTTATCCCAAGAGACATAGGCCTACGTTATGTTTGTTTCATGTTATATTATTTACAGAGAACTGTTGTTAAGTGTGGAAATCTTTCGGTTTTTACGGTGTGGTTCCTATGGAGCGAGCAGTCTAGAAGAGGTCCTCTGTGTGTGCGTGCGTGCGTGCGTGCGTGCGTGCGTGCCACCAAATCCACAAGATTTGGTGGCTTACTGTAGTATGTTGATGATCTATAAGTAAGTAGTGTATTCCGACACGTGTACGTTAGGGGATAGACCACTTCTGACTCAACTTGTGGAAATGTTGCTTCTTTGGGCAATATGTTTTAGATACCAGTGCTACTCCTTATCCTGAATCCATTCATACCTCATATGTTCATATAGGATAATCCATAACAGTTACCTTTATTTTGCAAAGGCTGGTATGGGGTTGGGAACCACCGACACCCCCTAGAGGTCAATTTCTCTGTCTGAGTGCTTGACATTCAAACCAAAAATGTTCTATAGACCAGGGGTCTTCAACAGGGGGTCCGCGACCCCCAGGGGGTCCGTGGAGGTACTGCAGGGGGTCCGCGAAATTATTGCTTAAAAAAAAAAAGATTTCAAAAAATGTTTTTTTTTTTTTTTTCACATTCATGTTAAAAAACAAATCATGATTCTATCCAATTTGAATAGCTTGAATACATGATTATATGCAATTGACAGATTGTTGATATTATTGACATTGGTTCTCATTTAATAAGTAGTATGTTAAGAAATGGTAGTGGTACGGCCCACCCTGCTCGCTGTAACTTGTACATGTTTAAAATAAAAAAAAATGTCGTTGCCCCAACCCCCCCACCCTACGAGGTGGTAGGGGGTCCCTGCTCCACCTCCCCATCAGTTTGGGGGTCCCCGGCCTGAAAACGTTGAAGACCCCTGCTATAGACCATTACCTTCAAATTAGTAGTGAAAACAAAACTTTAACATCAATTTGAAATGAAAACGGCATATTACCCATGCTCGGCCCCCCACTACTACAGCAGTAGCTAACAATGCATTGTAGCTGTTGTCTTTTTGGCAAGTATCACCCACCATGCGCATTGGAGTATAATAAAGCTTTCCTCTCCATGTTGCTTGTTGTTGAATATAACTGGTACTGACACCGGCTCCTCTCTCCTAGGTTTTCCCAATGAGCCTGCTGCAGACATAGCTCTGAACACAGTCAAGAGCTGGATTGAGGAGAACTCTGATAAGGTAGGATCAATGGTAGGATCAATGGTGGTATTGTAGCAATACCACAATGTAGAAATACTCTGTTATACGCAAATGTTCTACATTAAACATTTTACTCGAGTAAAATTACAAATTGGCATCAAAATATATTTAAAGTACCAAAGTAAAAGTAAGCAACTACTTGTTTTCAAAAATAGCAGATATACTGTACAAGCTCACAACACGTTGCACTGCGACGTGTTGGGACTGGGGCTTGTAGGTCTATAAGTATAAGTATAAGTATAAAAGGGATTAAGTGGTTACTCAAGTAAAGTACAGTATACTATAGGTACTGTACTGTACCTCAAAATTCTACTTGAGCATGTACTTGGTTACTTTCCACCACTGGGTTCTAGGATATAGCCTATGTGTGACCACTATAAAACAGAGAACACTTCCATGGTTCCCCTATCAGACAGGCTTCATATCCACCCTCCACAATTATCAATGTATTCTAAACTCTGAGTGTTTAGGGTACACTTTAAAATTGTAACGTTTTGAAATGGACCTTTTTAAGGTATTGTCAGACTTTCTCCGGATTATACTGTGTCCTTGCCTCCTTTAATCAGTCTCTTGGTTTGTGGCCTGTAAGCATATCAAATTGAAGACCAGTCTGAGACTATAATCTTCTATGTTGATTATTTTTACTATGCCTGGAGACAAAGAGAGCACTTTGTTCTGCCAAGCCCAAAAGAACATTAACATCTACAGTACATCAGTCCAAATAACCAGAAATTATAATCGTCTGGTCTGGAGGCCTATAATTATAATTTCTGGTTAAGGGCAGGAAGTCCAATAGTCTAATAATGGCCAGACATTCATTTATTAGGAGTCTTCCTGATCCATTTTGCTATCAAATATTATTTTGTAGTCAGAAAGTCAGAATTAAGACATAATAACATTTTTATTTTAACTAAAAGGCATAACACATTATCTGACAATGCCATGGGAATTATTGTGACTAGAATTTCGGGCCCTCAAATCTAGAGCTCGGGGCCCTCACGGTATACCAGCAATCAAATGGATTTGTAATGGCCAAATATGGGTAGTTCTTTTTTTGAGAAAAAATAATTTTTTGAGAAAAAATAGTTTTTTGAGAAAAAATAGTTTTTTGAGAAAAAAAAAGTTTTTTGAGAAAAAAAAGATTTTTTTGAGGAAAAAAAAAGTTTTTTGAAAAAAAAAAGTTTTTTGAAAAAAAAAAAGTTTTGGCCTAATTGTGTTATTATTATTACTATAATAGGGCTGCCAATGTTTTATTTTCATTATTTCAATGTTTTCATTTTAGCAACACACACACACACACACACACACACACACACACACACACCCCTACACACACACAAACACACACACACACACACACACACACACACACACACACACACACACACACACACACACACACACACACACACACACATACACACACACACAGACAGACAGACAGACAGACAGACAGACAGTATCTTGCTGTGAACTCTAGAGGTGAGTGGCCCGAACTCTAGAGGTGAGTGGCCCGAAGGGCCGCCGAACTTCTTGTAAGATACAGGCTCTCGGCTAGCTAGCACAGTAGCGCTAATGTTAGACCCTCTGTCGCTCTGTGGAACAGTGGATTCTAGTTTGTTAATTCCAGAAGAAAAGCTTGGTTGCTGGTTGGCTATTTCTTCCCTATTCCTACTTGTCTTGAGAGCAGAGGGACAGAGAGGAGGGGAGGTAGCAGAATGCAGGCTCTCGCTGCTGCGCGCCCGTCACTGCTGAAGCAAACTGTAACCTGATACTTTGATGACGTTCCCCCCTCCTCCCCTCCTCCCCCTCCCCTCATCTCTCTCTCGGTCGCTGTAACCTGATACTTTGGTGACGAAAATTGCGTAGGAGAAACTCTGGGGAAAGATTTGCATAGTAAACCCACACATTACTTTTCTACAAAGTGTACATCGTGCAAATACAATAGCGTCAGGAGAAGCTGCTAGGAACATTGGGGTAAAAATGCGCGATTTTTGTGCAAAAGGTGGAGTCTTTAGATGCAGTGTAAATGTGATTCTATCGCGCAGGATGCTTAAAAATACTTAAAGAGGGTCGCTGTGGATTATGGTTGCTGAGATTTTAGGTATTGATGGTTGTCCTTTAAAAGCACTTTCTCTGAGGTGGATGATATAAATGTTCCCGGTATACGGTATACGCGATAGGCACGTCTGTGTGTTTTTTATTTATTTATTTAAAGCTGCTTTTTCAGTAGACAATGGAACAGTCACAACAAAATACACTACATGGCTTCCTTCATTTCCAGGGACATGGAGAAATGGACTCCTGCTAGTCTAGCGCAGTGCTTTTCAACCTTTTCTGGATCAGGATCAATTTGAAAATGTTGAAAGCGTTGGCGGCCCACCCATCTGACCACTTAACAAGTGGTTAAGTAGTCAGATGTTTGGGCCGCATGCATTTTCAGTTTGTTTATCAATTGACACAGTATACTTAAAAAAGGGGAAAACATAAATTACATTACAACCATTGTCCAGAGGACAAATGGGGGCAAACAGATCCTCTCACTATCCTCTCAATCATCTAAGAAGTTTAATCACACTAAACCTTCACAACAGAGGGACAAAAGACTATAACACACAAACACAACAGGCTGAGAACAACTGGTCTAGAGTGCCATCAATGTGGCAGGTTAATTTTAATCACATAATTAAATATATCTTTTTACCCTAGCATCCATATTCTGGGCCTGTCATAAGAGGCGAACATTGGGGCAAAAATAGCTGACAACCTGTAGATTTTTGGTGAAGAAAATTGGTGTGTAGAGGAGAAGGTGTATAGACCCCTCTCCCTCTGGGATCCTGGTCAACAACGTATGTAGCGTTTAAGTGTGTTAAATCGAAGCTAAATACATATAGCCGCATACTTCTATAGCAACCTCGCCGGTGAGGTTGCTCTACAAATGGCCTATGTGTTTTCATGGCGTGTCATACACTGTGTGAGTAAATGAAACAGGAGTTGAAATTGTTCATCTCCTCGATATACTATTCATCAGTTGTTTATGATGTTGTTTATCATCAAAATGATTCTGTCCTTATACATTCTATTGTAACGCACACTTGAACAGAGGATCTGTCAAACTGTAAGCCAGTGAGCGATTATAACCTCCGGGGTCATCTCTGTGGATGACACCAGCATTTATATTGTGTCACAGTGGATTGAGGTGCTTTAGAAAGCCTCCATCCAGGCGTGACACAGCATCTGTCAACTGGTTTTACGGATGCTGTGTGCAGTGGTGGAAAAGTAAAAGCACAGAATTCTAAATTTACTTGAATAAAAGTACAAAAGTATTGCTATCAAAATGTACTAAAGTACCAAAAGTAGAAAGTACTCCCATTTCACAAGTTTTCAAATAGCTGATCTACAGTCACGCTACGAGCTTGTAGATCGGCTATATCTACAAAGTACCTTGTAACTAAAGTTTTCAAATTGTATTGGAGTAAAAGTACAATATTAGCCTCTGAGAAGAGATGTAGCGGAATGTAAGTAAAAATTGGAAATACTCACGTAAAGTAAAAAATACAACAAAATTGTACTTAAGTACAGTACTTGAGTAAACGTACTTAATTACTTTACACCACTGTCTAGCACTGATATGCGTGCTGGGTCCTGCTGTCAATGTGTTGTTAGCTCTGACATGTGTCCTTTTGCCTGATGATCGTCGTAACATGCAACTACAGGGGGATCCATCATCAGCACTGTAGCGTTAAGAGGGTTTTATACGGCTTATTGCCGACTGTAAATAACGCACTAAAGTGCAAAGTCGACTTTTGGCGTGCGTTCCACGTACACTATCAGCGGGTCGCGTAGAGACCGTTCTATCTGCAGACAGCAGACAGTTTTGTGATATGCGCCGTGATCTATTATCTGTGTATCTACCGTGTCTGTCTCTGACGTGGGTGGATTGACTGGAAAAATATTGCGATTCCTGCAGAGGAGTATTGGAAGTCTGTGGAGGCTTGTCCTTAACACTGTTTGGCAAAGCTCCACGGGAGATGGATTTTAAACTCAAAGCTAGACCAAGAGTGAATAAGCTTTAAGGAGATCAGGGGGAATAAAATGCTACCTTTTGCCTAGAATTTCCCTAAAGGTTTGGAAATCCTTCCATTCTAACCACAGAATAACGTGCACTGTTGGAGCAAAAGGCCCTCTTTAATTTCTAGTCCCATATTTGCTGTAAGACTGGCACGTGTATACATCAAAGGGGGCCTGTAAAAAGTGCCCTCTCCAGACCATGCAGTTTTCACTATGGTGAAAGAAATGCAAAGGCCTCCTTTCCATGCCATAACTGAAGGCAGCATTCAAACTCTCCTGCACTTGAATGCAGCATCTTATGTTGAAATCAAGAAATGTGTAGAATCAAGCATGGAAAATAGCCGACCTCCAAGCTCACAATGTATTGTGAGCTGGAGGTCGATATTTTCACAAAAGGCCCTTTTAGACATTCAGCCCCTGCCTCTCTAACATTCTCTGCACGTCCCTGCTGTAAGACACCTCTGAAATATGTGCATGACTCAAATCAGTAATTATAGTAATGCTTGTGTTTATGAAAAGGGCTACAAAATGGCTTCTCAATTAGCAGTATCAGCGTGAGTTTCTTGATCACACCTTGAGCTGCCCGACTCCCCGCTTTGTCTGAGTTTAGGGGAACAATTTATCACAGTTAGCATTTGTTCGATATGACAAGCTCACTATCAAAGTGATTGATAACTGACATGTGACCTTCTCAGGGCGCTAGCTGTGCTGCACTCTGATGTGAACTTGGTGAACGTCTTCTCTGCAGGCCTTGTATGTCAGCATGTCCTACAAGCTGTAAGACGTGCTCATTGTTTACGTTCCACAGGAGCAGGACGCTCCCGGTTTGAAAAATTGCGGAAGTATCTTAAACCAGCATTCTGTTGTAATGGCCAGCAGGGGGTGACAAAAATGACATCAGATTTTATAAAAGTCTATCAGATAATTACTGTTTGATTCATTACTGTATTAAACACGTTCCTAATGAGTTTATGTTCTCATTTGCTAATTTCAAGTCTTGAACATGATGTTCATTCTGTAAATAGGTAGTAAAATTAATGTAGGGGTACGGGACCCCTACAAGCTCTCAAGAGCTTGTAGATCGGCTATTTTTGGCAAATAGGTTTGGTGTAGAGACTAGTGAAAAGGTAAAATTTACTAAGTATCAGCAATTTAAGTGGTTAAATGTCTGGGGAAAAAAACACATTAACACGAATCCAACATAGACTGATGACAGGGCTTTCATGAAATCAATTAAATTCTGCAACACAATTTTATTCGGTATTGGGGGTCCCTGCTTTATCTTACTCTCAGTTCAGGGGTCCTTGGCCTAAAAACGTTGAAGACCCCTGCTTTACGGCATGGCTACCATGGCAACCAGGATAGAGGTGTAGCCATGTGTATCCCCAGATCCAAATATGGTCACTTCTGGCTGCAACGATCCAAGATGGTGTCTGTTACAGTCTATGGTTCCACATGGCAACATATTTAACTCTGAATTTCCCTCTCTCTGGGATAAACGAACACTCCAGATTTCACTGTCAATACGAATTGGTCTGTGTGCCTTTCAGGGGAGATCGGTGTCATGTGATATACAGTACTGTGCAGTCAAAAGGCTCACAAAAAGTTCAGCTTTCCCACAATAGCATGTTGGGGCATTCAGAGACATACCAAAAGAAAGACTGGAGTGGAAAAACAAGCAGTTTAGAGGTTTGCAGGCTCAGATTCTCATGCAGCGGATGTGGGACAATTGGAGTGGATTGCTCTCCAACCCCTGTCCTCGCTCCCTCACCTCCTGCGCGCTACAATGGGGCCCTGAGCAGCCGCCGTGGCGGGGCTCTGCAGAGACCAGTCATTCCAGGGCCACGATAAGGCCTCTGCTTTGGGAAGGATGAGACTGTTCTATTGTGGCTGAATCTCAGCACAATGGCCTGGCTGAGGATCTGACACGCTGGGGTGCCACGGAACAAACCACAGCTCTTTATTTTGTCCCTGACACTCGAACATGATAGCTTTGTCTGTGTATGCGCGTGTGTGCGTACGTGTGTGTGTGTGTGTGTGTGTGTGTGTGTGTGTGTGTGTGTGTGTGTGTGTGTGTGTGTGTGTGTGTGTGTGTGTGTGTGTGTGTGTGTGTGTGTGTGTGTGTGTGTGTGTGTGTGCGCATGTGTCTGTTATCAAGTTGAGACGCTTGTGAGCCTGCTGTTTGTCTGGCAGGGTCTAGTTACACACACACTGCAATTCGATTTAGACTCTAATTGTCCACAGACCATACTCTCTCTCTCTCACTCTCAAACACACACACGCACACACACGCGCGCGCACACACACACACAAAATGTGCTCAGACTTATGCGTGTGCGTGTGCGTGTGTGTGTGTGTGTGTGTGTGTGTGTGAGTGAGTGATTTTGTGTGTATGTCAAAGTACGGTGTGCACACGTGTGTGTGTGCGTGTGTGTGTGTGTGTGTGCAGGGAGGGAGAGGGGAAAAAGAGAGCATGGTGTGTGTGATTGATTAGCAGTGAGTTTATCTCCTGGGCCAGCACACGGTAGCCCTGATGGACTCACAGCTCACACAAAGGGCCCCCCGACGCCAGTGTGAAATTCACTCTGAAAAGCACCTTTAGGCTTTCATTGTGGGAGAATAAGCAGCCGTGGTGTGGTCAGGCAGAGAGGATCCTTTAATCTGGAGAGAGACGACGAGAGAGAGGGACTGCATGCAGCCACCATCCTGTTGGATCACAGCGGATGAAAGAAGATGGAGGCCGGGGTGGGGGTGGGGGTGGGGGTGAGCCTGGGTTTCTTCCTGTCCTCTGCACGGATAAATGAAATAGAATACGTGGCTGTGTGTAAACAACAGACCAGATGACTCTAATCTGGTAAGAAATGCAGAGAGACAGGGGAGGCAACCACAGAGCCAGTGAGATGCTTTCACAGCCAGAGCTCCATATGGAACCAGTGCAGTTCACCTCCTGCCCACAGTGCATCTCTCTCTCTCTCTCTCTCTCTCTCTCTCTCTCTCTCTCTCTCTCTCTCTCTCTCTCTCTCTCTCTCTCTCCCCTCCCTCCCTCTCCCACTCATCTGGCTTTGGTTTAGATCTCATTTTCAGCTCTAATTTGGTTTAATTCAGGTTTACATGGGTTTAATCTGCGGATGAAAAATGTGGTGCGACACTTTATTTGGCGGCTGTGCGGACGTGATCTGGGCGGCCGAGCTGTTTTGCTAATGAAGCGTTTCAGCTGCCCCGGCGTTACTGACTGAGTCTGAGCTGTCTGTAATGAGCTCTGCTGCACTGCTCTGGACACTGTTGACGTGTGGAGATTTCACTTCACACGCACGCACGCGCACGCAGGCACGTACGCACTCACGCACGTACGCACACAAAACATATGTTTACATCCTCTTTCCCGTCTAGTGCGTAATCTTTGTACCGTAACAGCATTTATCATTTAGGATAAACGCTGTCATTTAGGAGACACTTATAATAAATCCCCATCTCGAGACACGAGGCGGGAGAATCACAGTCAATCTTGACAAAACGTCGAGCCAGTAATAGAAATAAATATGTGTTTTTCTGATCGTATTTTGCTGTGTGAGGGAGCATCGGTTCAAGCAGGCCTGTCTTGGTTTTTTTTTGGCAGATGGAGCTACAGTACTGTACATGGCAGCGAGTAGGCGTTCATTGTGGTTTGCTTGAAAAAGATGGATAGATGATGCCATCATAGCTATACTGTGTTCTTCACCTTCAAATAATATGCATTTCAATGTCTTTTCAACATTCTGACAGGCTTTATCTTTCAAGCACGCTTAACGTATCTCGTATATTGGTTTATTATCCATGTTTGACAGTTGAAATGAAGCTGAATAGCCCTGTAGAATGTAGAGAGCCTTGCATTCGGCCTGTCACCCCTTCATATGGTTGTAATTTTGCTACTATCTAGTCCCGGTCTATGAAGCCAATGCCTGCATGTGAAAGCAGCAGATTTACGCTGTGCGTGCCCCGTGGATACTGACGTGCTGTTGTTGATGGTTGATGTGCATAGCGTGGCGTTCAAAGTCTGTGCTGGTCCTTTGAAGCCCTGTGTGTCATGCCTCTTTGATTCTGTCACTGTGGTGGACAGCATCAGTGAGATGGGGTAGGATATGAGGCCTGAGAGCACCTCTAAATGCCCCTGCAATGTATCCCACTTGTGGATGCAAACACACTCTGACCTAAGTTCTTAACACATGGGAAGCCAAGGTTTCTAACATTTCTAGCTGTTGCTGCTGCCGCCGTTCACTCACGCTTTATTTTGAAGAGCCTCGGAAGCTTCGTGCGTGTGCACGTGAGTGTCCACTGACGATTGAGGAAGAAAATCCATTTGTTTACAAACGCTCGCGAAACTAAAATCCAAACCGGGGCCGACCATCGCGGTAAAGTGTCGCCGTGAAAACAATCAGATCTCTGCTTCCCTGGCGTTCTTTGCACCTCATTCATAGATAAAGCCCTTTTTATGTTTCAGCCTAGAATGGAAATCAATGCAGCCAGGTCGCGCCATTTTCTCTCTCTGTGAGCCACGGTGTGACGTATGGACCAGGGTCATTCACAGACAACACAACATGCGCACAGCACGCTGCACAGTAAACCCTTTGTTGTCTCGTTGAGGAACGAGACAACTCCTTTTGGCAGAGCGACCTCTAGTGGCCTTATCTCGTTACTGAACGAGTTTGGCCCCTTGGGTGTTAAGAGTGCTTTATGGCAGGGCATTTCAATGTCGGTGCCGGGGCACCCTAGGGTGCGCGTCACATTGTGCTGTGTTGTGAGCTTGTAGATCGGCTATTTTTGGAGAATGTTCCCCCCAGAATAGGGATGCTGGGGTTTAAGTGGTTAAATAAATGCCAAGTATAAAAGTTATTTTCGACCTGTCCTAATGGAAACAGATATTTTATATTTATCAGGAGTTTTCCTTGTGACATACTGTATCATATTCGACGTAAACGTAAGGCACTGTTAAGTAACAATGTAATTCAGGGGTACCAAGGATGAAAGTTATTTACGGGCGTGCCCTGAGCCAAAGAAGTTTGATAACCACTGCTTTATGGTGATGTGGTATGGTGTCTACACACATGCTGATGTCAGGTTTGTATGCTGATGTGTACAGTATTTGCATGCTGATGTATATGTACTGTATATCGTATTGTATTGCCTACCCCAAGCACACACCCTGACAAATTCCAATCAGTGTTTCATGGCAATGGTAATACATTATTGAATCATAGAATTTAGATTATTTTTTATTGGCCCTCTGCAGGCATGGTTTCATTGTCTCACATATAGTACTGCCATGCAAATGCAGAGAGGTTTTTTGTCAGCGCGTTGTGCTGACTTACTACTTTACTTTGTCTGAGAATGACTTGTCTGGCACCGATGCTAATGCATAGACAATTTAGCCTAATACAATAGCGGCAGATATTTGGCCCGAGGCAGTCAGGAGGCAGGAAGGAGTTGGGATTTTATGATCTAAGGAATTTTATTATCTAGCTCACTCTGATGATATTATAATGTGTCTATTTCCATTCCTTTGACCTCAGGTTGGTGTTGTTAAATAGTTTAAATAAACATAAAAAAAGGAAATTGATATGAATTATTTTTGGAATTGTCATATTAAATGAAGTTGTTTCTTAAATTAGGTTTTGATTTTGTCTCACCAAGTGGTTTTGATTCATCTCTTCTGATGTCAAAATGTTACAAAGATCATCTTAACTCATTTGTAGCTGATCCCGAGTATACTCGTGAAAAATACTCAAGTATTTAGAGTGCCAATCCCGAGTATACTCTTGTAAAATACTGTATATAGAGTAACGCCGGTTCTCCTACCCGTTGGAACGTCCTGGCACGATCGGCCTCGCCGATTCATCATCATCACGGATCCACGTGCACAAAATAGTAATCCTATAACATGGAGGCCGACGGTGGATCTCATCTTTAATGTCCATTTTCTCCAAACAACACTTTTAAAGCCAAGGATGGCATTAGATTCTCGCTACAATAACATAATAACAAAAGCAACGACCGGCCATTTTAGCAACGGCATGGGGTGACGATGGCTTCGGTTGAATGACGTCATGACGTCAACCCGGAAGTGTTTACGCAATGGACATCTGGCCTTCAAAATAAGATAATGGCAGTGTATGGTGCCTGCGAGAGGCACGCTGGACATTTAACCCGTTCATGTCTGGAGCACTAAATGGGTTAATCTGACAGCATTTTCAATTGGTTTAGATTTGTTTGTTGCCTTCAGTGATAAACATTTCTCTACATGTGAGTGATGATCAAGCACAAATCATCTGCTATCATTTGCAAAGTGATGTAACATTCTCTGAAATGTCTCTGCAATCTTTATATTTGAGAAAAGGATGAGCGTGAAAGGATTTGTTTAAACTCTGAACGGAAAGAATTTAAAACAACAAATAATTAAAATATGTGATAACATACAAATGCTGAAATAAAAGTGTTACTGTTTTGGTGTTTTATGGACAAAGCGTAAAAAAACTGCTGTGGTCACCATTGATGATTAGAGCGACTACTAAAGAGTACATACGGTATCAAAGGTATGTACTGTACACTCTTAGTCTCAGTACACTCTTAAGGGTAGGCCTATTAACACTTGGACTCCCGCGGCATGAGACTATCACGGAATTGGTGATGGTGAGAAAGACTTTGATGTAGGGGGGTTTGCTAAGAGCAAAGTTTCTGAAGCTTTTCATGTCCAGGTGCTCTTGCACGCTACGCGTGTGCTAGTTCACGCCGAGAGGCGACGCAGCTCACCACACGCCAACACATGACAACGGGAGATATGATGCCCCCGGATGCAGATACCAGAGTCCCGCCTCCCTGGCCACTGTGTTGGAACACTCTTGGAACAAGCTATCTTAATGGCATGCTAATTGATTTGGTGTAGCACAGATAGCGGTGGGCTGGCGCGGCACGATAAAAGCAGAACTGGTTGGTTGCTGTTGGTTCAGAGGAGGACAAGGTGCTCATCAAAACACCGTGTCAGCTCATTCAGTGTTTGAACACAATTTTTACACTGCATTGCGCCACACAGAGGCGTGCAGACCTTTAATGGAAGAAACGTGTGCGCGCACAGCTAAACACGCACAGCTGCACACACAGGCGAGTGCGTGCTTAACAGTGTATGCTTCTGTAAGTGTATGACCCACTAAGCTCATTTTAGGCGTGCAGTGCGAGGTCAGGCCAAAGCGAAACAAACAACCGGCCGCGTTGTCACAAGAACATTCATCACAGCTATTAATTACTGTATGGACTCTATCTGTGGCCTGCAGAAGTAGATAGGGAATGAAGAACCTAATGACCACTCTGCCATCCTCTCACTGGCACTGATATTAAGCCATAAAGCTTGGGACATGAAAATAACCTTGGTTCGGCATCGCCACCGTAACCGAGTGTCTCACTGATGCTCCCAGAGCGAAAAATGTACAATGTAAGCCTAGTGTGCAGCCTGAACATGTGTTAAAGCTGCAACCTGTAACTTTTATGTTCTTTTACCAGAGAATCGAACCCAATTCCACTACACAGGTGCCAAAGGTTCTAAGACAGAGCTAAGACAGAAACCTGTCTTTGCACTGCAGCGGCGATATTACTCTTTGAGCTTCATGCAATGCCACTTTTAAACCAGCAGTGGTCCCCAGTGATTCTCAACCTGTGGGTCGGGACCCAGGGGGGTCCCCGAATTATTTTAAGGGGGGTCCCCAGATGATTAGCTTAATGTGAAACATTTTTTTCTCACTCAACAGTAAACAAACCAACATAAAGTTTATAGAGGGCATTTCTGCATAATTTCTAAAGTGACAATTTAAGGACTTTTTAATACCTCTAAAATGACAAATCTGCCAAATTGTCAAATATTAGAGGCAGAAACTGTGAAAATAGCCGATCTACATGCTCACAACGCCACCCAATAGAACCGTGTTATACAAAATGTAATACCTCAACTCTTAGTTCTTGTCAGGGTCGGGGGGGTCCCCAGTTAAAATATGATTATTTTGGGGGTCGCGGCCTGAAAAGGTTGAGAACCACTGCTATACCCATCCAACAGGATATATCTTTTTGTAATAGAAGAGATAGATCACCTCCAACCACCACAGTTACTATACAGATACCATACAGATATTCACTAAAAGTTTCATGCATTGCGGCTACATCCCTCACACAGTGAGTGTATTCACATACTGTATGTGAAGGTCACTGGCCTTGGTGCTGGTGACGGTTGGCTGGTGTGTTGTTGAGACAGGGGGTGGTTTGAGGTGGAGAGGCCGCCGCCGGGGTCAAGATGACTGTGGAGTTTGTCCCTGTTATGCACTAAAAGAATAGTCTTGGTGTCAGAGCAAGGCTATGAAAAAGAACCCAGGTTTTTATTTGGCAGTTATGAGGGATGTTTGTGCAACGAAGCCTCTCTCTGTCACACCGCAGCCTTGATAATCCTCCGCACTGAAAGAGAGAGAGAGAGAGAGCCCTGAATGTAGGGCTGCTCAGTGTAGCACGTATTATATTTCACCAGGGGTTACTGCATGCGTTGCTGCAGCCATCAATGCATGGCTGGCATGTCTGTGTGATGTGGGACCAACAACAGCACTTGGAGCAGTATATATATTTTTTGACAGCAGTCATAATCTTTTGAATACATTTTCATTTTCTGATACGTTTTACTTTTAGTCTAGTTGATTATATTTAATCGACTAAATCTACAGTTGATTTTGTCTCATTGGCCTCCGAAGTCCACTGGGGCGGGCAGGGCCGGGCGGCAGTGGCTCAGGGGTAGAGAAACCGTCATTAGAACACAGAGGGTACCCGAAGGGTTCCCAGTTCGATCCCGGGCTCCCCCAGAGCAAGACTCTGAACCTCTAGTTGCTCCCGGCAGGTTGGTGCCTTGCATGGTTTCTTCTGCCATCGGTGTATGAATGTGTGTGTGAATGGGTGAATGTAATGCACAATCTCTGTAAAGCGCCCTGGATAAAGGCACTATATAAGGCACCATTTACCATTGGATCAGCGCTTCTGGTCCTGGCTGGAGCAACTCTTGTGACTGTAGAGTCCAATATGGGAGTGGCAGTCCTTCTGACGCAGCTCTCAGATGAAAGCGGTAGCGGTGTTAGGTCTTTCAGCCTGGTTTGTTCTTCTGTGGGCCCTCTTCTCGTCCCACTGAAGCAGCAGGTGTTCTTCAAACCTCTGAAGACCCCTCTGATTTTGTCTCTAAATGTATTTTGGCGGGCCTTGATGGTGTCGTAATGGCTGATTTTACTCTCGGTTGCATGCTGAAAATAGTCGAGTACGACGCGTTGTGAGCTTGTAGATCTGCTATTTTCAGAGTGCAACACCTGAACCCACCCAAACATAAAATTAAGTAGTATTTTAGTTCTACTGGATCTCTTCTCCACAAGTCCCTCCCTAACATTTAGTCTCGTTTATTTTTTAAATCTATTTTTTATTTTGTTGATGAAATTGTCAATATATTTAGTCATAGTCTTTAGTCATCATAGCTTAGTTTTTATTTCGTTTTCGTCAGTGAAAGAAAGGTAGACGATGAAAAATTGTCATCATAGTCAATAATGAAAGTGTCACACGCCTGCGTCATCATACAAAAAGCAAAAGTAAGGCTTAAAGTGCGATGAAACACTATGATGATTAAAAAAATTATTGTTTGTTTTCCAGTTCATGAAAAATCACACCTAGTGTGAAGTGAGTGGTGCTATTTATGAGTTAATTTCATCAAGCACCCCGCTAGCCAATCACAGCCTGTCCTGCAAAGCTTAGCCAATGGGACCCTGGCGTGCAACATACTTTGGCCCGGGGTCAAGCCTATGTTCCCTCAACCCTATGTTCCCTCACTGAGGTTAGGGTTAGGGTTAGGCATAGAGGTTAACATTGAGGGAACATAGGGCTGAGGCTTTGGCCCCGGACATTAAGCCCAGATTTCTTTTCCATTTTTGACCGCACAAAGCCAGATGTTGGAACTATAGCTCCTGTTCCAGGAGCACTGCTCAAAAACGTGGTAGTCTTCATAAGGCTGACCTTATAGACCAATTATTTGTTGAGACTGAATGCACAGGTGACTGTTTTGTAATGAATTCCTAACAGATCCCCAAACTTGTTGTTTTGGGGAGAGTTGGTTTCAGTTCATTCAAGCTCCTCTTGTGTGTTGGCTAGTGACATGCGCCCTATACTAGCGAGACATATATACTTCATTGCGCAACGGTCTGCTATTCTCTGCCATTCTCTGCGCGCGACACCATTGCGTGACAGAGCATAAATTAGGCTTCATGGACTGCAGCTGGGCGAGCAATACAGTAGCAGGGACTTACTGGTGCCTTGATCATGAGGAGCGCTCTCTCCGTTCTGATGACGGCGAATGTAGGTGGGGTTTGAAGGGTAGCTGTTTTGAATCGCTATTATTGTTTACAATCAACAGAAACCAAGGATTACATATTTCAAGAGTGAGAGATCACAGTAAAAATCCCAATCTTTCTTCCTCCACACTGGGAGAAAAACAGCATTTGAAAGTTTGATGGAATGCATTTTTACACGTGAGTGCAGTGACCACTTATCCATTGCATCCTATGAGCATTGGGGTTCATTTGGTGCCTACCTGCACGTGCATACTGGTTCTTATCAGTGTGATGTTGACCATTAAGGCATGTATTAGTACACTGTTTTTTAAGCAACAACAGCTGCAGCTAATCAAATTAATAATGGGTGTGTTGTCGTGTTTATGCTTGCACATTGGCACACCCGTGGCTCTTGGGGCTGAGGCCTGGGCACACGTAAATCTAACACACCCATTATTAATTTGATTAGCTGCAGCTGTGCTATTATTTTATTGGTCAAGGCCATTTCTGTGCACATTTTAACAACGCAATTCAACGTGCTGCACAAAGAACATCAAGCAAAGCAAACACAATTATACAATGACGTTAAGATGTATCAAACTCAAAATGATTAAAATAACAGATGCAATTACATTGCAGAAGAGAAAGAAAAGTGCAGTGTTGCTTAATTGCCTACCATGTTTTTAATTTGTTGTAGTTTGTAAACCTGAACTGAAAAAATGAACTACAGTATCAGCCTAGGGTTTCATGCCCCAGTAGGCCTTGGCAGCAGCTCTTAGAACTGCACTGTCTTATTAGGCGTACATGAGCAGTCAGTGGTGTAAACTAAGTAGGTGTACTTAAGCACTGTACTTACGTAAGTACAATTTTGAGGTATCCAATTTCCAATTATTTTACTTCTACTCCTCTACATCTCAGATCAAAATACTGTACTTTTACTTCACTACATTTATTTGAAAGCTTTAGATACTCTTTACTTTGTAGATGTGGATTATTATTACAAAACATGGGCCTACATTAACCACTACAGACCTATTATGCATTTCGGCCATTTGAAAATAGCAAATCTTCAAGCTCACAATGCATCGCGATTGGGCACAAATAGGACATTCTGCATAATGAGTACTTTCTACTTTAAGTACATTTTGATACCAATACTTTTGTACTTATTACTCAAGTGAATGTTGTTTTCCAGACTTTTACTTGTAACAGAGTATTTCTATATTGGAGTATTGAGAGTACCTTTTCCATCACTGCTTATTAGGCAGGTTCATAGGCTCTAGGCTGGGGTGAGGCTGGGTTCAGAGGGGAGGGGAGGGGAAGAGACCACCGCAGGGATTACTGTAGCTGTGACGCTATGATTGCACAGACTCTGGCATATGATTAAGGGGAATGGACCATATCTCCCACCATCTGAAAGAGGGATAAAATCAGCCTCAAAGCGTGGCTGCAGGCGATCGCATTTGAAATTCAATGTTTTCTTTCTGAGCATAAATTACTTGCTTTAAGGGCACTGCTTGCCCAAGGTTGTACCCCAAAATAAAGGTTTGCAGTTGGGAGAGCAGGTATTAGGCGCTTGTGTTTGTCATGTGCTGCACATCCTCATCGAGGAGGTCAATGTGCTTTGTTCACAAGGCGTTCGACAGTGTTTTATTGGGATCTAATTGGCCCTGTAAAACCAATTTAAAGGTGCTGAGTGTTAGCTTATTTGATTAAAACTAAAAGCTTTTTGTTCAATAGTTAAAGCTTATATTCTGATAGTAATCATTGCTATAGAGTGTTTTATTCATTTGCCTCAACCCACGTAAAACCCAGCCACTACTGTTAACTGTAGCACATCATTATACCAACATCAAGCTATCTTCTGTGATGTCCTATTCCACTTCCAGATCCACTTCACTATGGAAAGAGAGTAAACGCTCTTCAAAGTTCTGGTAAAATGTTGAAGATTGCCTTTCGGGGCATGCATTCTAGCTAGGGAGCTAATCCCCCTTGCCTTTTCCAGGACCTGAGAATGTTTCGAGTTGAGCAGCGGGAGATAAATGTTTAAAGCTCGGGGCCTGTGTGCATCAATAGCAGGTCTGCTCAGGGCTTGATATGAGCAGGCCCTCACTCCCTGTAGGCAGACCCCCTCTATCTGTAGGCAGACCCCCTCTCTGCTCTCCTCTGCCTCTCAGGGGCTCTTCATTTGACTTATTTGTCTTTGCTTTGATCTGCACAATGCTGATTGCAGTGGTGGGAAAAACGTAATTACTTAATTAATCAATATCAATACTGCAATGTAGTAAATGTCAGGAATTCAAATTGTAATTATAATTGTAAAATAAAAGTAAATGTACAAAAGTATTGGGATAAAACTGTACTTAAAGTACCAAAAGTAAATAGCATATCTGAGCTTCTAGATCGTCTATTTTCAAATAGCCTATAGGTATAAAATAGGTTTAAAGTGGTTAATGTATGTGTTATGATATTATGATTTATATCTGCAAAGTAACTAGTAACTTAAGTTCTCAAATAAATGTAGTGGAGTAAAAAATACATATTTGGATCCAAAATGTAGTGGAGTAGAAGTGAAACTATTGGAAATTGGAACTTTACACCATTGGATTATTTACACCACTGCTCAGGGGCTTTTTAGTTGACTGCTGTGCTTTGATCTGCACAATGCTGATTGATAGGGTGTCCGTCTTTCAGCGGACAGCGGCGGCACGGCCAGACTGGCACATGCCGCATGTAATCGACAGGATTTCGGAGAGACATGGCTCGGCACCGTGGGTCTGTCACAGAGTGACTGACAGGACAGGAGGCAGCTGGGGGTCATGGGATTTAAATTTAGAAGACAATGAATGGGTTTTTGGGGGCAGAAGGCGGTTAGATGTACTCTCTTTTCTCACCATCAGACCAAAGATTCTGCACAAGGAGATTTACGGTAGAAAATTAAAAAGACCGAGACGTTGGAGAGTGAATCTTCTCCTCTCTAACATGGTTCGTGGGCGTAGAGGTCGAGATAGATTTCAATACTTATTATCCTGACATCCTGAATACTTGGCGTTACCTGCTTTATGAGCGGCTTTCAGAGCGAGGCGAGAATGGTGAATGTTTATGCTGGTGTACGTATATAAGTGCAAACCATGTCACGTCAAGAGGCAACCCGAGTGTGTTTACGGCACATGGCGCTGCAGGTGCTAAATAATTAAGCGAACGCAGCTCTGTATTCCTGACGCTCGCCGGGTGTAATGGATGTGTGTGTTGGCGGGGCTGACCCTGGCGTGAACCTTCATTAGAGCTGTCTCATTTCTACCCGGCAAACATTGACCAGGTTCCTATCCGCAGCGCTGTTATTTCTCCCGGTCTGGCCGAGGCGGTCGAGGCAGGGCAGCATTAATAGCCTGACCCCTGGCAGAGAGGCAGGTGGTCTGGGGGGAGGGCAGGGGTGGGGGTGTGGTGGGGTGGTATTCAGCGCCTGCCCGGGGAGAGGTCGCCCTCATCCTATCATCCCTCCTTTCCCTTTCCTCCACTTTCACCTTCAGCCACGGCTAAGCATCAGTACGTTCCGGTCCGTTCTCCAGAGGGCCCGGCCGCCGCAAAGTCACGCCTGGCCACTGGGCCCGGCCGCCTTATCTCTCCAGCAGAAACGCCGGCTAACCACAAACAGCAACGGCATTCCATTTGAAATAATAACCAGCGCTGGAATTGGACTGCCTGCTTTCCATAAACCCATTTCAGACATAGGTCCCATTCCTATTACACAATGTCTCTGTCTATAAACAGGTAGAACCATCTCAGAAGGCACCGTCCCAGGAACGGTATAGGAGGGGGGGTGTCTGACTTATGGCCGATACATTCATCAAGCTTGTGCCAAGCCAATATCACACTGTCAGAATGGAGCATGTGGCATTCTATCACCATGAGAGGCTGTGACAGGACAAGTCTTTTTCTATTACCTTCTCACAGGGCAATCTACGACATTGGCTCTATCTGCTCCTTTATAATGCTGTTGATTTCAACTGTGCCAGTGGATTCCATGTTTGCTGCTGGGCAATCAGTGTGGAGCCTAACTGGATTTGTGTGCCACGCGGGTATCAATAATGGATTGGAAAAGTGAGGTGTTGTTGCCTCGTTACGTTCACAAATATCCGTGGAATCCGCTTTCGCTTGTTTTGTTTATAGTTAAGCCTATTTGTTTTCACGGTGTGTGCCCATCTTTTAATCGTGCGATAAACTGCAATCTCATTTGTAAATCCGTGGAGGAGTAGCCTGTTTTGAAATCCCATAGACTCACCTGAGAGAGTGTTGTGCGGAGCTCTAGGTGCACAACTACACTATTAGTGGCTGGATTCCCTCAGTTAATATGATAGCCTGGAAAAGATCTTTTGCTCCGCATCTCCCACATACAGTATTAAACAGATCAGTGGATCGTCATTGTCGGGTGGAAACCTTGTATGTCCAAGACCGTTCCTTTTGTATTTATCATTTTAAAAATGAGTTAAACTAGTGAAAACAGCCGATCTACAAGCAGAGGCGTTGTGTGCTTGTAGATCTGCTGTTTTTACTACTTTTGTGCAACAGCCTTGTATGATGAAGCAGGGCTTTGCTTTGGGAAAAAAAAAATACAAATTTGAAACTTGGAGATAAGAGGTTTCTGCCCGACAGTGACGGGATGCTCCTGCCCTTTCCTCTCTCTCTCTCTCTCTCTCTCTCTCTCTCTCTCTCTCTCTCTCTCTCTCTCTCTCTCTCTCTCTTTCTCTCTCTCTCTCTCTCTCTCTCTCTCTCTTTCTCTCTCTCACTCCCTCTCTCCTTCTCCATTTCTCTTTCTTTCCCCCCTCCTCTCTCCGTCTCTCCCCCTCACTTCTCTGTCTCCCTCTCTCTCTCTCCCACTCTCATTTTGTTATTCAGTGGAGTCTGTTAAGGAGCTGTCGTCCTGTAGAGTTGTCCGTCCCCCCCTCCTCCACCACCACCACCACCTCCCCCGTATGCCTCTTATGTTCTCCTCGCCTGAAGCAGTGAATTACTATTTATGCGCTGAACTTTGACAGTGCACCAGAGTCTGTCCCCGGCTCAGTCAGTCGGCAGAGCTGTGCGGTGACGACAGGAAGTTGGACTCGTCTGCCGCTTTTATGGTTTCCTCCCGGCCGAGCCAGAGGTGGCCGCGTGGAACTATGGAGTGTGTAAAAGCACACAGGTGGGCTGCTTGGCAGCGGCGGGGTCTATCTCACAGGGACTGTGCAGTGGAGAGAATACAGTCAGAAATCCTGAGTGTTATTCTAACTCTGAGAGTGAACAAACGGAAGCAAAGGGACCCGATTCTTTCTCTCTCAGAGTTAGGTTAACACCCGGGACTTTACTGCGTGGATATCGTCGTTGTCGGGTGTAAACCTTGTATCTCCAAAACTGTTCGTTTTGTATTTAATATTTTAAAAACAATTTAAACTAGTGAAAACAGACGATCTACAAGCACACAATTGTGCTTGTAGATCTGCTGTTTTCACTAGTCTTGTGTGACAGTCTTGTATGATGAAACAGGGTTTTACTTTTTGAAAAAACATAGAAATCTGAAACTTGGAGATACGAGGTTTCTGCCCGACAGTGACAATATGTATTATACAGTGAAATCCTCAGTGTTAGTTTAACTCGGAGAGTGTAAAAGATTGACCCAAATGGAACCCATACAAAGGGTTGCTTCTGACAGCTTCAGGCAGAGTTTGAATTCTGTATACCTACCCACCGTGGAAGCTTGTGTGATCAATGCACCTAATGTTTTAATCACTCCTCTTGTTCCTTCTCTGGGGTGCTGAAATGAAAATGTGCTCTCCATAAAGTCCTTGGATCACATTTGTTCACCGGCTATGAGATGAAAGGCATTCTACCTTACTAATGGGAATGCCACAGAGAGAGGGAGAGAGTATATCATGAATGCTTTGATGGGCATCAAATCTAATCTGAATGATACAGAGCTAAAGTATTCCGGCAAGTCTTATTTCTATTCTATTTTCTTTTCTTTTTTGCTATTTGATGCTCAGACAAGGCTCTCTCAATTGAAGAGGGCAAAATCGCAGTCTTTTTTTTGTTTTCTTTTTTCTGGAATGGAAAGGTTATACTGCAGACTTTCGTCTCGCTAACTGGAACTCGTTATTGATTGCTCGCCTCACTGTCTTCCTCTGGTATTCTACCACTTTCCGACTGGCACTTTTATGCCAGGTGTTTTTGATTGAGTTTGAGGATTTCTGTTTTTTGTTGAAAGTTACAGTACAGATTAATTTTTCATGTGCTGATGTTGGGGCACTAGTGATGTAATATCACAGTCAGTGTTGGTGGTGGTTGCTGCGCTGGTTGGCGGACATGACAGCTATTACCTGAGGTTACATGTTCCACTCACTTTTGTCCACAGATAAAATATATATGTCTATAAATATTTTAGCGGACAATTTCCCTCTATTGTGCTGGGGTGTTTTCTTCTAGAAAGACACATCCCCCTGGCTGTATTTTGGTTGTGTTCCACTGTTTATGTTGACATTCCACTGTTTATGTTGACATTCATCCCTTGCAGGGATTCTTTGTCTGTGAGGGGAGGGGGAGCTCGGCCAGAGCTCTCAATTGCTCCCTTTCAACTTCAAAATTGTTGTGCTATTGAGTTGATTTATTGGGCCATAAAAGTGTCAAACTCTTTATGTGCTCGTTAGTGCTCGCTCTAATCAATTAAAGCATCAAAGACAGCTGTTTGATGCCTTTCAGAAAGGGGATGAGGCAAGGGGGAGTGAGTTCGTACACACACACACACACACGCGCGCGCGCACACACACACAGACCTAGTTTCCCTTTAAAGATACCTTGGTAGGTTTTGTCTCTCTCATTATCATGCTTTTTTACAAAGAAGATGCCGTTGCATCTACTAGTAGTGTCCAATACGAACTACCTCAAATAACCTTTTAGACGTTGTCAATCAGTCTCAATGGTAGAGTAGGGAGACCACCTCCAACCACTGCAGACGTGCTAGTTATATATATTAGCATACTCTACATGCAGATTGGTTCAAAAATAATGTTTTATTCATTAAAACAAGTCCTGGATTGTAGCTTTGGCAAAATGTGCTTTATCCTGAGTGACCTTATCTGTAATCCAAATGGAAATGAGCAATAGCACAATTTAAGTGGTTTGAAATGAGGCATTCTCACCAACATTTGAGTATAGGGGAAAAAAGGAATGAAATTACAGTGAGAAAGTAGCAGGCAGGAACATTTGAATTTGAGATAATTTGCTGAGCGACTTGTTTTTAGATAGAGATGAACACTGAACTCATGTAGATAAGGTAGCTATAGGTTAAAATGGTGTGAAAGTGATTGAAAACGCAGGTGAAATTATATTTTAATACATTTCACCTGCTTTTTCAATAAAGGATGAAACCAGGGTCTGGATTTAGTAGTTTTCCAAGTTCAGCATAAAAACTACAGAAGGGTAAAATCATGGCAGCTGCCTTAATATTACAGTACATAGTGATATGAGCAATAATGCTGCCGCTAATCAAATTAATAATGATGGGGGCACGTTGGCGCAGTCAGTAGTGCTGTCACTCACAGCTACTGTAAAAGGTCCTGGGTTCGATTCCCGCCGGGGACACTGTGGGCGTGTTCTCTACTCCGTGTCATCAGTGCCCATACCCTAGGTGGTTTTGGCAAATGGGTCTTTCTTTTTTTTTTTATTATAATTTTTATCCCACAATTTTGTAACCCATTTTTTCACCCAGTGCCAATTGCCTATGTAATCCTGGGCTCTGCTCTCCCTCTGCCAACCTGGGGAGGCAACAGACTGACCTCATGCTTCCTTCTATGCATGAGGAGTCCAAGTTGCTTCTTTTCACCTGACAGTGGAGATTTCCCTGGTTTGGACGTAGCGCGTGGAAGGAACACGTTATTCCAACCAGTTCCTTTCCCCTCCATCAGGCGCCCCGGCTGGCCAGGGGGAGGCATTATTGAGACCAGGATTACGTGCATGTTTTTGTGAGGGTATCAACCCTAGGAGACACGGGGAGAACATGCAAACTCCACACAGAAAGGCCCTATCGCCAACCCCACCTAGGGTGTGGGCACTGATGACGCGGAGGAGGAACACGCCGCCAGTGCCCACAGCGTCCCCCGGCGGGAATCGAACCCAGGACCTTCTAGCTGTGAGGCGAAGCGCTAACCACTGCGCCACCGTGCCCCTACAAATGGGTCTTTCTGTGTGGAGTTTGCATGTTCTCCCTGTGTTCCCTAGGGTAGGTACACTCACAAAAAAACACTATACTGCCTCCTCCTGGCCAGCCGGGGCGGCTGATGGAGAGGAAAGGAACTGTTTGGAATAAGGTGTTCCTTCCACGTGCTACGTCCAATCTGGGAAACTCCCAGATTGGACAAAAGAAGCAACTTGGACTCTCATGCATCGGAAGCATGAGGTCAGTCCGTTGTCTCCACAGGTTGGCAGAGGGAGTGTAGCGCCCAGGATTACATTAGATAATTGACACCGGGCGAAAAATTGGTTAAAAAACTCTCTCTCTCTCTCTCTCTCTCTCTCTCTCTCTCTCTCTATATATATATATATATATATACAGTGTATATATATAATATACCGGTATATATCATGAACGGAAATGACGAACAGGTGACTTCTCCCTTGGATTTTGGGAGGCGTAGTTCCAGACTCTGTGTAGCATTCGGAGATTGTGGAATGGTCGGTCTGGCTACGCGAGACTAACATAAATATGAATACAGGTGTGCCTTGAGATTTCGACCTGCCTTCTGGTAAGCCCCTGGGCACAAACACTTTGAGATGCACTGGGCTAGAGAGCAGACCCATGCAACACAGGGTAACACATCAGTGCTGTAGGGCTGGAAACCTTGTACAGTATGTCAAACAGAATTGCACTCCAATGGATCCAGTGTAGTTATTTAGTCTCAAACACTTGTTAATTCATTGGTTAAATATGTGTAAAACCCACAGACATTGACAGCAACGACAACATGCAACACGAGGTAACTAACACCTATTAGGATCTGGCACAAAGTGAGTGGGAGTAGACTGGTTTTATAACTGCAAACCGTGGAAACAGTGGCTCCTAATTGCAGAGATCCAACATTTGCCTCGCATTTCAGGATGACAAGGCGAACAGTTCAGATGAAGGATAATCCACTTCTTACGTGTACCTTTGAGACGGTGTTATGATCCGTATGAGCTAATTATTCTGTTATGAGCATTAGTTCTATCGTTGTGGCTGATCACTGTTATGATGTGATATTGTAATGTTTACCATTATGTATTTAGAGAACTCAAAGTGCAAAGTGGATTAGAAATGTTTATGAAAGTGTCACTCCACAATGGTACATAATGATAACAGAAAATACACAAATGTCTTTAGTGTGCCATGACTCACTGTATTTCAGTGGGGGTTTGGGTGTGGGGGGTACAGTATAACTGCCACTGTGTGGGAGGAGACAGAGAGACAGATGAGACAGCAAAGAAAGATGGAGACGGGAGGGACGGTTCATGACACAGACTTCCCACACAACCACATTTGCAGATATGAAAAAAAAGGCCATCACACGCTTAGGCGCTTCCAACAACAAATGACCCTGATCATCCCCTGATCACTACTTCGACCTAAATGGTAAAATGGTAAATGGTGCATTTATATAGCGCTTTTTTCCAAAGCGCTTTACAGAGATTGTGCATTACATTCACCCATTCACGCACACATTCATACACCGGTGGCGGAGGAAACCATGCAAGGCACCAACCAGCTCACCGGGACCTCCTGCTATCTGGGCACTGATACAGAACCCTGAAGTGGGAAGGTCCGTTTTAGCAGGAGTTTTGTCCCCTCAGCCATTGCAACACTAAACAAACTGCCCCTGCCTGCATAGGATGGTTTTCTGTATACAGTGGGGACCTCATGTTTTGTCTTTGTGATGTATTGTTTGTTGTTGTTTTTGAACAGACTTGTGAAGACAAATATCCCTTCGGGGGAGGTAAACATTATTAATACAGTATTGGTCATCAAATAATATAACTGATAGTCGATAACTCAGCCTCGTGCCTGCAGTACCTGCATTATTCATTCAAATGTATTCATTAATGATTTCCTTTAGTCTTTATGGGTGTGTACGACCTGTTGTCTTCCTAATCCAAGCTCTTGAAATACCGGTAGTTGCAGTATAATAGTTGGACTCCAATTTCTGGAAGACGGTAAGTAAGCTGACAGGGGATTGGATCATGGAAAGTTTTATAAACCGCAACAAACATGAAATACTAGCATTGTTCTCAAACTCGCCGCCCGGCTTCACCATCTGAACTTTTGCCCTGTGAGTTATAAAGAAAGATGAAAAGGAGATGGACGGAGGCCGTCTGATGCGTGACCTTCGCTGAGCAGAGCACACAGCTTGCTTCAGCTCGCCTCTATAGCCAAAAAAGACCACATCCAGAGAGCAAAAACATTTCTGCCTGTTCCTATGGCCTTTGGTCTCTGCCTCCCTCCAATGTCCTCAGATGTTTTCACCGAATCCGGTCTCTGTAATGAAGCCTAATTTATGCTTTGTCATAGTTGGCACTGTGGCTCTGGGCCTGTGTGGAAAACCAATTTGCTCAAAGTTTGTTTAGTACAATGCGAAAATAATGACCCTGTTTTTTTTACATGTGCTGCTGTCAAAGACAGAATGCCATTAATGCACGAGCGCTGTGTAGCTGCAACATCGGCGCTTTTCATCCTGATTTGACATACGGATGGAAGAAAAACAAACCAAACAAAGGCAAGATTGCCGGGGATGCTCGGGGCCCCAGAGCCCTGTGTGTGTGCCTTTTTGAGGTCTTTCGACGTGACCTGATAAAACCTCATTTGCCTTCTCCCTTCTCCCCTCATCAGCCGGCGGGACAGTGATGACTGTTGTGAATTCAGGTCGTCACATCATCACCGCCACCACCTTCAGACGCGTGCTATTGACTAAATGTGCCGCTGACGGGGAGTTCAGAGGCTGTGGGTATTATCTGTTTATGGCCTGGTGACTGCAGCAGGGAGATGATTTGTTAATGGAGCTAACAAAACAGCATGACTCAAGGTTATGGGTACGCTCGGTCTGTGTGCGTGCGTGCGTGTGTGTGTGTGTGTGTGCTTGCGTGTGTGCGTGCGTGCGTGCGTGCGTGCGTATTGTGGGTGAGTGCGACTGCATGCCTGCGTTCATGCCAGCGGGCCTACACACGTTCTTACAGTATACTGTATGTGTGCGCCAGGACACTGTGCTGTATTAGATTACATGTTGCGTATTGATCTCTATTTAAAATCAGGATCAATTCTAAATTGGTTTGAGCCAGTGTGAGTTATACAAACAAATAGCTTTCTCCAGTCGAGTCTACAGCGAGGCCTTGTGTTTGCAGGTCCTCTCTCTGACAGCTTTGTGGTTTTCTGCTGACAGAGAAGACGTATTCATGTCTCTCGTCGTCTCTGCTATGCCTCTCTGAAGGCCCGTGCTTGAAAACCACAGAGACTGCAGTGGGAGCAGCGGTCTTGACGGGGTGCCGCACAACAAAGCTCCTCGCGCTTTCTCTTTTGACTGGCAGCAGCCAGCGTCCGACACACTTCTGCTGCCTTTGAAAGCGAGCAGGATCCTGAAGGCTTTGACGTGGGGATTTTAAAGCTTTCGAATCTGCAACACAAGGGCACTTTCGGCCAAGGCTGCAGTGCACATAGCGGATATTGCTCTTTATTTGAATTACAGAATTGCCGGTATACATTTTATCTCCGCAGTGATGTTGACTTTTTATGATGAAACAATGATGAAACAAATAGTTGAAACAATAATTGTCTTCTTCTGATGCTTCATGCTTTTACATTTAATATATGTTGCGATGCTACTTCTCTCTGCTATAGATTTTCTGTTGTGTTTTTGTAGTGTTATGTTTTACATAATTCACTGAGTCACTGTATAATTCATCAAGTGATTGTCCTTTCCACTGTGCATAGATAATTTTTATCAGGAAAAAGGCCACGTGACGCCACACTGATTGACCTAAGAATAATAACATTCTTCTCGCTATTACACCACAGTCAACCATTCTTCCCAGTTTTACAATTCCAGGGGTGGGTGCAGGGGGGGTTTCAGGGAGAGAAAATTAAAAAGCAAATTAAAAGAATTTCAATTAGGTGATTTGTTGAATTGGAGGGGGAAATGGCAGCGATGTGGAAGAGGCTTTTAATCTCGGCGAGCCACCTTCTTGTTCCATTAATCTCATATCCCCTGCTTATCTCACTAATCATTCCTCCCGATGCCAGCGGTCCTGGTGATTTTTAATGAACCCATTATGTCCTGAATCAGTCCGGCAGGGCCGGCAGGCGCACCATACGCTCATGAAGTGGGCTGAAAACAATCAGCGGACGCAATCAGTCCCACTTCATGACGCTGCTTCAACCCATCTGCAGAGTTGGGAAACAGACGGACGACGCTGTCAAACAAATTATGACAGTGACTTTTGAGGGGTCAACCAGCCCTGCAACTAAGAACTGGAAAAATATTACGCAAAAGTGTTGTGCGAGGTTAAAACTGCATTGATGTGTCTTTGTCTGTCTGGAGGCCTGGCCCCCTCAGATTGCACTATGTCGGGCTGGTTGCATCATCAGCTTTGCTGTCACTGTGAGATTGACAGACTTTGTTACAGGGGCTCTGGGAGGGAGACTTATAATAGCCATTCTATAGACTCACAACGTGTTGCACCATGGCGCATTGTGAGTTTATAGATCAGCTATTTTTAGAAAGCTTATTGGTTGGCTATTTTCGGAAAGCTTATAGATCGGCTATTTTCAGAAAGCTTATAGATCGGCTATTTTCAGAAAGCTTGTAGATGGGCTATTTTCAGAAAGCTTGTAGATCGGCTATTTTCAGAAATCTTATAGATGGGCTATTTTCAGTGCCGTCGTAGGGTGGAAGTATAAACTCAGGCTTAAAATGACTACAGGAGTCTGCGGGAGGCTGAGTAGCAGGAAGCAAACTTTCCACTAATTAACCGCGTCTTTTGTCTCAATCTTTTTGAACAGTATCAGATGGATCAGAATGATGCCAGCAGACAGGAGAGGAGTGGTACAGATGGTGGCTTTCTATCACTGTATGACTTTGTTCTCTATTCAGATGCAGTCTTCACTCATATATGATTAGAACAGAAGAGAGCTCCGTAAAGGTGGGTGTCGATATAGCCTCCTTGTTAGTGGGATTACAAAGTGCCGGAGACTGTGGAAGAGCCAAAAGGGGATGTGTTTAATGTCTACATCAAACCGTCCGCCTCCTGTCTGTTCTTTGTTGTTTTTTTGCACTGGTCGTCTCCCAGTATGGCCGCCTAAGTAGACTCTCCTCTGAGCCGTGTAGCGTTATGTATACGGCAGTTGGAGGGGCCAGCCTGATTGAGCCTGGCTTCAGCCTTGTGCTGACAGCAGCAAGCTAAATGTATTCTTTATTGCATTCACTCAGCTCTTGTCTCGGCACGCTGCCTGCGTGTGATTATCTTTGATGCATGCCGTCCACACTCTGGGTTGTATCACTCTTCTTGCTGCAATAGATAACCAGTATGGCTAATAGCAGGCAGCCAGCACAGAGTGTGCAACACTTTCTGGTCAACACTGGTTTGGGGTGCACTGAAAGCATGCGATGTGTTCTCCATGAAACTAAAACACTTTATATGACATGCTCTAGTCTATATGTGCATGCGTGCGTGCGTGTAGCGCAGGGTTCCCCAATTAGTTTTCCCCAAGGGCCGAATCATGTCTAGGGTACCAAGCCGAGGGCCACAGCATTGCAGGGGACGACGGTGGCGTTCCCGCTACTCCAGCGACAGTTCAGATATTGTCGTTGTCGGGTGAAAATCTTGTCCATAATCTTGTCCAAAACCGTTTGTTTTGCATTTATCATTTTAAAAATGATTTAAACTAGTGAAAACAGCCGATCTACTGCTGTTTTCACTACTTTTGTGAGACAGCCTTGGAATGATGAAGCAGGGCTTTACTTTGCGAAAGAACGTACAAATTTGGATATGACAACGAAGATATACTAGTGTTGTTGCTGCTCTTATACAACCATTATTACTGGGGTTGGTGGGGGCCTGACATTAGCCCCCCGCGGGCCGCCTATTGGGGAACCGTGGTGTAGCGTGTTGTAATGAAGTGTTGGTTTGATTTAGCCCTGGAAAACGAAACTGTCTTCCTAGAAGTGCCGTTCCGGCGTTCCGCTCAATCCCACTGTTTAAAAAACAATTTTGATTCCTATATAAATACATAATATTATGCATGCTGTTTTGAAGTTTGCAGTCACACAATTTCCACATTATATATCTTACTTTAAAGGAGTCAACCTCCTCGTCAAGTATATTCAAAGTCCTGTTCCTGCTCAAGCATGCAGTGACGTTTGGAGGGGAACAGCATCACGGGTACATTTTAATAAACAAGATTTTCAGGCATTCATTTGAAGTGTGTAGGCTACAGACACTGCTGCCTCATATGTGTGCAATTTAGTTTTGTTGAGAAAGTTTGAGAACCACTGCACTACAGTATATTTGCACATTCTAGTAAATTAACCTATGTGAGCTATTCTCCTAAGATTGCTTTTCCTTCAGCTTAAAGGTTGTAAGCTGTTTTAGACATTTTGAGAAATGTCAATTTGCCTCCAAATCTTTCTCCCTTTCCTTGTATTGATGTCAGCCAGACTCAAGGCAGCAACTCTTAAGATTAGGCCTTGATGGCTAAATATGAGCCTAATATGTCTGACTGTTTCTATAGAACACTTGTCTTTGGCCTTTGTACTGTTTTGATGTCTGGATTTTGAAGCAGGCAGGACCCAAACGCAAGAGAACATTATAGTAGGGGTTGAATGATATAGTAATTGAATAGAAAAATCGATTTTAATTTGCCATGATCTACTTACTATATCGATATGCAAAAGCATATATCGCAGATGGCCAAGACAGATGGCGTGACCTCGCCCTAAAGAGCGGGGTCGCTTTTCGCCATTAGGCGTCTTACTGGTTTATATCCATAACAATAGATTTTTCCCTTAAAAACTTCCACTATTGACAAGTTTCACACAGATTTAATTTCTTTGCTAAATATTTACTATATCGATTTTAAATCAATCATTGAATCGAATCGTATCGTATTGCCATGAATGACCCAATACCAACCATGTATCATATCGTCAACCATGTATCGTGATGGGTATCGTATCGTTGTTAAAATGTATCGTTACACGCCTAACATACATACAGTATAGGGGAAAGATTTATTTCTCTAGCCAGCCAGAGTGCAGGTACTGCACAGCATGTACTGTATAGTATGTACGGGCAGATGATAGAAGCTAACAAGAACAGGCAGGCAATGACTGAATGAGCAAATTACAAGCTTCCTCACAGGGTAAAATAAACAGGCTCACCAAACACTGGCTAATAACAACAGACGATCCGGGGGCTAACAAGACACAGGTAACACAATGGACAATCAACACGTCACATAATTGGCTGAGGGGAATGAGCTGGAAGACAGGAAGGATAGAGCCAAGAACGGTAAAAGGTGCAAAGAAAACAAAAAGAACAGTGACATTTCCACACAGGTCTCTCTGTTCGCATTCAGTGCTTGCCATTCAAGTGTTGTATGGTGAATAAGTGGTGTCAAAATGTAGAGTGTAGAGTAGTAGTAGACCTGACACAAGCTATTCATGCTCTGCATTTTACAGGACAGCACAAAAACACTTCAAAATCAGTTTTTGTTTGAAACCGTGCTTTGTAAATGTCAAAAGGGCACATTTTGTATTGGGTCAGGAGTTCCAGCAGCGTTTTTTATTTTTTATGAATAATCCCCACTTGTCCCATCCTCCTTCACATGCAAAACATTTGAGTACACTGCATGAGTCAGTTTTAAATGTGCATTTGAAAATGATCTCTGACCATATCCATTAGACATGGCTCAGCCATTAAATGCCTCCCTCTGTAGAAAGAATTTAGCACAGTGTCACAGTGCCCAGTGCCTTCCTGTAGCTTTATGCCTATGGAACATTGTTATTTGGCCTTCCACACACTTGAGATTGATTTGGTTTTGCAACTCCGATAAGAAGCCATGCTGTGACTTTTGTCATTATGCACGCTTCCCAATCGATTCTCCACTATCCGGTCCACTGGGTACCTTGACTTTTATCCATAATTAAAGCAATCTAGATGCAAATCAGGGAAATTCAAAATGGCATATTGTGTTATGAGTACCTTTCCATCCGAGCAGTGCACCGCCATTACTGGTCTTGTCATGTGACATAGTGTGAGGGTCGCATACACTCACTCACTCACTCACTCACTCACTCACTCACACACACAAACTTGTGACTTGCTTGTAATAAGACACATATCTGCATTGTACTGAATGGGGGAAAAAGATTTAGCTGGAGAAAAGAAAGTGAACTGATTTAGCTAAAGATTTAATAATGGAGACTCATAGGAAATGAATCGAAGTTATTAAAATTAACTTGACTTCACTGGAATCAGATGGTTTTTGATTGATTGAATACTTCATTAGCAGTTTGCACAGGAAAAGCACAGGACAGTACAGTTCAGAAACAAGGTCTACAACAAGGATTAAAACCCAAGAAAGCACTTGTTTACATTGGGGTCCTTTTGTTGCGACCGTCAGGTCGCATTTACTATTAAAACCTCCACCGGCTGTCTGTCAGTCAGTCCGTCAGTCAGTCAGTCAGTCCTTCCGTCAGTCTGTCTGTCACGTCACACTTTTGCCCTACTCATATCTCCGCCATCGTTGCCCCTATCCATGTGAGATTTTCCACACACACTCCTTGACTGCCAAACCACAACCTGACCCCCAGGGACCCCCTGCCACCGCCGGCAAATAGTGCAAAAATGACCAAATCAACACCCCAATTGGGCTACTCACGGGGAATTCCCGGGGACCACCGACTCCTGCTGCTCCAACAGTCCTTCACCTTCATTGGTTTAACTTTGCCACGCCCCCTCCCCTCATTGGCCAAAACTTTATTTGGCTTTACTCATCAACCGTTTGTCGTACAAACTTCTGGGTGGTATCAATTGACTTGATTAAGAGTCCTTCACCTTAATTGGTTTATCTTTGCCCCGCCCCCTCCTCTGATTGGCCCAAACTTTATTTGGCTTTACTCATCAGCTGTTTGTCGTACACACTTGTGGCTGGTGTCAATTAACTTCATTAACAGTCCTTCACCTTAATTAGTTTAACTTTGCCCCGCCCCCTCCTCTGATTGGCCGAAACTTTATTTGGCTTTACTCATCAACCGTTTGTCGTACAAACTTGTGGGTGGAACCAATGCCACTTACAGGCCTCTTTGTGTATACTGTGACCTTAGGGTCGCTTATCTCCCGATTAGGGAGTCTTACTGGTACTCAATTCATAGAGAAACCATGATACATGACTTCGACTAACCTGATTGAAAGGTTTGTGAGTGAGTGAGAGAGTGAGTGAGTGAAGGCCATCACAGTGCGATTTAATCTGCTATTTTCGGCAACCACGCATACATCAGGCGTGCGTGAGTGAGAGATTGAGTGCTGTGTGAGTGCTGTGTGATCTCTGTGTATTTGTCTCTGTAGTCTGTCTATCAAGTGTTTACTGTGTGCTGTGTCTACAGTAATTTTGGGGGGGCTGTTATTGCAGCTCATTTGAGTTTGAGTATGAGTGGCAGGAGCGTGTGTGCGTGTGAGCATGCATGCATGTGTGACTGTGTGAGTGAGTGAGTGATTGAGTGCGCGTGTGTGACGCGTGCGTGCGTTTGCACATTTGCAGATCACTCATATAAAGTCCTGTCTGTTCACAGCACATGCATCATTAGAAGCACCCAAATAGCACAACATGAGGTTAGGATAGACAGTCATTAAACACGCAATGTGAATGAATTAGTGAGTCATTTTTCCTTGCTATTGAGGCATTCTAATTAATGTCTCCGTTTGAAACCCATCCTCACTCCAGACGTCCTCTGTCTGCACGCACGCACGCACGCACGCACTCACACACACCCACACACAAATACCTCTTGAGAATGTGAATGTGCCTCTGGAGGTGGCAAACACACTGCTCTTGATTTATTCATTGTTATGTCAGAGTGTGTGTTGAATTTTGGACAGCGTGCTTTTGGACTAGTGGTTCCCTTCCACACAACGCCCATGCCTACTCCTCCAGTGGAAATAGTGGGAAGAAATATTCAGAGAGGTCGTTGCCCTGAGATGAATTGCTATGAGGGCCTGAATTAACAAGGCAAAGGTTAATGTTATTGTAATTCTGAAATGTTATGCACTCTTACGGGAGATGGGTTTGCTCATCAATGAAGAGCCTGTGTGATCATATCTAAAGCATTAGACTAATAATTAGATTCAAATTCATTCCCACTAACAACACTGACGTTTTACGCGCTGGCGTTTTTCATACTTTATTAGCAGTGCCCACACAACCCGGTTTGTGCATGTTTAGTCTTGAGGTCGAATGTGTCACTGGTTGGCTAATATGCTTAATTTATAATCCGCCGCAATACGCGCCGCACGGCGAAAATATCCGAAGCTCACAGCTGCATTGTGAGCTTGTAGTTCATCTATTTTAGGCTTGAATGTTACATTAAATGAGACATTGAGGGGAGTGCACACGGAAGTTTAACGTTGCCTCTGTAGCCTGTTGAGTCACGCGCAATTATCATGCATGGTTTGTCTCATCAGGCCGACTGTGTCGAGGTGTGAAAATGTCCTTGGGTGAGTAACAGCGCTCAACCCGAGACAACCTACTGGCTACTGGCCCCGGGGGGAGTTTTAGAGGAATTAGAATTACTGTCTAACACAATAAGTCATCCTGTTACAGGTAGCTTTACCTATAACCCACAGCGACTGCAGTGGTGTCAGTTCAGAAAAAGCTTAGGTATGGCTTAGGTATGGCATTAGGTATGGCATGACTGGTGTCTTGCACGCGCGCTAGCCATAAATCATAACTACCAGGAGAGGTCGCTAATATTCGGACGTTATGTCTCTCCTTGGAGTTATAAGGCAGAGTCATAGGGCTCTCGCTGGTTGAGCCCCAACGTCCATATTCGGCTCAAAACATGTGCAAATCAATAAAGTGCTCACCGCATCGTCGAAACAGCTTTATATCTACCGATGAGCCCACTCGTTGGCATGTGTTAGTCCATATGTTTCTAATAAATTAATGTTTACTCAAACTTCGCAGAGTCTCATCGCTTTCCTTGTTTTTGAACTGCTTGGGTAAAAATGGCCGAACATATCACGTGACGTTGATCGTCGTTGCGATTCGCTCATACTAGGACATGACGTTTTTGTATGCGGAAGTATTCCAACGTTCTGTAGTTCTGAAGGCGGGAGCATTCCGACGAGGAAACGCGAGTCTCGGAGAAGTTTGAGTAAACATTAATTTATTAGAAACATATGGACTAACACATGCCAACGAGTGGGCTCATCGGTAGATATAAAGCTGTTTCGACGATGCGATGAACACTTTATTCCTTTGCACATGTTTTGAGCCGAATATGGACGTTGGGGCTCAACCAGCGAGAGCCCTATGACTCTGCCTTATAACTCCAAGGAGAGACATAACGTCCGAATATTAGCGACCTCTCCTGGTAGTTATGATTTATGGCCTTCGCACGCGTGCAAGACACCAGTCATGTTGCCAAACCTTAGCAACAGGCATGACACATTTATTTTAAGAAGTACATTTTTTTTGTTTTTTTGTTTCTACGCTTTCTTGGGCCGGATATGGCAGCCTGGAACGGTAGTTCAAGTGCAGCTAAACTTGGCATGTTAGTAAACGTGCCACAATTAACAATAATGCATTGCACCTGTGCATCTGACCTACGGAGAATATAATTATAATACCTTGTTAAAGTGACAATTTTGTTAAATTTTGCATTTGAAGTTATTTTACTGTAATTTCACGTGATAACCAGCACAGATAGACAAAGAGACATTCATGGATTTATATTTATAAGTAACTTTTATTTTCCCCCTGGACCCAGGGTATGGCAGCTGCATACCCCTGCCATACCCAATTGACACCCCTGAGCTACTGTGCATGGGATCGACATGAGCCAGCATTGGTTCAAGACCATAATGGGGATATCCTTGGTACACTACCATATATGTCACGGTGCTGGAGTTTACGTAGCTTATTTATTTAAATTTTAAAGACCTCACAAGATAGAATCACTCTCCAATTAGTATTTATTCTGACGGTGCCTGGTCTGTCCAGTTTAAAGGACAATACTTTGTTTTTTTACAACAAGGGTTCATATTTTAGATCATATTTAATTAGAGAAAAGAAAAGTGTGTTAAAATGTTTTCATTTACTTCATTCTATCGTTTTAGCGATTTTAGACACAATAAGCTGGCGATTTCTTTATTACTATTTACAAGAACACTACTAGCCCCCATAAGTCACATCTAACCCATGAAAGATTGTGGTGCATCTTGGGAATCGGGTCTTGCAGGGTTATTGTGTCTAAAAAGACATATTTACACATATACACATGCCCCCACCCACTGAAAGCAAAATCATTAAAATCACTAAAACGACAGAAAGCAGAAAATGGAAACATCTAACACTCATCTTTTCTTTTCTCTAATTACAATCTACTGTAAAATATGAACCTGTGTTGTAAAAAAACTAAGTTGTCCTTTAAGCTTATGGCAGTAACAATGCCTATCACGCATATACAGTACAGTACAGTACAGTTCCGGGGTGGCAGTGTGACTTGGCCCCCGCTGGCACCTTTGCTCCGCGCTGTCCAACAGCCACAGACAGCCAGAACTATGTGCTCTGAGCGTGTGGCGCTTGGAGGGGCGCTGTCAGGGCCGCGAGGCGTGTGCGGACAGATCCCAGCGCTGCGCTACAGATTTCCCTGAACGACGTGTCCATCACTGAGCCCCTCCTGGGGGCGAGTGAAAAAACGCAGCTTCTGCAGAAACAGGCCCCGGTGTTATCCAGAGCGCTGGACAGGGGCAGGCGGTGATGAATGAGGCCTGAGGGCCCGCTACCTCAGCGGTGACCAACACCAGATGTGCTGCTCTGGACATGCCACTGGGATTGTGGGACTGGCCACAGTGTGTGTGTGTGTGTGTGTGTGTGCGCGCGCACATGTTTGTGTGCGAGTGCGTTCGTGCGTGTACATGTACATCGTCATTGTCGGGTGGAAACTTTGCATGTCCAAATTCAAAACCTTCCCTTTTTGTTATTTCAAAAACTATTTAAAATAGTGAAAATAGCTGATCTACAAGCGAGGCGTTGTGTTCTCGTAGATCCTTTTTAACCCTTCTTTGAATTACTTTACTTTACTTTACAAATTTGAAACTTGGAGATACAAGGTTTCTGCCCGACACTGACGAAATTCCGATTAGGATGTCACTTATTGCATGACGGAGAGACAGCGTGCGCTCATTAATGTCCGCTGTTAAGCCAGAAATCGATTAATTGGCATCACACCCGGCGTCTATCAGTACTGGTAGCTCGGAGCCATTTTCTGTTGTGCGGAATTTATTGGTTCATAACTCAGCAGAGGCGGGACACTAGTGTGGAAATAATCTCATACACTGTTTTAATTTGCATCATGCTGGGATTTGTCATCTTTACTGATGATGCCGCGCGGAGCCACGAGAGTCTTGTTAGGTGGACGTGTGTGAAAGCTGATGACACGATTTGCATTATTCAAAACACGCTGTGTGCACACGCACAAATGAGTTTGAGCGTGTGTGTGTGCGTGTGTGTGTGTCTGTGTGTTAACTCCTGTCATAGCATCAAGGCCCGGTGAGCTATCCCTCAGTGCACAGGGGGCCTCCCTCTCCCCGGCTTCCACTATGGATTGCTGTGTCCTGGCAGACAATTAAAGGCAACCGGTGTCGACCCTGGATGAAGAAGATCACCTCTCCTCGTACAAAAAGTCTTCCATCATGTCAGCGAGCGCCGAATGCCAGGACAGGAGATTATAATTCTCCGTGGAGATACCCTGCTGTCCCGTGCTCGGCGCCGCCGCCATTCTCCGCCGCATTACACATGATTCATTCTCATTTCTGCTCATTACACTCAGTCATCTCCGCCTACACAATCAGCGAGCGATATGCGTGCGTTGAAATCAAGTCCGATTTCAGAGGGCAATCATTTCATCGCCTTATTGTGACTCACTCCATCCCCCGATTCAGCAATGGAAATGAAGCTGATGCAGGGGGGTGGGGGGTGGGGTGGGGGGGGCATTGCAGGAGAGTCTGGCAGACTATACCTTTCCCATGGAAAAGTCTTTGAATCATGACATTAGCGTGACATCAGCAAGTCTTCAAAGCCAGCACCAGTGTTTCCGTCCTCAAAGACACAGTCGGAGCACGAGTCTGAGGCCATGGATCTCAAGCTGTCGTTGAGAGCTGGCTGTGTGATCTGCCACAGCTGCGGAGCATCCGAAGTGGTGGCGGGCCACGGGGCAGATCAGAGCCAGCTATTGGGTGGTGACAGCAGGTGCGATCTGTACCTGACTGACTGTACATCCAGCCAATCACAGCACTCCTGTACGCCTGCTCCTTGACACCACCTGTTTGCAAGCCTGCGTAACCCGGGAACATATGCCAAATGATATCATGGCAAATTTTGTGAGAAACGGAACTAATGAGTGATGCACTGCGTGCGCATGTGTGTGTGTGTGTGTGTGTGTGTGTGTGTGTGTGTGTGTGTGTGTGTGTGTGTGTGTGTGTGTGTGTGTGTGTGTGTGTGTGTGTGTGTGTGTGTGTGTGTGTGTGTGTGTGTGCGTGCGTGCGTGCGTGCGTGCGTGCGTGTGTGTGTGTATGCGTGTGTGTGGGGGGTACGCTAATTAGTGTGTACGTGTGCATGAATTGTACATGTGTGTACATGAGCGGTCGTTTTTGCCTTGCTCACCACAGCGCGACTAAATTAAAACTGGAGACAGGGGTGCAGTGCCCTCCATAATGCGACTCACAATTGATAGTCATAATTACAAAGTCTAGAAATCAATTACAGCAAATGAAAGTGATTTGTTGCCACCTATGCTTCACTAATTGCATTGTTAAAAGCCAGGGATCCGACCACCGTGAGCATTAACCCCTCTTTGAAGAAAATCTATACGCCGATCAGAGGAATTGTGTTAAGGCATACGCGCCTTTCACCAATATTGTAGCATCAGCTTTTTTCCACCCCTTTCTCCTGGCTGTTAGTGAAACCATCCTCACGTAGACTCACTGTGGAGCAGCTACTTGCGACTCATTTACAAACTACCACTAATTATCGCAGACTCCTAAATTAGCATAACTGCGATAGCCCCACTAATCACTTTCCTTTTCATGAATACAAAAATAACGTTGAGGGAGCAAAGAGGTTGTGTGCGCGTGTGTGTGTTCGCGTGAGTGTACTGTATAGTAGAGCTCTTCACGGGGCCCCCGATTATGAAATTACTCGAATACCTGAGAGACCTGTACGTGTTTTGGACACTGTTTTGTCATAATCACTCGGGCCGGGTCATAATCAGCCCCATTTACCTCGGAACACAGGCTGTCTATCATTATGTGTATTTCCCGAGTGGGTCCGAGAAGACCCGTTCTGTGTGTGTGTGACGTGTGTGTGTACTTTGTGCTTGTTTAGCAAATTGTAATAAAGCAATCAATCAATATGTGTGCGTGCGCTGGCTTGCGCTGCTACTGCTGCTGCTGCTGCTGCACGCACTGATCAGGGGAGGAGAGAAACGCAGTGAATGAACTGAACAGAAGTGCTGTTTAACTTGTGTAATGCTTTAGGCTGACCTATAGGAGCCAGCGACATGAATGGTTGTGTAACTGTTGTGATGATTATGCTGGTCTAGCATCAGACTAGCAGCGTGAAAAAAAGACGAAAAACTGTGCGTAATGCATGCGTGATGCGTGCCAGGCTGCAGCCAGGCTAATTAGAAAGCTTCGGCGTATAATCATGGCAAACAAACCGAAAATGACTTACCTCTGGACTTGATAGAAAATAGCCTAAAGCATTCCTTTCTCCCTGGATTTTGTTTCGATTTTAATACCAGTAAGACTCCCTAATCGGGAGATAAGCGACCGCCAGGTCGCATACACAAACTTTAGAAGGCAATCGTAGCGAATCACGAGGGAATATGGGAAATGGGACTGATCCATGTTGATGACATGACTTTAGAGATACTGTGTACTGCTTTGCGTAAGATTTTAATATTGTAGATTCCATGGCAACCAGCAGCATTGGACAATGATAAGACATGATAAAGTTTGCACCTCCGCTCTGACATTTAACAGTGCCCTGTCAATCAGTGAGACAGTGCAGCGCACAGCTGAAGTGAGTGGACGGTGGACCTCGGCGCATGAAAGGCAAAGGCACGCATTTTAATAATCATAAAATGATCGGCTCTGCCGGAATCTTGGAAATAATCTGATTTCGGGACAAATTTCATTCGGTCTCTCAGCTCTGTAAAAAAAGAAAAAGTCGTAAAGGGGCGGAATCGGATGAGACCGTTACGTCGCCACTCGGGTTTGGTTTTGTCATTTGATTATTATTTTGGAATCGGAAGAAAATTGGCGGTCCATTTCAATTGAAAATGTGAATTCAAGTGTACATGTAATATTTAATATTGGCATTAGAAAACCATCATTAACCATTAACCCATCTGGGGTTAAGGTTAGGGTGTGCGTATGGGGTTGGGGAAATGGCACAAAAAAGGTAAAAATGTCTAGTAAAAAAAAAGATGATTTGATGTTTCCACAATGCAAGTGTACACAGGCAAGTGTACAGGTACGTGCACACGCACACGTACACTTGCCTCAGTATTCAGCTACAGACTAACACCCTGGCACTGACATCTAATCCTCAGCCTTTCACGTGGCCTTAAACTCCTCTGGACTCCATCTGTAGATGTTTCACTCTGAGGTGAGGAAGAAAGGAAGCTCTGTAGCTTTACCGTTTCTAATTGGGCCACTAATTGAATGTCAGTCTGAGAAGCCAAGAGGAGCCGGATGGATTAAAGTGTCCGGGACCCAGGTGAGAGGGAGATAAAGACTGCGGCAGGAAGACCAGCAGGGCTGCCCTGAGTCTGTCCTCTACTGTACAATCTACAGCCCTGAGTACAGGATAAGGCCACACAGTACACTGTCAAATCAACCACTTAAACACTCTATTTTTAGTGATACGGAATTGCATTGCATCTGTACTTGGTCTGCTTTTGTTGTGATCGTTGTTTTCGCTATTTGACGTACATTACAACATACAGTGGGATTCAAGTGGTTAAGAGCCAGGTGTGCCTGGACCGTGCACATTGCTATTTAAATATGGGATTCAGCAAGTTGGAGGAGACAGGAGCTGCGTGTGTGTGAAGAGCAGCATTAACAATGTGATATGATGTCAGAAAAAAAAGCTCTACTGACTCTAGTCACGCAAACAGCTGATTAGAGTGGGTGTGTTTCAGTCAAAGTGATTTGTCCCCTGAATGCACGCACCCAGTAATGTTGAAACCTGTCTATTAAGTGTACTGTAGGCTACTTTAGTTCACCTCACTGCTCTCCTCATCTCTGTGCTGAATGCACAGCAGACAGTGGGTACTTTTCAACAGTTTTCTGATTTCCTATCAGTCATATTCTTATTAATAGATTAATAAAAGAATAATGATACATAAAAGCTTAAGTGTTTTAAATGGTTTCTTTGTTTTTGGTGCCTCCCAGCACAGCAAATTGACTGAAGCCATTGGGAACTCGCTACAAATACTATGATTAGTTTGCCCCAGATCATTAATTAGTTTTGAACCTCATTGCTGAGTCTGTCAGCAATGGCATCTACTGTATACCATACTGAAAATGAGTAGTGTGTTGAATTCAGATGAATTGATTACAAGCACTGTTAGCGCGTTACGAACACACCTACTGTATATAGGCCAATCTGCTATCTTAAAGTGATAGTTCACCTATTTTTGACATAAAGCTGTGTGAAATACTTTCCATTAAAACAGTGGTTAAACATGTATTAATTGATTACCAGAGTCCCGTGGTCAGAGTTCTGGTCAGTTTTAGCTGAATATTAAGTAGTTCCAATGGGGTGGGGGCCATTTGGCGAGACCCAATCATTGAAAATAGATTAATCCACAAAACTAGCGTTGTTTGTATTGTTGGCCTATTTCTACCATATAGAGTGAGGTTTCGTTCTGATCAGCTGACTGCAAAGCACCTTGTTTTGGGGAAATACGTTGCAGCGGCGTAGTGATACTGATCACAAAAAATAGTACCATGTGACAGAGGGGTCAAAGTTGAACGAAAGTTGGTCTATTTGGTAGAAATAGGTCAACAATACAAATGACGCTAGTTTTGTGGATTCATCTATTTTTAATGATTGGGTCTTGAGCCCCTGCCAAATCACCGGAACTACTTTATATTCATCTAAAACTGACCAGAACTCTGACCACGGGACTCTGGTAATGGATTAATACATTTGTAACCACTATTTTAATGGCAGGTATTTCACACAGCTTCATGTCAAAAATAGGTGAACTATCACTTTAAATGCCCTTTAAATAGCTGGGAAATTCTGTGCTGGGGGACTGCAGTGGATATTAGACCAGGTCAGAGCTGGAATACTGCGCTATCTCTTTCTGACTTTTCTCACTCTCTGATATCACTCTCTGCAAAGCGCAAACTATTTGCTATTTACTCATTTCAAGACAATTGGTGCAAATAGGCGCAAATACGGTACATTTGCTACACAAGTCAGTGGTTGTCAGTTTCATGCCCAGCACCCATGTTGTGTTACAGACTAGTACATTCCACACAGTACCACACAGTCTCCGATCACTTCCATATCGTACAATGTGTTCCTGCCTTATGGGTTTCAAAATGGACATGGGTCGATTTTGACACTGTTAAGCCCCTTAGTGGATTGAAAAGATATACAGTGTATATACTTCAAATTGGTGTCATTTTGGGAAAATGCCACAATTTTTGGGGCAAAATGGCATGCTGATCACGATTCCGCCTACACTCCTTGTAAGATGCCATGCGTGTAAAAGCCAATCACCGTGCTGAATGTCAACAGTGACAAATAGGAAATGAAATCCCTCGTTCCAACATGGCTAATGCTCTGGGCTTTTTTTTTTTTTTTGTCTGTCAAGTGAATGTCACATTAATTCCAAAACATATTATTTTTGCCTTTGACCCATAGACTGTAGAAAAATATGGACGATGCGAAGCCATTGGTTTCTATGCAGCGCAAATGGCCCTTTCTACCCCTTGGAATGGGTGTCGCCATAATAGAATTGTAAAGGCATCAGAGATGCTATTGGCTGCCAACGGTCACGTGCAACCGCAGGGATACATGGGAGAATGTGGTCGGAGCCTCCCGAAATACAGCACACGAAGAAGAACACAGCCGGCTGGTATCAGTTTAGTTGGCCACGCCCCCCCCCCGCAACTTTATCATTTATTTTAAAATAAATTGGACCACATTTCAATAAAACGAATATGATGGTGATTGAAAGGCAATTTTTAACTAGCGATAGGAACCATACAGTATTCATGAAAAAGTTAATTAAGGTTAGAAAACGAAAGGGGGAAATGAATGGGATCCAATGGAGCACAATTCTTTTTGCGATCAGCCGGGGGGGGAAAACAGCGCAACTAGTGGCCAATCATAGGAAGTTTTACTTCCCTATTGGAGTCATTTTAAATCAGCAGAACTATGCCCCTGCTTTGACCCTGAGAGACTCGACAGAGAAATTATAATAGTATTATACAGTAGGTCACGTGGTCTCACTGAAAACGGTCTGAAATAGTCTGAAACTCATATCGCAGTGTAATCTGCCCCTGGCCCCCCAACAACAGCTGACCAGTACAGTAAGTAGTCTAAGATCAGTCAATTAATTTGATTGGCTTATAATTGCGCATTCCCACAATGACATCATAACATATTAACTAATATGTTAAGATTACTTTTTAAAGTGACAGTACCCCTTTAGATGACAGTCCTACTTTAAAGTTGTACTATGTAACTTTTTTTATAAAACAAATCTTAAAATTCTCCTAACTATTAAATCACAAAAGTTTTAGAAGATCCGCGCCGTGAATTTCAGCCTGTAAAGCCTTCTCTGTATGTAAACTGAGATCCTTGCCGTGGACCGGATCTCGCGCCAAAATTGCGTCATCACACTACCGGCCAATCACAGCGAGGGTTATACAACTGCCGGCCAATCACAGCGCATCTTGAAGTGGGGTCGCTATGGCAGCCATATTTGTTGTCGCCCGTTTGTACCATCCCTTCTCTAGGTAATTTCGCCTACCAGGCAGGGTGAAGGAGTCCGTATCTCTGGAATTACTGAACGCACAGGAACAAGGGACCCCTTAAAAGATAGATCTCAGCGAGGTGGAGGCAGACGCGGGGGTCTGAAGGTACGAAAAACGTCCGAAAGACGCGGACGCGACCGCGGTTTGCTATAGGGCTAATGACCACTAGTTGGGCATCTTACACAGTATGGCTTTAAGTACAATTTTCTATTGTTGGAAATCTATATATACTCAAGTACTGTACTTACTTTAAGTACAATTTTGAGGTATCTGTACTTTACTTGAGTATTTCCAATTTCCAATACTTTTACTTCTCCTCCACTACATCTCAGATGTAGGCGCATTGTGAGCTTGTAGATCTGCTTTTTTCAAAATAACTTTATGCATTGTATATATTTGAAAACTTGTGAAATGGGACATTTCATTTGCATAATGACTACTTTCTACTTTTGTACTTTAAGTACATTTTGATTCCAATACTTTTGTTTTGATATACTTTTACTTAAAGTGGGCGTGACACGGCCAAAACAGCTAATTATGGCTATCAAATTAGCCAATTTTTTTAATGATGTCATGTACCCCCATGTTAAATTACCCAATCAAATTAATTTATTGTAGTTACTGTACTGTACGGCACCGCACGACGGACGAAGTATACATTCACTAATAACTGATACGGCCCCGCCTCCTTTTCAGACCGTTTGAAGAAAGACCACGTGACCTACTGTATCATAATGTTAAATTTAAGTACAACATTTGAGTACCTTTCCACCACTGGAGCCAAGCCAGTACATCAGCCAGTTCATTTGGCTCCCTCTTGCAGTGTCCCAAGCAGGGCCAGCTCCAACTAGCTGGGTCCCTGGCAGCAGAACCACTTCATCATGGTCAGGGGTGTCGCACCAAATTCTGGGCCCTGGGTGCAAGGATTCACTGCATTATTTTGTGCTTTAACTGTTGAAAAATAGCAGATACACGCACGGCACCAAGTGCCTACGAGCTTGTAGATCTGCTATTTTAGAAAAATCGTGAACATTTTAAGGTCTTTTGAAGTCTTTGAAGGTTTTTTTGAAAAAACCTATGTTTTTCTAAGTCAATGGTGCTCAAACCTTTTCATGTGAAGGACCCCCAAAATGATATGTATTTGGCCACAAACCTCCATCTCAAAATATTTAGTTCCAGGGACCCCCCCAGAAGCAAAATTTTGTGTTCGCTTAAAAAAAAACATATTCAAAGATTTGTACACATTTTCACGACTTTTCAAAAATAGCAGATCTACAAGCTCGCAGCGCGGCACTCGGTGCCGCGCTGTGAGCTTGTATATCTGCTATTTTTCAATAGCTAAAGTATAAAATAATTCCAGGCCCCTCCACCTTAGGCCCTAGTAAATCAGTCCCACTCCCACCCCCCCCCCCCTTGTGACGCCCCTGATCATGATAATGTCAGAGATGGAGCGAGAGCACAACATATTTCACCGGCTTCCTTTTTAAGAGCTACAGGACGTCTAAAAAGGAAGCGGCCTCTCTTCTCTGCCACAAGCTAACAGGAAGCAATCTCCCCCCTCCCTCCCTCACACTCCGACCAGGCATACTGTGTACATGAGCTCAAATAACATCCACCAAATAACATTTTTTCGGGTTTGTGACATTTTGAAAGAACACTATGTCATCTTCGGGTTTAGAGGTGACATTTTCCCAGTGGTGGAAAAGGTACTCACATTCCTTACTTAGGTAAAAGTATCAACACTGCAATGTAGAAATAGTCTTGTTACAAGTCAAAGTCTGCAATTCAAAATGTACTTAAATACAAAAGTATGGCTATTTTCAAATAGCTTTGGTATAAAATAGGGCTAAATTGTTTTATAATATTATAATGTAATATCTGCAAAGTAACTAGTAACTAAAGTTTTTAAAAAAATGTGTGGAGTAAAAGTACAATAGTTGGATCCAAGAAGTAGTGGAGTAGAAGTAAAATTATAGAAAATTGGAAATACTCCAGTAAAGTATAATTACCTCAAAATTGTACTTAAGTACAGTACTTAAGTAAATGTACTTAGTTACTTTACACCACTGTATTTTCCTTACGGTAGCTTGGATGGTCATGGTGGATTTCAGCAACAGTTTGATAGGAAACCTTGAGAGGAAAACAGAAATTCTAATTCTAGCAATAGTTAGGAACCAAATGGACCCTTACAGGTCTGTAACTCTTGAGAGTGTACAAAGGGAACCAACCACACTTTCAGAGTATATTGACACTTGGTGTAAACAGGATTCCCATAGATGAAATATAATATCAAATCGGGTCCTGTGCATGGCCCTAATGCATATAAAACTGTGGATCCTGGGTTTGGGTATCATTGTTGTTTTAAATTATGTTTAGGTTTGGGTTGTTGTTACCTTTCCATGATGTAACTTAAAATATTGGCGACTCTGGCAAGATATCTTCGATAGTCTTCAAGATATCTTCAATACTTAAAGTTATACTATGTAACTTATTTTATAAAACATATCTTAAAATTGTCCTAACTGTTAAATCGCTAAAGTTTTAGAAACCCCACTCCGTTAATTTCATCCCCAAAAGCCTTTTCTTTATATGTTTTCTACTTAGCCGTGACAGGGGCGGGATTTCGCGGCAAAATGACGTCATCTGCATCATCCGTATACGTTGTGTATACGTTGGCCAATCACATTGCAGATCATACACACATGATACACTACCGGCCAATCACGTCTCTTCAGGAAATAGCTTGCTTCAACAGCTTTGTTTACGCTGGTCTAGAAGTCTAGCCTGTAAACTCCCCAACGCCGGTCCGCAGAGGGACAAGAGACACCTCCACGGATGCGTGGCTCGGCGGGCGAGCCGGCGAGGCGGACGCGGTGGTCTGAAGGCCCGGTCCGCGGCGAAAAACGGCCGAAAAAAGCAGACGCGACCGCGGTTTGCTATAACGCTACTGACCACTAGTTGAGCAACTTACACAGTATAACTTTAACTACTTAACAAGTCATTAGAAGTAGCTTACTAAGGGGCGCCCGGTGGCCTACTGGTCTAAGCGCTTACCATATAGGCATTGATGCCTGGCGGCGGCGCCGGTTCGATTCCCGATTCGGACGACCCTTGCCGCATGTCTCTCCCCATCTCTCTCCCTGTTTCCTGTCGGTCTACTCTACTATACAATAAAGGCAGAAAAGCCCAAAAACAAATCTTTAAAAAAAAAAAAGAAGTAGCTTACTAATACCTTGTCCGTGAGCAGCTATTCAGTATTCTAATCATTATTCTATTCTATTAAATGTATAATGTGTGTTATACATTATCAACAAGCATTTAACAAGTCATGTTATAAATCATTAACATACAAGTCATTCATAAATCATTAGCTAACGTGATCTGAACTACAGTAGTAAAAAAATGTTTCGGGTAAGGATGGAGCTCCTAATTTTTGAGCGGTGGTTACACCGTCTCCTATACGTGGCCGTGTGTGTGGGTATGTATGTATGCGTGCGTGTCTGTCTGTATGTAGCCTGTGTCTGTATGTAGCCTGCAGTACCTTTTCTGACCACACATTTTAAGGGAGGGGCGTTGTTGTTCAGGCCAGACACACACACACACACACACACACACACACACACCCACACACACACACACACACACACACACACACACACACACACACACACACACACACACACACACACACACACACTCTCTCTCTCTATTGGTGAGCAAGTGGCACACACACACACACGGCATAGATATAGACATAGATAGGAACAACAAAGTCATCATGAGGACGCGCGCGCGCACACACACACACACACACACACACACACACACACACACACACACACACACACACACACACACACACACACACACACACACACACCACTGCTCACTTCAAACTTGGTTTGATTTTTATTGATAATATAAGCACCTTATCGATCCTGCTTTTTATCAAGCCCACTATTGAGCTTTTTGGAGGGCGGCACACGCGCGATGTAATATAGGATTATGCGTTATCAGAATATGCTTGGTTTGCTTTGCTTTACTGTACAGTATGTGCTAAAAGGAAACTTTGACACACTGTTTAATGAAGGTCAACGTCGAGAATGTTTTGGAATAGGCCCATCTGAAATTCTAATCAACAGAGCAGCAATCGAAGAGTCACATCATGGCAAGGTACTGCAACTACACAACCCAAACCTCTACCAGAGTGTAATTTGGCTTTAAAAAGGGCTCTCCAGATACAATAAATCTCAACCCTTGTTAAATAGTCAGTTTACTCCGTATCCCCCTCTGTAAACCTTTGCCCTTTTGCTGCTGGAATCTTGTCTCCACTATACAAGAGAAATAATGTTGACACAAACCATCAACCAAGTCTTACCGAACTCCTAAAAGTATATTGTCACTGTCAGGCAGAAACCTTGTATCCCAGTTTTTAAGTTTCAAATGTGTATGTTTTTTCTAAAGTAAAGCCCTGCTTCATCACACAAGACTGTCGCACAAAACTAGTGAAAATAGCAGATCTATAAGCACACAACGCCTCACGGTGTGAGGCGTTGTGTGCTTAGATGGGCTATGCACTAGTTTAAATCATTTTTAAAATGATAAATACAAAACGAACGGTTTTGGACATACAAGGTTTCCACCCGACAACGACGATATACTGTAGTATATATGTTCCCTCTTTAGAATGAATCCCACTGGACTTGAGCTGTATAGGGAGTAGAGGACTAACTGTTTGACCAGGTGGGGAGTTATGGCATGGAGCATATATCAAGGAATATCCTGTGTGTGCCATTTAGGGTTCCCTCTTTCGCTAAGTCGTGGTCATTGCTTAATTTAATGTTTATGGTGTAATGTCTCATGTAACCCTATGTGTAATGCACAGCTTATATGGCATGGCATTATTATATGGCTCCATTTAAGTATCCCAAGAAGTAAAGGATACTTACTGTAGGAAAGGTTTTAAGTATTTAAAGAAATGCATGCATTGTTGCGCACACACTCGCACATGCACATGCACACACGACACACACACACACACACACATACGCGCGCGCACACACACACACACACACACACACACACACACACACACACACACACACACACACACACACACACACACACACACACACACACACACACACACACACACATTTGTGGTGGAAGGTTGTGGGGACTAAACCATAGTATTCCTACAATATTCAGCATATAAGCATTTGGTACTTGTATTTACCTACTTTGGACTATGATTTTGGGAGCTGTGTTCACGAGATGAGCAGAAGTTTAGTCTAAGGTGTGACCTTTGCTTTTACTTTGCATTAGCGTTAAGTTATGGCTAAATAATATTTTAGAACATTTTTAATATGGCTTTCTGCAGAATCTTTTACACATCATAATATACCGATCTACCGTACACAATGTGTTGTTAGCTTATCCACAAGTTTCCTGTGTCCCATGAGCCCTTGCGTGAAAGTTGGGCATCTCTTCCTGTTCCTCTTAGCCATTTCATTCTGACTGGTTGCTGTTGCCACAGATATAAAAAGCTAGATACCTCGTCCACCCGCTGCAGTTGATTGGAGCGACCCGTCCAACTTGGTGGGCACAAAAGAGGAAGTGTCGAGGGCAGGCTGCCACTCAAAAACACTACTGGCCAATCACAACGCGTCTTTTCCGGGACTTTTCCATTCAAACCTGCCTCTGATTTGCCTACCGACCTTGTTGTCTGTTACGCACACAGAAGAATTCCAAGCCTGTCAATCAAAAATGCCCACCAAGGCGAGACGGGTACCAGAGAGCCGGAAGAGGCGTCTACCTTTTTATGTCTGTGGCTGTTGCTGCTGTGAGCCTGTCACACCTGAATCTCTGCATGGTGATTACATGGTGCTTGTTAAGTGATTTGAATCAGCGCTGTGTGGAGGAAGTGAAGACCAACCCACCTTTTCCCCAGTAAGCTTGCTGGGAAACTTGTGGACAGTGAGTTATGCTATTATTGAAAATAGCAAATCCCCAAAATAGGGACGCCAGGTTGAAGGTGGTTAAATATTTGCCCTCTTTCAACCAGATCTTGACCTAACCTATTCTGGACTACATCCACATAAGCAGTGAAGCATGCGTTTCCTCTCTTGGCCCCGGCATGGCAGGCAGCGGATGCATTCTTACCACCGCGCTGAGGGGACAGGGGCAGCCTGCCTGGTGCTTCTTGCGGTGCCTAGGGCCAGGGGTGTCGCACCAAATTCTGGGCCCTGGGTATACAAGGATTCACTCACATTTTATTCTTTAACTATTGAAAAATAGCAGATATACAAGCTGCACCAGGTGCCACGTTGCTTGTAGATCTGCTATTTTTGAAAAATCGTGTAAATGTGTGCAAGTCTTTGAATATTTCAAATCCTTCTAAGGTTTTTTGAAGAAAAAAATATATATATGTTTCTTGTCAGTGATGCTCAAACCTTTTCATGTGAAGGACCCCCAAAATGAAATGTATTTGGCCAAGGACCCCCATCTCAAAATATTTAGTTCCAGGGACCCCCCAGAAACAAAATTTGAGTTACAAATGTTTTCACCACTTTTCAAAATTAGCAGATATACAAGCTCGCAGCGCGGCACTCGGTGCCGTGCTGTGAGCTTGTATATCTGCTATTTTTCAATAGCTAAAGTATAAAATAATTAAGGCCCCTCCACCTTGGGCCCTAGTAACTCAGTCCCACTTTCCCCCCCTTGTGACGCCCCTGCCCAGGGCTAACCGGCAGTGATGACAGCCCCTCTGGGCAGCAGCACAGCTGGGCACCAGACTGCCCACCGCTCCCCCCCTCTGGGCAGCCCAGCCTGGTGGGCTGACCCTGCCCTCACCACTCCGCCACAGCAAGCAGGAAGAGAAGGGAAGGGAATAGAAGGAGGGGATAGGGGTGGGCGGACAGCAAGAACTCCTCGGGCAGAGTTCCAATGGAGTAGATATTAGAAAGTAGGGCAACTTCACCAACATCTGGGGGCGGCTCTCTGTTTACCGTCTGATGTTTATCTTTCCCCTGCAGCAACCTATTGTGGCTTATAGAGACAGGACAACAACCGCAACTGTGAATGAAATGGCAGGTGTTTCAAAATAAGAACATTCATCAGCGTCAAGCTGATCTCTCCAGCTTCTCCGCCCTGTGAAATCACAAACTCGTATAGTGCAGGTGAACGCAGAGAAAAGTACATCATTTGTTGTCCTTTTCATCACAGCCAGGGTTGTAAAATCGGCAGTCGGCCTGGAAATGTTACTTGTGTATTTTGTGCTGGACTGATCATCCAGGCCCATCGGACCATCCTTTGCAGGTCTTGATGTGATCCTGATTGTCGGCGGTGCTGTATTGACAAAACACAGTAGTTAGGGCAAAGACGAGTCAATCAGATGGTCACCATCTTCGCTCTTGAGGGGATGCTTACGGGAGCCGGGTTATACTCTGATCGGTCTTTCCTCTCAATAGCAGCTTTTTTTCCCCCTCCGATAGTCTGTTTGCTTCTGATGGCCAATGCACTCGGCCTCAAGCCTTTTTACAAACCGCCTGCAGACAAATAGAAAATCAAACATAGAACACTGTGGGGCGATAAGCACTTCTCTCTCTTACTCACTTTCTCTCTCTCTCTCTCTCTCTCTCTCTCTCTCTCTCTCTCTCTCTCCCTCTCTCATTCGCAACACAGTCGCGGCAGTTATCCCGCAGAGAGGGAATTGCAGACACATTCACATGCCCAAGGTCATGGAGAATGGCACAGATGGCCTTTCGCACTAAATCAGCAACTTTTCCAAAGTGTGGTCAAACACTCACACGTGGAGTTAATTCACACACTAACCCACATGCACTCTGCTCCCCCTGCCATGTCAGAGGTGTGCACATGCACTCTGCTCCCCCCACCATGTCAGAGGTGTGCACATGCATCACCAACCATGAACAGCACACTCATGCATGCATACTTGCAGAAGCATGCATACACGCACGCACGCGCACGCACGCACATACCTACCGTATACATGTTTCCCCCTTCTTGTTCTCATCTTCACACTCCAGTTCTTATACAAACACACATCCACAAACTTTCAGATGCATGAAGATGACATGTTATTTGTTTTACGTATGTTTCTACGAAGTGAAAACTATGTTTTTATTGACCATGCAGCCGATGGTGAGCATGGCGCACATCTGTGTTACATTATTAGAGCCTGACTGAATGACTGAAACAAATTGCATCATAGGTTGTAAAGTACTGTATAAGTTAGTATTCTGGTTTTTTTTTTTTACTAAGTTGGGAGACAAAAAGTTGTATGTTGTTGGCACAGATTCTGTTTTACTAGTCACTGTGCTCCAAAATACGCCAACATCTTTTTATTTGGGCATGTACGGCACATACGGTAGAGTGCCACCCACGATACAGAACACAACAGTGTGCAGTCTCAATGTGATGGTATCCATTGTTTTGCTTGCGGTGCACGCTGTTATTAATACACACAAACCTGATTTAAGCATGCAGATTATGTGAGAGGAAACTATCTTTATAGTGAAATGGCTTAGTGAAATTACCGTTACGGAGCGGATAAAAGCGCAGAACTTTTTTTTAGGCTTCTTTAGGACCTAACGATGGATTTGATAAGGGTAAACATCATGGATTTTTGATGTTTACCCATATAATATCCATATCAAGTTGGGCTCCCATAGACTTTCTATACAGGAGGAAAATACCCAGAAAGAAAATCTGCTTTAAGTAGGATGTGAGGGGTCTAACTAGGGGTTTGTCATGATTCTGAATCCATTGCAAGCATTTGTTTTGCACAAAAAACTTTCATTGGGCTAGAAATGGACCCATAAAATGATGGTTTAGTGATGAGTCATCATTTTTCACTGTTTTTTGGGTGTTTTTGGGGGCCATTTCTTGCCCAAGATTTTTGTGCAAAACAAATGCTTTCAATGGATTCAGAATCATGACAAACCCCTAGTTGGACCCCTCACATCCTACTTAAAGCAGATTTCTTTTCTGGGTATTTTCCTCATGTATAGGCTAGAAAGTCTATGGGAGCCCAACTTGATATGGATATTATATGGGTAAACATCAAAAATCCATGATGTTTACCCTTATAAAATCCATCGTTAGGTCCTAAAGAAGCCTAAAAAAAAGTTCTGCGCTTTTATCCGCTTCGTTTCGGTAATGTCAAAAACCAGCGTTAAGCAGCTATTAAGCCTTTGTGTTCCACTTTGAATCCCATCATATAACTTTTTTCAAAAGTATGAATTACAAATCAATCAAATCAATTTTATAATTGTTTGCGATTACAATCATAATGAGTTTGTTAATAATAATAATTTATAATTTAATAATAATAATTTAGTTTGTTACAAAAACACAGTAAACAAATGCTGAGATTACTGTACACTTTACCAGTACCTCTCATTATATCTTGGCCTGCAGGGTTAGGGTTAGGCAGTCAAATAACAATTACATATCAACTGTAATTGCGACCGTAGGTCGCATTTACTACCAAAACCTCCACAGGCTGTCCGTCCGTCCGCCTGTCTGTGAGTCAGTCACACTTTTGCCCTGCTGCTCATATCTCCACAACCGTTGCCCCCATCCATGCCAAATTTTGCACACATACTCCTTACCTGCCAAACTACAACCTCCAAGGACCCCCAGAGCTCCAGGGACCCCCAGGTCCCTGGGGGACCCCCAGGTGTAAAAAAATGTCCCTCCGTGAGTGACACGTCACACGTCACACTTTTGCCCTGCTCATATCTCCACAACCGTTGCCCCCATCCATGGCACATTTTGCACACACACTCCTTACCTGCCAAACTACAACCTCCAAGGACCCCCGGAGCTCCAGGGACCCCCAGGTCCCTGGGGGACCCCCAGGTGTAAAAAATGACCACATGTGCAAAAATGACCAAATGACCACCCCAACGGGGCTGCTCACGGGGAATTCCTGGGGACCACCCACTCCTGGTGCTCCAGAACGGATGCAAAAGTGGTGGCGCCCCCCAGTGGAGGACCCCCTCCACTGCAGCTCACATCAAATGCCGTAACTCGGGCTAGGAGCGTCCGGGAGAGCCGGGGCCGGTACCTATTCGTCCGCCAAGGCAACGCGGAGACCCCACCCCTCATTTCTCACATGGCCCTCTTCTAGCGCCACCTGCAGGCCGATTTTTAAAACACATTTTTGGACACTGCTCCTACAGTTTTGGCCCTAAAATCACGCAAATCGCTACACAGTATGTCTACACTCATCCCATCAACATGAATCTGTCCCATATAGCGCCACCTTCAGGCCGATTTTTAAAAACACATTTTTGGACACTGCTCCTACAGATTTTGCCCTAAAATCACGGAAATCACTACACAGCATGTCTACACTCATGTCATCAACATGGATCAGGAAGATTTTGGAAAAAAACATTTTTGCCCTATTTGTGGAGATAAGCAACCTACGGTCGCTTATCTCCCGATTAGGGAGTCTTACTGGTGTTTATTTATTTTATTTTGTAAGGCTGTCTTTGCCATTTTATGCTATATTTTGATAAGTGTAGAGAGACACTGGAAACGTAAAGGGCAAGAGAGAGGAGAGACATGTGAGACATGATGGGTGAGTCGGATTAGAACTCGGATCCTCGCCGCTGACAAAGAGCATTTACGGTCTGTGGCAGTGGCACTAACTGCCAGAGCTACACAGCAGCCCAGTAACGTTACTATTAACCTCCACCAAATGTTATCTTCAGGACATGACGGGTAGTCTGAGGCTAAGGGACAGTAAGTTGTCAAACAGCATAATAAAATAATATGTATGGATGCAGATAGACAGACAGACAGACAGACAGACAGACAGACAGACAGACAGACGTGTTAGCATTCAATGGTCCTCTGTCACTAAACCTTTTGCCTTATTTGTTTGTTACAAAAGAGTCTATGAAAAGAAACATTGCGTGCCCCAGGTGAACCAGCTCAGCTGTGTGTTCACGTTGATGTGCATAGGTATGCCCTGCCCTTCTCAGCACCATAAAAGTCATGCAGACTTGGTTGTGAGCAAATAAGCCTCAACTAAAAGCTTTTCATGCTCTCAAATATAGGTTTTATGAAGTGTAAGTGATTGAATGACAAATAAAAATAAACAATGGCATCAAATGACTAATGCTGCCAACAATGACAGCAGAAAGCTGCACCAATTCTCCTTTTGCACAAAGTAGCGCATTGCAAGATAGAGGGCGCCAGATCCCTTTTAGTCACACCCTACCACTACTTCCTGTTCATCTACAGAGCATTGATTCTAGTTGTTTTCTCCATTAGATTTCTTTTCACTTTTTTCAACTTTTATTGCTTGGGATGGTTAAAAGATGAGGCAGACAAATAAAATAAATAAAGACAAATAAAAGTAATACAAGTTGAAAAAAGTGAAAAGAAAGCACTTTAATCTAATGGAGAAAACAACTAGAATCAATGCTCTGTGGATGAACAGGAAGTAGTGGTAGGGTGTGACTAAAAGGGATCTGGCGCCCTCTATCTTGCAATGCACTACTTTGTGCAAAAGGAGAATAGACCTTATTCACACCAAGGCCATCTTGGATCACATGACCATATGGGGTGGCAAAACATCCAATCCTACATTACAAATCATTGTAAACAATCGAGTGATTGTCCCAAAATATTAGTTATTTTCATCCACTTTCTTTGACCAAATTGACAAGGGGCAGATGACAATGTCAACACCCCCAAAAGGATTCAAAAGAAGAGCTACAGTAACTGGATTGAATGGTACATCCACAATATAGGTTGCAACATTAATGTGTATAGACTTGCTATCTGCAGTGCATGCTCTGCCTCATATTAACTAATTTTTTAACAACAAATAAAACAATGTTAGCATGCAAACATCAGCAACTACAAGTTGCTCATATCTACTTACTGTAAAGCTAACTGACTGACATCACAGCAATTAATGTTAACATGAATGAATCACATTGAATTAATGTTAGCACTACTATTAAGTTGTTAGAATGCAAGTTAATTGTGTTAGATTGATTTTTGATTAACATGCAAAAATCACAATACAGTATAAATATGACGTCGGAGCAAGCACTGCACAGATACTATAGCAAGTCTTGTTACAGTAATGTTGCAACCTAACTTGAATATCGTGGATGTACTATTCAATCCACTTACTTTAGCCCTTCTTTTGAATCCTTTTGTCTGTTTTGGTCTATTGATAAAGAAATCTAGAAAGAGTTTGACTTAAAATTAGCATTTGCTTTCAATATCACATACACAACTACATATGCAGTAATATGCTTTATTTTTTAGTTAATGCTTTATAGATATTAGCAGAATAACACAATAGACCATTACACTTGATATTCTTGTCTACTAAACTGGTGAGATTGACTCTGACCGTCACCATCTCAGATTACACAAAACATGATTTGGGTAGCATTCTTCCAGATTTAAGGTCAAAACTTAAACAGGAATGCTTATACAATACATTAGGTGATCGCTTCCGATCTCCTTTGTGCTTGTCGCGTGTCTTTCCTCCGAGACTGATTGGCTGTACTGACTGAGTGCTGTCGTTTGGGAGGAGAGGCATCGTGGTACTGTAGAGGAGTGGTTCCCAAACATTTCCAGGTCGAGACCCAAAAGAGAGATTAGATGTTTGCCCGGCACCCAAACTAGTGAAAATAGCAGATCTACAAGCGTGTCAGCGTGTTGACAGGGGCAGTTGCGAGCTTGTAGATCCGCTATATTAACTACTTCTTAAAAGTGTTTCTTTCCCTTCCCCTCCAATGTTTTTTTTTTGTTGTTGTTGTTGTTTTGAGAAAAGAAAAAAAAGGTTGAATTTCTTTTTAACCTTTGAAAAATAATAATTCATAAAAAGATTTTGGAAACAAAAAATAAAGGGATATTTACTGGTCGTGACCCATAAAAATTGGTCCGTGACCCACAAATGGTCCCAACCCAGTGTTTGGGATCCAGCGCTGTAGAAGGCTGAGGTGAGAAATGGAGTGTGACTGGTGGTTGGATAAGAAAGAGAGTCTCGCTGTCACCTGGCTTCCCTCAGGCCCAGCTGCTCCGAGCCTCCGCAGCCTGACTTTAGGAGAAGAAGCGATCATTAACCCTGTCATATTGATTCTGCTCCGCTGGCTTGCGTCTCTTGACCCATGCTGGGGGAAATAAGCATCCACATGAAGACCCTGTAATAAGATACTTTCTGATATTGTTCTGTGGCTCCAGCCCGTTTCCAAACTATTCGGTTCTTGTGCTTTCTTTTAGTTTGGTTGCCCTAACGGGGCAAACACACTATAGTACTTGTCCGACTTTATTTATTCCATCTTCCATCTTCCGTCTTTCCAGATAAACTTTATTTTGCCGTGCTACTCCTCCCACACTTTTGGTGGCACGCACTTGGGCCATATGTCAAATCGACTGGCTAGAGATACGTTATATAGTTAAATTTTTATGAAATTATTAGTGAATTAATTTTATCCATTGTCTTGAATGGGAAAATGTAACTTTTCCCAAATATGGAGATGACTGACATCATAGATGTCTGACGTCATAGACCACATGAGACTGGCACAGTATGTCCATATATGGCCATTCCAAGATATGGGCTTAATATTGATGACATCAGGCATCTCCATATATGATGGGCATAATAGGGATAAGGACTGACAGATGCCTTTTATGCCTTTTCCCAAGGACTTGAATGTAGAGAATTCAAATGGTAAGACTGTAGGAGCGAGATCATTTAGCGACCTCCAACCTGGTCACAACCTGGTCGGTAGTTTTCACCGACAGGGTCGCTAAATCTACCGACCGGGTCGCTAAATCTACCAACCAGGCTGCAAGATCACCGACCAGGTCGCTAGATCTACCGACCGGGCCGCTAAATAGATCTAGCGACCTGGTCGGTGATTTTGCAGCCCGGTTGGTAGATTTAGCGACCCGGTCGGTAGATTTAGCGACCGGTCGGTAGATTTAGCGACCCGGTTGGTGATTTTGCGGCCCGGTCGGTGATTTAGCGACCCGGTCGGTAGATTTAGCGTTATCGACCAGGTCGGTGATTTAGGGTTAGGCTTAGGGTTAGGGTTAGGGTTAGGGTTTGGGTTAGGGTTAGGGTTAGGGTTAGAGTTAGCAGCCCGGTCGGTGGATAAGCGGCCTGCTCGGTCGATTTAGCGACCCGGTCGGTAGATTTAGCGACCCAGTCGGTAGATTTAGCGACACGGTCGGTAGATTTAGCGACCCGGTCGGTAGATTTAGCGACCCGGTTGGTGATTTTGCGGCCCGGTCGGTGATTTAGCGACCCGGTCGGTAGATTTAGCGACCCGGTCGCTGAAAACTACCGACCAGGTCGCAACCCGGTTGGAGGTCGCTAAATGATCTCGCCCTCTCTCTGGTAAGACGGAATTAATTTCCAAGTGTGACTTGCGTCACAGCAACCACACTTGCAATTTCCCAGAATTGCATCTTTTCAGTTTCGTTCTAGGTTTTTGTGTTTTTGTGTCAAACCCCAAAGCGCACTGTGTTTAGTTTTCCTGTATCTGACACATTTGGTTTCATGCTCCGTTTGCCTGTTTGCTAAACTGCCTCTTGATTTGTTGACACCTGAGATTGTTAGGAAATGCTGATGGAAACCGCCGCTGCTGTGTGATAATCATTCTGCTGTTAAACTTTATCGCCAACTCATATTGTTGCATGTAGGACGGTGCGTGTCACACATGCACACGGACACACACGGACACACGCACACACACACACACACACACACACACACACACACACACACACACACACACACACACACACAGAGACATTATATAACTTTAGCCTCTCAGTCGTTCTGTGAGGTGGTCCTCTTCGTTCCATCTCTTCTGTATGTCTTTGTGTGTATACATGCTGTTTGCTCATCAGAGAAACCATCTGCTGAAGTTGTGTGTTTGTCTCTGCGTGGCATCCCGTTGGCACAGTGCTTCGCGTGGCGCTGCTGTACCAATTATCTGACGTGCGCAGGACGCCCAGCGTGAGCCGCTGCCCCGCCGCCGCCGCGCGCAAAGTCTGCTCGCTCACTCCGGGTATAGCTTCCCCGCCAGCCGCTGGATAGCGCAGGGAGAGGGAGAGAGGGCGTCCACCATTCCAATTCCTCCGTTACTCATTTTGGCTAGCTGATTAGCCTCTCTCTGTGACTAACGTTCCTCTGTAGTCCTGTGCATTTCATGGCCCATTTCAGAATTAACGCCTGTTTATGTGGTGGAGCCAGTGCGTGTCGTGGCAGTGTTTATACACGAGCTCCGCAATAAGCGGCGCCGCTCTGATGTTGTGCAGTGTACCATGTAATATAGTGAGGCCGGCGGCAGTGAGCGCCTGTAACCACATTCCCCCATCATCCTTCTCTTCTGTGTCTTCCAGGCGGCCTTGGCAATTTGCGTCAGACACGGTAGAGGCGTAACGAGAACTAATTGTAAAGACTAGGGTTAGAAGGGTTAGGGAACAAACACATCCTTAACCTTTAAGAAAAACACCAGACTGGGATCTGTTTACCATTTTAAACATGGCGTCCATATTTTGGGCAATAACATGTACGCACCTGCATATGATGCTAATGTTCTAAAGTAAACATCATGTATATACCTACCAGTAAGATGCCCTAAGGGAAAGAAGTGAGGTCGCGCACATGGGTGCGTGCACAATCATGGGCGCGTGCCCATGGGTGCTTTGGCATGTATACCCTTCTGCTGAGCTGGTCGAGTCATCACTGTGATGTCAGAACAGGTCAGCTATATCCATATATGGAGTCCTTGAGGTCAGATGTAGAGGTTTTGGCCAGCTCCATACTGTATGGAGCTCTAGGTGATGATCCAGTCGTCTCCATGTAGGCTATGGATATCCAGGGTTTGATGAGGTCAGTGTCAGTATCTTCATATATGGAGATCCAGGAGATGATAGTCAGCAGTCTTGATTTGCAAATGAGACAATGAGGAGTTACGGACTCACTGACGGACAGGATCTGCCGGGTTTCATAGTAAACTGCGACCTACGGTTGCAATTATCACATACATTATCTGTAGATGTTATGCATGTATATATCTCTGTTTTATCTATACATCTCTTCTCATTCTGTTCTCACACATTATCCACTCTCCTCTCACAGAATTATGCAAAAATGATGGAGAAAAAATAAAATCACCCACTTCTTTAAACCTGTGATAAATGAAGCCGATTCTGATTACAGCTTGTAGACCTTCTAGATTCAACACCGTTGTATGACTAAGCATAAAATAGGGCTCAAGTTGTAAGGGTGAATCATAAAAGGCAAAATAATTTGCGACAATGCAACACACGAACATCTGACAGAGAAAAGTAGTTAATTTATTCATTAAGAATTCAGAAGAATAAGCACCTATCGCGAGTCGACAGTTGCGAGGATCAGCAGATATTCACAGATTCCTCAGAAGATGAAAACGTCTCCCTCGTGTTCTAGTGGGATTGTCTTCTGTACCAGCTGTATATCAGTCAGCCCTTTTTTTCTTTCAGCAAAAATCTTATCAATACTTAATCTAAATTGAATTAGATTTTGCTTTAAAGTTGTGAGAGTGTGTTGTGTCAAGCTTGCCGTACGGCATGTCAGTATTACTTTTTTTAGATTGATCTTTTATTTAGTAATAATTGGGGGGAAATTGAACGGGGAGATAAGCGTGGCCGTGTTTTTCAGATTTTTTTTATTTGAAGCTTGGCCCCATTCAGTGAACATATGGTAAGTGTTAGGAGAGTGAACCCATGCAGCCTACACAGAACACCGACTGACTCAAAGATACAACTGTTCCTGCAGGGGATTGGGGGGGTCGGGGGGTGGATATTAGAAAAAGCCTGAAATTGAGAAATGTGATACGGGGGGCTCTGTGGAAGAAAAACAGAGTTATTTAAGCCCCAAGCCTTTCCTCTTATTAAAATAGTATCTCGGTTTTATTGAATTTAACATGTTTAGGGTAGGGGGACCGTAAACTGCCTATTTGAGTAAAGCGTTTTGCAGAATCAATGAGATAGTCATCTTTGTTCACATTTTTATGCAAACCATTACTTACCTTTTGTGGAGTGTCTGTGCATTTATGACTGCCCTCTGTCTGTCTGTCTGTCTGTCTGTCTGTCTGTCTGTCTGTCTGTCTGTCTGTCTGTCTGTCTGTCTGTGTCTGTCTGTCTGTCTCAAATGTTTTACCTAAGTAAAAGTATCAATACTGCAATGTAGAAATACTATTTTACAAGTAAAAGGCCTGTGTTCAAATGTTACCTGAATAAAGGTACAAAAGTATTGGCATCAAAATATACTTCAAGTGCCAAAAGTAAAAGTGCTAAAATGTTTGAAAATAGCAGATCTATAAGCTTAACAACGTGTCGCGATGTGGCGCGTTGTGGGCTTGTAGTTTTGCTATTTTAAAATAGCCTACAGAATGTATAAACAGGGCTGAAGTTGTTAAAGGGGAAGACCACCCATTTTCAATATTGAACTGTGTTAGAGGAGTGTGGAAATAAAAAAAAAGTTCCTCCTCTTCTGTGTTGCCTAGAACTGGAGGATTGATTTTGGGGTTTGTATTGTAAAGTACAACGGTGTGATGTCATCATGTTGTGATTTACAATACAAACCCCAAAATCAATTCTCCAGTTCTAGGGAACACAGAAGAGGGGGAACTCCTCTAAGGTATATTAATGACATAGTTCTATATTGAAAATGGGTGGTCTTCCCCTTTAATGTACATGTTTTATAATAAAATAATTGATATCTGCAAAGTAACTACTAACAAGAGTTTTCAAATAAATGTAGCGGAGTAAAAGTACAATATTTGGATCCGAGATGTAGTGGAGTAGAAGTAAAAGTATTGGAAATTGGAAATACTCAAGTAAAGTACAAATACCTCAAAATTGTACTTACGTTAATAATACTTAGGTAAATGTACTTAGTTACTTTACACCGCTGGCTGACTGTCTGTCTGTCTGTGAGCATACAGTAAGCTATAGTGACTGATCCCTGAAGGAACGAGATTTTTGTTCTTTGCCTTTGGCTTTCACACATTAGGCTCTTGTCGTCTGGTGGCATTTTGTAAAGGTGTTATCAGCAAACCCTTTTCTTTGACACTCCATTACTCACTCTCCCTCTGTATCTAATAATCTTGTCATTTTCCACCACATTTCCCCCACTAAGCAGTCAATTAGTGATGTAATACTTAGCCTGCCTTCAAAACTCCCCGAACGTTGTGTCTAAAAAGGTTAATGTAATTTCAAAGGCATAAAGTGGATAGAATAGCCCTGGATGTGAGTGTGTCCTGCTCATTAGAGTTCATTTCTTCACACTCTATCCAGAACTACGTAGACTCTGCAGGACAGCAGACACAGGAGGCAAATCGGTTCATGTAAGTTAAATCCAGTGGTGGAAAATGTACTTGTACTTTTTTACTCAAATAAAATACCTCAAAAGTGTACTTAAAAGGGTACTGTCACCTAAAGGGGTTGAGGGGCAGATTACACTGTGACATGAGCTTCTCTGAAAACGGTCTGAAACAGTCTGAAGCTCATGTCACTGTGTAATCTGCCCCTTGCCCCCCAACAACAGCTGACCAGTACAGTAAGTAGTCATACAGTCAGGCTATACAGACAATTAATTTGATTGGCTTATAATTGTGCATCCCCACAATGACATCATAAAGATATTAACTTGTTTTTTAAAATGATTCTTAAAGTGACAGTAACCCTTTAGATGACAGGCCCCCTTTAAGTATAGTATTTGTACTTAGAGTACATCTTAGTTAGTTTACACCACTGGTTAAATTGGTATTAAATGTCCTTTTCCCAATATAGTTTCTCTGCAAAGGTAATATCTAAAGTCTTAAGAATATGAATTACAATCCCAATGGAGGATAGTACAAAATACATGTGTGTTAATGTCAGGTGAAGTCAATAACCCTAGGTATAATTATTCTGTATGTCTTCGGTTGCTATTTTCTATAGTTTCATTGTGGGTGCAACATAGATATACTTTATGCAATCCTACCTCAGTAACTCAGGAAAGGTGCAATTCTAAAGGCCATTCACCACACCAATGTCTTTTTGCATACTTATTAGGCTTTTACACTTTATCACTTTCTTTTTTTTTTTTTTTTTTTACTTTTCTATGCCCATTATATCTAATCTTGTTCTATTTACAGGATATTACTGGTAGCGCTCCGCACCAACATTTCAGTGTGCATACATACTGTATGAGCGGGTGACAGATAAAGTCTTTGGATCTTGAATCTCTGAATCTTTGGCATCCCTTTTGCCTTATCGCGTTCTCTATTATTTTACCGGAGCCTGCGTGGTCATAGCCATGAAATAAATGTGTTTGCTTTTTATGTGACATTTATCAACACCATATCTGACAATGATATAAGTAGACATGTTATCAGGATAGAAAATGGAACAGTTAAGAGCACACGGGAGAACACTTGTCTTTTGTCTTATTTGAAAATCTCTATCATCAGCAGTGTAATAATATTCCTGCTATTGCTGTTACGGTCTGGATCTCCTGCAGGCTGTCTTTATTTGTTATTTATAGACTGGCAGTAGCAGATTCAACCTGGAGCCACCATGGATTCAGCTTAGCTTGCCTTGAAGTATTTCCTATTTGCTTCTTACTACTTCCAATTTGATGGGAAACACACACACGCACGCACGCACACACACACACACACACACACACGCACGCACGCACGCACGCACGCACGCACGCACACACACACACACACACACACGGTACTGATTGATTGATTGATTGATTGATTGATTGATTGATTGATCAATTGATTGGTTGGTCGATTGATCAATTGATTGCTTATCACCTGCATTTGAGCAACTGCGTGCAAGGGCTGATGCTGAGATGGAGGTGGATAATATGAGGGCAACGATGATGAATGCCAGATGATAATTTGTATTATAATCATGTATAGTTTGGTAATAATAATAATTTTCAGCCTTATTTATTCATAACAGCAAAGCATTTGATCAACACGAATATAATACATTAACATTACTGTCAACAAGGAACTCTCCCAGTAAAAGAATTGCTCAGCTGGGATTCTCCCACAGTGTGGGGAGAAAACAGAAGCCGTTGCTGGCTTCCCTCACTTTTGTTAGTACACACACAGCTATTCTACACAGCTATTTTGTCGATTGCAGAACGTACGCTGTTTTCTGCTCTGTGTTTCGGTTTGCTTTGCACCTGCATAATCTCCATCTGTAGCAACCATGTTTGGTGTCTGAGTTTATAAAGATCCTTAAATAGAAGAGGTCACTCACAAGTTCCAGTTTGGTGTGCATGTGGATCTTTAGCCGCCTTGATTGGTCAGCTGCTATATAACCCCTAGGGAAGATATTGTACAGTATTGTAGGCTATGGCTTTAGATTTGCTGATTTGTCAGGAAGTCAGCGTAATCACCACCTTCTCACTGCTTTTATCCCGCCCCTCACCCAGGGCATACTGTGTGTGTGTGTGTGTGTGTGTGTGTGTGTGTGTGTGTGTGTGTGTGTGTGTGTGTGTGTGTGTGTGTGTGTGTGTGTGTGTGTGTGTGTGTGTGTGTGTGTGTGTGTGTGTGTGTGTGTGCGCGCGCGCGCCCACGCACGTGTGTATACAGTATATACACACTGTATATCAAATACATACACCCTGTATATACTTAACATCAATAATACTGTAAGTTCACTATGTTAATCAGCTTAAAGTGGGTGGGATGAGCACAAAGTAGTGCTATTCACTGTACGGTATTAACAGCTGCATTCGGTAAATGTAAATCAAATTCTGATTCATATTACTGAGGCATATGTGATGACATTCAGCACCGTTTCAGCCCTTTCGCTTAGCTGAAGAGCTAGAGCTCTTGAAAGTTCATTTGGAGGGTGCATGTTTAAATGTATTTCAGATGGCGTATGTACTTTTGAAGAGGTTAACTTTCAAATGGCGTGGTAAAAAAAATGGCATAAGTGGAGGTTATTTTCATAGAAATCCACACTGTACCTCTCTGTGCAGGACTCACGGGCCGAGCGGGGTGAACAAAAACACATGAGCAGGCAGCTGCACTTATTTACATCAGGTTTCCCTGCAATCCACTTCTAAGGACTGCGCTCGCGGCCATCTCTCAAGGAACTGGTCTGTGATTCGTAGCGTACAGGAGGGATCTATAGGGAAACTTAAACATTTGGTTTATAGGAGAGGCATGGTCAGCGCCAGGCTTATCTTCTGGTCTCTTGAGTCACTGGTTTGTGTCTTGTACTGTACGTGGTTCTCAAACATTTTCATGTCAAGGACCCCTGCTGATATGTTCAAATGAACCCTTATGGGTCTGTAACTCAGAGAGTGTACAAATATACACTCTCAGAGTTAAATTAACGTTGCTTTTACAATATGAATTGGGGTCTCAGAAATAGAAATGCCATTAAATGGGGGTCCGTAGCCTAATGCATGTCAAACTGGGGGTCCTCGAAATTAAAATGTTTGGGAATCACTGCTAGAGCTGTAAAAATCTTCTCTTTATGGGGGTCCGTGGCATATCTTTTCAAATGGGGGTCCGTCGGCTAATAAGAGTACATTTGGGGGTTCTTGACATGAAAAGGTTTTAGAACAACTTCCCTAGAATCCCCTCAAGGATCCCTGGGGGGGGATCAAACCCCACTTAGAGAACCAGTGTTGTACCGTATGTGATCGGTCCCAGGCCCTGTTCCAGTCCCCCGCTGATTTATTACATCCAGCTAATGTTATTGTCCCTATTGATTCATCTCTGATATGTCTTTGTACTCCCATTGTCTCAATGGTTTCCCACACTGTCTATGCAGCCCGGGGCATAAATATCTTCATTCTCCTTGCTCACGTAACGTGTCCAAACCAGAGAGATGGAGCCATAACATTTGTGATAGGTTTGTTTCAGCTTCAGCCTAAAAGCAATAATAAAACAGACTTGTTTGGCGGGCTCTAAATCCACCTCGAACCTTTCGTTCTTTGTGTCGTCAGCTTACCTTCCAGTCTGGGGAGAAGTGATAAGATGTCTTAATTTCCGCGAACCTTTTTTGAGTAGGGAGGAGTTTGACGTCAATACACTGTAAAATCGTGAGTGTTCATTTGTGGACCAAATGGAACCTGTCATGTACACTCTCAGAATTAATGAAACACTTGATTTTACTGTGTGCGTGATGTGCTGCGTGTCTCCGTGTGTGTAAAATCTTGACAGGAAATGAAACATTGAACATTTTTTAGATCATTTGTGTTTTAGCTGCTGTTAATTAAAGCAGTATTAATTAAATAATGTACAATGTGGCTGGCATACATATACTGTAGATTTGACAGTCACACAGTTGCAGTTGCTTGGATACCATATTAAAGGTCTTATGATATAAAATAAAAAAAAACTGAACTCACCCCCAGAAAACTGAACTTTGAACATTCAGTGGATTTTCTGGGGTCTTTTTCAATAATTAGGCTCAAAATATTGAAATGATTTCCCCCCCGTCTTTGATGTCACAGACGGGCAATCCCGCCCCCGCTCCTCCGAGCCCCTCCCCTACCCCCATCTTTCTCCCTCAGTGGGGTCAGAGCAGGGGAGAGGTGAAGATTGACAGTCAAAATCCCTCAACAGCGACATCTGCAGGCACAAAGTATATATTTTTAAGGCTTTAGAGAGAAAAAAATGCCATGGCTCACTGGAGTGGATTTTAAAACTTTGTTTAAAGGACTGTGATAAAGACTTTTGTTTTGTAAAACCAGCACGTCATGAGACCTTTAATTACCATTTGTCTCACAGACCCAAATATCGGAAAAGATAATATTTTCAGACCGTTGAATCTCTTACCGACCCCTGTGGAATCACTGCATTGTTTTGCCTCGTCTACACTGTGATTCATCAGATTGCTAAATTGATTTGCCCTTCAATTTGTTTGTCTGAACTTTTGATAACAGAGCAAACCGTATGTGACCAGTGAACATGAACATTACTGACATTACACGATTGTTTATTATTTGTGTGTGTTCAGGGTTTTGCACCACTGGAGACAGAGTTGCATTTTGTCAATCTTAATAAGTGACAATTACATAAAAATCTATAAACGTGCTTTTCCTCTGTGCCTCGATCAACTTGTTGAAGAACATTTTGCACCTAAAAGGCACGGTCAAGGTCAAGAAATAGTGTGCTCTGATAATATTGATATCCAAATGAGTTCGCTATGGCCCGGAAGGGTGGCTGAGAATTATGTTTTAAACTTGTTGCACCTGTCCGTGTGACATGTGTGTGTCTGATGCTGTGTGTGTGTGTGTGTGTGTGTGTGTGTGTGTGTGTGTGTGTGTGTGTGTGTGTGTGTGTGTGTGTGTGTGTGTGTGTGTGTGTGTGTGTGTGTGTGTGTGTGTGTGTGTGTGTGTGTGTGTGTGTGTGTGTGTGTGACTAAAGTCCGAAACGAATGGACAACCTCTCTTGCATGCTGCCAGTAGGCCAAGGAAGATTGACCTCATGGTGGTGCTATACCAGCCCACTTTACTCTTTGGCCTATAACTCTTGAACCGCAGGTCTTACAATCATAACCACTGGCAATCATAACCACTGGGTGAAGCTGAAGCTGAATTTCCCCTGCTAATAAAGAGGCTATTTGAATCCAAAACTCTCGCCTTTTCTACTTTTCTCTCTTTTGACTTCCGGTATACATTTTTCATTTTTAAAAGTGAAATCTTTTAAAAAACATACAACATTTTAAGAATCTCATCGATCCCCAAAGTAGCTGAACATTTTAAAGTTTGGATAAAGCTTCTAGGTTTATTCATGAAGGAGACCTGTCCAAAGTTTTGAGGACAATAAAATAATAGAATACATAGATACAGTATATATTTTCAAAAGGGGAAAAAAAAATGCACAAACAACACAAATTGATTCTCTCCTAGAGCAAGTTCACTAAATAGACATACAACACAAGATTGGTTTTAACTCCTTCAGTCTTTCAGCAACACGTGACATTTGATTGGCCTCCCTGGAACTCCAGACCCCTCCTGGGTCTTGAGGTATCCCGGGAGGGACGTTCTCTGAGTGAATATAGCCGGGACACTGAGTTGAGTTTAAAAAGGACCAGCACCCTAATGAGATCCCTGATGGATTCCGTCCGAGGAGATGACACCTCAGTTCCGCCTCCAGCCGACCAGACCCCAGATTGACACCGGCACCTTTTTGTTTTATTTTGCTGTTTCAGACAGGATGCCAGGGGTTTGATGTTGAGCTTATTAGCGTATCTCTTTGGGGAGGTTTGGGTTTGGTTTCTTTCTCAGAGTATTATACAGCAGAGGAACATAAAGAAGCAGTCCCGTTTTGATGTCATTCCTACTGCAGTGAGAGTCTCTCGGGGTTTGGTGCGATAAACAGACCTGTCTTACGCGTGTAAAGTTATATGGGGGTTGAACAACAGCCCAGATAAATGAGTTGCCGCAAAATAATTATGTGGTCTCAGGTCTGACCCCTGGACCTCTTAAGCGTATTAACTTGGCTGTCCCTATTTCGGGGGAAATAATTCAGAAATGTAAAATAACATACAGTACAAAGCAGATCTACAAGCTCACAGCATGCCGCAATGTGCCGCATTGTGAGCTTGTCGATTGGATATTTTCGCTTTTCGTCATGGGACAAGAAGGTATATGGCTGAAGGGGTTAAAGTGTGGCAGGAAACATATGTCTTTCACCAGAAACGGGGGACACAAGGAAAGCAGTGTTGATTTTGACAGCAAATTTTGATTTACTTTTAGTCATAGTGTTTTGAATAAAATTGCATTTAGTTTTAGTCATATTTTACTAGTCATCTGAAATGTTTTCCTTTTAGTCTAGTTTTAGTCAACAAAATCTATAGTTATTGTGTTGACTAAAATATATTTTGCCGGGCATTGATAGTGTCGCAATGGCAGATTATACACTTGATTGCATGCTGAAAATAGCCGATCTACAAGTTGTGAGCTTGAACCAACCGAATATAAATACATACATTTTAGTTCTACTGGATCGCATCTCCATTAGTCCCTCCCTAACATTTTAGTCTAGTTTTTATTTGTTGACACAATTGTCAATATATTCAGTCTCAGTTTTAGTCGTCAAAGCTTAGTTCTTATTTAACCGGTAGTATTCGTCAGTGATAAAAGGCAGTCGACAAACATTTTTCTTTATAGTTTTACCGTCTACTTCTGGTCAGCTCCCATGCGGCTGATCAGGGAGACAGAAACCTCTGTCAGGTCCACCTCACACTGCTTGACCTGCAATGACGGTAGCCTTTATTACCATTTAACAGATTAGAATTGTCTGCTAAGTACCCTGTCTGCTCCGTCACACAGATGGAGGCTGAACCGCGATCCTCATTCTGGAAACGTTCCTGCCGTGTCGGCAGGGTGAAAACGATTTCCTCCACACCTTTTCATGAGTCTTGAGGATCCGCTCACAGTGCCTCTGGGAGTCCAGTAAATGTCTCCTGACAGCTGGCTATAGCCCCTGATTTTTTATAGCACTACATAAGCCAGGATGTTTTAATCGTGTCCAAAGCAGCACACTGACCAAACACTTTAGAAATGTCTTTCACATGTGTCTTTTCTTTCCTCTGGAATGTTGGCAGCGATGGAGATCCTCTCAACTCTGTGACTGAACTCCACTGACATGTGTCAAACATGACTCAATCACACATAATGGCTTTCATGTACAGTCTGCCTTGCTTTTAAAAATCATAAGCCTATATATTTTGTTGTAAGACGAGTCCTACAGTATATTAAAATTATCTTCTGGGAGGGCCGCGGGCCGGCCATGTGACATAACCATAAACAAACCCAATAATCCCACATATTCATGGGTTGCATTTGTAGTCCTACACCGTCCATGTTGAGGACCAAGACGGGTGTTTCAATTGTCTGATTGGAATAGAACTAATGTTCTACGCCAATCAGATCACCTGTGTTGGTCTTGTAGGACTACAAATGCAACCCATGAATAGGCATATATGTCACTTTGACTCAGACTTGACTGATTCTCTGCCAAAGACGAGATTTCTCGTCAGTTTGTCCTGGATCCACACGGCCAAAGACGATATTCTTTTGGTTTACACTAGAGGGCGCTTTTCCGCAGCCTACCGCAGCCTGTAAACTGCTTATGCACTCGTGTCCATTATGGCCTACAGTACTTGTGCGCCAGCAGGGCGTGCAAGTACTGCAATCGGTGCTGTTCGATGCTGTCTGTATGTATGTGGGTGGGCAGGTTGGCACTCCAACTTGCACCTTGTTATTTATGTCAGGTTGAACTTGTTGGTGACATCACCCTGTGTTTTTTCAAGGGTTGTCCCATTGGATGACGTAAACACAGACGCACGGGATGCACAGAACACCGAACGCAGTACTTGCACACTCTGCTGGCGCAAGTAATGATACCTGGACTACAAACACATGGTCATGTGCATATATGGAACAGACCGACGTCAAACTCAGTGGGTGCATCGGCAAGGGCCAGAGGGAGTGCGGTGCTTGCCCAGGACCGCCAATCCTACTGATATGCCCGGTGCAACAAAGGCCTATCAGGGTTGTTAAGTAACGGATTACATGTAACGCCGTTACGTAATCAGATTACAAAAAACGTGTAACTTGTAAAGTCCTAGGTTACATTTTAAAATGTGTAATCTGGATTACAGTAACGGAGGTGAATGACGGGGGTTACATGGTGGATTCCATTCTCCCCCTCCCCTCATGAATTTTACAAATAAGTTATAAAAACACCAAACAATAAAATACTCAAGTAGAAATACCAGTACACATTGTCACAGCATCGCTTCAGGGAACAGCAGCATGTTATGCTATGTTCAGTCGTAAGACGGTGGTGCGCATCGAAAATAGCAGATATACAAGCTCACAACGTGTCTAACCGCGACGCATTGTGAATTTGTAGGTCTGCTGACACCATTTCCACCCGGAACGTCTCTCAGCCAATCAATGACTACTATTTGACGTATCCCTCTCTGTGATTGGCTGGGATACCGGGTCCATTGTAACACGTTGTTGTTGTTTTTACTCTGAGCGTTACGTGGAGAGGTTGGTTGAAAACACTGGGCATTTATTCGTTTTCTGTTGGGAAATAAAAGCTAATAATCTTATTTTGGAACGCTGTTTCTGCCTTTAATTACAATGGCAGCACTGATAAGTTTAACACTAACAAATAGGTTCAGGGACGATTTATGGAATATTTACAACAATCCATCTGAAAGGAAAACTGCACACAAGACAGAAGGAGATACTGATATGATCGATGAAGGCTTACACATGCTGTTTCTACAACGGTAAGCGAAAGGCTGTCCTTATAAAGTTTCCCATAGCATCTGGCTAGTGTTAGCTTCAGGCTAAAGGTGGCTTGTTTAAGCCATTGGTTCTCAAAGTGGGGTCCGGGGACCTACATGGGTCCTTGAGGGAGTTCCAGCCCAGGGAGTCCCCAGCTAATTGATAGTTAGGAACCAAATGGACCCTTATGGGTCTGTAGAGTGTACACAATTTAAATGCACCCCCAGCTAAATGCTAGTTTGGAAACAAATGGACCATGGGTCTGTAACTCTCACTGTGTACAGTGAGAGTTAAAATTAACATTGATTTTACAATATAAATTGGGGTCAGAGATAGAATAAATGGGGGTCCATTGGCTAATAAGTGTCCATTTGGGGGTCCTTGACATGAAAAAGTGGTGAACTTGGTGGGCGCTGGTTTAAGCTTCGCTTGTTTAGCCTTGGATCAAGACAGTCATAGGTCAGTCTTGTATCGAGGCTGGCTATGGATTGTTATGAGTAAAACATGATTTTATTTTTTATTTTTTTTGATGGGAGAACGGATGCTGGTCGTTCTCAGCAAGAGTATGTCAGTGACAGAGGTTGGTTGTTTGCATTGAGAGGCGGCCGACGTCACAAGTGAATGCTTGGAATTGGAAATTAACAGTACAGCACCTTAATATACATATTTCTTATATATGCCTTATTTATGTACAGTATACAGTATATATGGACATTAAACATTTGGCCATTGCTTAGAAAGAGTACCAGTCATTTGCATATAAAGCTATTAAGTCGTTTTTCTTTATTTTGTTTGTAGGTATACTTTTGCCTTCTGTGTGTACTGTGCCTGCATGCCTATGAATAGGATGGGGAAGGTGTACACTACTGTATTTTAACATCATATGGTGGTACTTGGAGAGAAAAATATTGTCTTGAGTGGTACTGGTAAAAAAATAAGGTTGAGAGCCTGATCTAACCTATTTTCTGAACATGCAGTATTTTGTGTGAATTACAGTATGTGTACAAGTGGTGTTATCCAGTATGCAAATCTTCAAAATTAGATATTTTATGATAATACTGTTATCAGTCATAATAAATCGAGTTTTGCTTAAAAGTAATCCAAAAGTAACTGAAAGTAACCAGTAGTTACTTTTTAAATTGTAGTAATCGGATTACGTTACTGACTACACTTTTTTGCAAAGTAACTTGTAACTGTAGGGGATTCCTTTTTAAAAGTAACCCTAACAACCCTGCCTATCGGCCCAAACCTCTAGTAGAAAATATTGTTGCATTTTTTTTCTCTTTTTTTTATGTTAGACTTTTTTCCCTACATTCTCAATGCCAGGTTGAAAGTGGTTCATCTTTGCTTGGTAGGACTAGAGGTTCGCGGCCCTTCGGGCCGCTCACATCTAGAGATCGCGCCTGCTTTGCAGGCGCTCACAGCTACGTTGCAGCAGTGATCCACCCACATCCATCCATCCATCCATCCACATCCATCCATCCACATCCATCCATCCATCCACACATCCATCCATCCATCCACATCCATCAATCCACATCCATCCATCCATCCATCCATCCATCCATCCATCCACACATCCATCCATCCACATCCATCCATCCATCCATCCATCCACATCCATCCATCCATCCATCCACATCCATCCATCCATCCATCCATGCATCCAACCACATCCATCCATCCATCCATCCACATCCATCCATCCATGCATCCATCCATCCACATCCACCCATCCACATCCATCCATCCATCCACATCCATCCACATCCATCCATGCATCCATCCATCCACATCCATCCATCCATCTGTCTGTCTGTCCATCCATCCATCCATCCACATCCATCCATCCACATCCATCCACATCCATCCATCCATCCATCCACATCCATCCACCCATCCACATCCATCCATCCACATCCATCCATTCGCATCCATCCATCCATCCATCCATGCATCCATCCATCCATCCATCCATCCACATCCATGCATCGATCCATCCATCCATCCATCGATCCATCCATCCACATCCATCCATCCATCCATCCATCCATCCATCCATCCATCCATCCATGCATCCATCCACATCCATCCATCCACTTACTGTACTGTACTTTACTGTACTCTACTGTACTGTACTTTACTGTACTCTACTGTACTCTACTGTACCTTACTGTACTGTACTTTAATGTACTCTACTGTACCTTACTGTACTGTACTTTAATGTACTCTACTGTACCTTACTGTACTGTACTTTAATGTACTCTACTGTACCTTACTGTACTGTACTCTACTGTACCTTACTGTATTGTACTTTGTACATTAATGTACTTTAATGTACTCTACTGTACTCTACTTTACCTTACTGTCCTGTACTTTAATGTACTCTACTGTACCTTACTTTACCTTACTGTACTTTAATGTACTCTACTGTACTCTACTTTACCTTACTGTACTGTACTTTAATGTACTCTACTGTACTCTACTTTACCTTACTGTCCTGTACTCTACTGTGCTCTACTTTACCTTACTGTACTTTGCTGTACTCTACTGTACTCTACTTTACCTTACTGTACTTTGCTGTACTCTACTGTACTCTACTTTACCTTACTGTACTTTGCTGTACACTACTGTACCTGACTGTACCGTATTGTACTGTACTGTACTTTGCTGTACTGTACTGTACTGTACTGTACCGTATTGCACTGTACTCTACTTTACCTTACTGTACTTTGCTTTACTCTACTGTACCTGACTGTACCGTATTGTACTGTACTGTACTTTGCTGTACTGTACTGTACTGTACTGTACTGTACCGTATTGCACTGTACTCTACTTTACCTTACTGTACTTTGCTTTACTCTACTGTACCTGACTGTACCGTATTGTACTGTACTTTGCTGTACTCTACTGTACCTTGCTGTACCGTATTGTACTGTACTTTGCTGTACTCTACTGTACCTTGCTGTACCGTATTGTACTGTACTATGCTGTACCTTGCTGTACTGTATCTTACTGTACTGTAATCTACTGTATCTTACTGTACCGTATTGTACTGTACTCTACTTTACCTTACCTTACTGTACTTTGCTTTACTCTACTGTACCTGACTGTACCGTATTGTACTGTACTTTGCTGTACTCTACTGTACCTTGCTGTACCGTATTGTACTGTACTTTGCTGTACTCTACTGTACCTTGCTGTACCGTATTGTACTGTACTATGCTGTACCTTGCTGTACTGTATCTTACTGTACTGTAATCTACTGTATCTTACTCTACTGTACCTGACTGTACCGTATTGTACTGTACTTTGCTGTACTCTACTGTACCTTGCTGTACCGTATTGTACTGTACTTTGCTGTACTCTACTGTACCTTGCTGTACCGTATTGTACTGTACTATGCTGTACCTTGCTGTACTGTATCTTACTGTACTGTAATCTACTGTATCTTACTGTACCTCTCTCTCTCTCTCTCTCTCTCTCTCTCTCTCTTTCTCTCTCTCTCTCTTCTCTCTCTCCTCTCTCTCTCTCTCTAACCCCCCCTTCCCTCTTGAAACCCGATACTCTTGTGACCATGATGACAAACTCACTCTACAGAGGATTGCGCAATAGGTATTGCGAAATAAGCATACAAACACAAACTGTACGGTAAATATGCATTTTGAAAAGATGACACTAAGTGGATTACGTTCAGCATAGCATGCAGTATATATTTCTGTAATAATGGTGACTTCCAACACGACCGAATGTCGGGAACCGCCGAACAGAATCCGTCTTTGGCCGTTTTGAGTTGGTGTGGCTGAGATATGCAGCCATCCACACAAGTCTTGATGTAACCGATGCTGGACCAAAATAAATTTAGCTCAAAGTAAATGTAGGCAATGTCTGCACACAGAAAATAATGCTGTCCGTGCTATATTCTATTAACAACGTTGTTTGTTTGTTGAGTAAAGAACGCACAGGGAAACATTATATACTGTGTGTGGACCTTACATTTCTTTAATCTTAACTCGCCCCCAGGGTCCATCCGTTCTTTCCAATAAATGTGAATGTCTTGTAAACCAGTTAATTAGAATTAATCAGACCGTTACATTAATGCTTGTGGGGTGGGGGGCAGGCAGAACATAACATGAATGTCTAATTGACACCCCAAAAAGGGAATGCATATTCCTAAACACTTTCCAAATCACAGACTGCACAAAGCTACTAAATGTCAAACTCATTTGAAATACTACTGTATGTCCTTGGGCTGCTTTATTCATTCACATTCCAGGGATGGCACAGACACTCATCAGTTTTAGAGAATGGAAATAAGTGTTATCATTCTGTGCGGTGGTAATGCATTTTAAATTGATGCCATAGACGACAGCATACGCCTGTTTCAGTGTTCAGATTAAATATGCAGCATCCTGCAGATATCTTTTTCTGCTTTTTCATGTTGACTATTTGATGGGACGTTGGCTACCTTTATCCATTCACTTTAAGTTTTTGGATATGCAAAACTGTTTCACCTTTGGGGGGGGGGGGGGTGTACATAATATCCCATCTTCAAAAAGATAGTTCTAACACAATAGGTAAGAATTCCTTCATCTCAGTTGATCATCATGGAGGTAAACATTTTATACGTTTTGCTCTTAGAATTTTACAAATGCGTCGGAAAACTTTAGTTACCACTAGTTACTTTGCAGATTTGGATTAGTATTACAAAACATACATTAACAACTTCAGCCCTATATACATTTCGGCCATTTAAAAAATATGCTATCTTCAAAAGATTTGTATACATTTGAAAATGTGAAATGGGATATTCTGCATAATGAGTACTTTTACTTTTGATACTTTAAGTACATTTTGATACCAATACTTGTTGACTTTTACTCAAGTACATTTTGAATACCGGACTTTTACTGTAACATAGTATTTCTATATTGCAGGATCGATACTCTTACTTAAGTAAAAATAATGTACTTTTTCCACCACGGTCGGCGCCTGAATCTCTCCCTGAAGTTTTTCCCCTCACACTCAAGCAACATAGTTGGGTTTCATTTGTGCACTGGCACCTATTGAATCTTAATTAGAAAACCCCATAATGAAAAACAAAAAGGGCTGCGGTCCATAAAAGAAACCCCATTAAAGCTCAATCAAACGAAAGAACCAAATGACAGGCAAAGGAACGCGCCGTCAGGCTCACAGCTCCTTATCTGGGGATATGTGAAGGCAGGAGAGAGATATACCTTTCAATTTTCCCACCCCCCAACACACACACACACACACACACACACACACACCACCACCTCACCACACACCCCCCACGCTGCTGTGATCTTCACTCTGCTCCTTTTTCATCACGTCTTAATGATAAAAGACCGACCCGTCCTCTTCCTGTCTGCACAGCGTGGGCCGCGGCCGTTAAGCTGTCTGTTGACCCCGTCGACCTGCTGGTGGGCGCGGCGCAGGAAGTGAAGTCTCTATTCCACGCCACGCGCATCCTGCCATCTGCCTCTGTCTTCAGCGCCACGCCACCTTCTCTCTCTCTCTCTCCCCAATCAACCCCCCCCCAACTAGTGGTGTAAAGTAACGAAGTACATTTACTTAAGTACTGCACTTATGTACAATTTTGAGGTAGTTTTACTTGTACTTGAGTATTTCCAATTTCCAATACCTTTACCTCTACGCCACTCCATCTCGGATCCAAATATTGTACTTTTACTCCACTACTATCTATTTGAAAACTTATAGTTACTTTGCAGATATAAATTATAAACCACTTAAGCCCTATTGGCTATTTGAAAATAGTCGATCTACAAGCTCACAACGTGTTTCATCAGGACACGTTGTGAGCTTGCAGATCTGCTATTTTCAAACATGTACTTTTACTTTTGGTACTTTCATACTTTTACTCAAGTACATTTTGAATTGTGAACTTTTACTTCTAACAGAGTATTTCTACTGTACACTGCAGTGTTGATACTTTTACTTAAGTAAAACATTTGAGTACTTTATTCCACCACTGCCGCCAACCCCCCGCCCCCCAACCGATTCTCACCAGCCTACCACAGGCTCTCAGACTGGCATCAGCATGCCGACGCCATCTCAGGTTAGACAAGGACATGACAAAAAAAAAAAAAAAAGAAAAAAGAAAACCCTAGACAGATTTAGCCAGAGCTTTCCACACAGCATATTGGGATGCTCATAACCATCCGTGTGTACACCACCGTCAACATGTGCGTCTGTACGTTTAGGCCAGGCCTGCAAGACATCAGCATGCAGGTTATACGCCGGTGCATGTCAGGAGCGCAGGGATATGCCAGGACTGCCAGGTGCATGGAGAGAGATGCCCGTCACAGCCCCCTGTTACACCGCTGCTATAAATAGTTGTCTGTGCACAGTGCTGAAAAATTAGCATGTTAGTGCGACTGCTTGTCATGTTATGCCCATCGGTGCTCCACTGTTTATTTAACCTATTTAAGGTTTTTCCTCGAAACGTCTACTTTCTAATCATTCATCTCATTGTGCTCAACTTTCTTGGAGGAATTAGCGATAAGACTCGCTTGGAGATCAGCGGATGAGATGAGGGAAGCAAAACAAAACTATTCCAGAAGGGTATAAGGATAACGGTTTGTGGGAAAAGAATTCCATCCTCCCTCCACCCCCACATACATGTCATAGTACTCTCATTAGCTTTCCATGGTTCCAGTGAATATATTAATTGGATTATGGCTCAGTTTGCCCACGGTTCTATGCCCCTCTATTGGGAGGGATGGTTTCTAGTTAATTGTTTTTTCCCGTTTGTTTTTCTTCTCCAGTCTGAGGTGTGTGACATGTTATGGTCCCTGCTGCAGCCAACTGTAAAAACAAAGTAATCTATTTTTATATACGGGGCTGCTGGTTCAGTTCAAAGAGAAATATCGCTTTACTACCCAGCTAAATCCAGAGTGTTCATTTAACACTGAGAGTGTAAAAGTCTACCCATAAGGGTTTGCCACATGTTACGGAAGCAAATTCATGTTGGATGTGGATAATCAGGCCTGTTGTTGGGGGCCGCGTACTGACAGGCAGGCTGGAACGATTGTCCTCCCCCAGGTGTATCCCCAAGTGGTCTCCCCCACCACGTGAAGAAGTCCTCTGCTCTCATCAGGATGGTACAACAGGACACGGGGGGATACATACAGGGATAAGTGAAGGTGCCACTGGGAATGACTAATAATTTTTAAGGATGGGGCATGGTTTACGATTCAGTGCTGTGACTGCTCCCTTCTTTCCATTATCTCGAGGTGCCCCCTGGTAGTTCTATATAAGGCCCGGGTAACCCAGTGAGTTGACATCTTCAACCGCAATAAAGCCTCTGAACCCGGGAACGCATAGTGAGCGCAGGCCCCTGCAGATTAACCTTTCTATATACTGAGTCTGTCCTGGTCCAGGGTCTGGAGAAGAAACCTGCTGTCTCTGGCACTGTGTCAACGCTTCTGCAAAGCAGTTGGTAAGATCATTACCTCTGCACTGCGGCAAATGTGATTCATATCACATGACACCATCTAAATGAAGAATGGGAGTCTCTATGGAAGTATCACTGATATACAGTACACAGTATGTGTGCGAGTGGTCTCTCAACACAGATGTGCTTCTTGTTGTGACATACCATATTGAATTTATATTGGTGTATAGAACGGGGCGGCAGTGGCTTATAGGCTCAGGAGTGAATGTATAGAAGCTATTTGTGAACTGGAAGTTTCCCGGTTCGATCCCCATATCCTCATGCATGGCATCATTTTGAAGTGTCCTTGAGCAAGACACAGAAGCCCCTAACTGCTCCAGATGGGGAGCGTGTCAATATTGCAACGTAGCATTTGTTCGATGTCCCATTAGTTCGATGTTGGTGAATGCTAACCTGGTGAAATGCTAACCTGCCAAAAGCTGGTGATTTGTGGTGAATGCTAACCTGGTGAATGTTAACAATTCGCTGGTAACCCCAACCCTATGCCTAAACCTAACCAAAACCCTAACCCTTAAGCCCTTTGCACACAGGCGCGTTTATCCGCACGGATAAAACAGACAATTTCATTTTTTTTAAAGAAAACAATGATTCTCTACGACCTCATGCACACCGGATCCGAATTAGCCGTGCGACGAGTGGCTGTGGCCGTGCGTTTTTTCTCGATCGAACCCAGTTCGATTCGTGCGTCTTGTCGCATGCGGTAAAAAACTCATCACTCCTTTTATGACTCCTTTTGGGATCCGCAGCACCGATTCCGCACAGCCTTGCACACCAAATCCAATGCTTTTTATTCATGCAGCAAACGGAAAAGAAAACGCAACTGTCCTGTGTGCAAAGGGCTTTAGTCGAACTAATGACACGTAGAAATATCGAGATATTTATATCCAGATGAGCCTCTGCTATTTGCTCTAGCTTTTCTAAATTTTGAAATTCCTGGAAATGGTTTTGAAATTGTTGAAAATGTTTGATAGATTTAGCCTATAATAATCTCTGAAGAACAGATTCCGAGCTGCGTTACTGCACATGTACAACATGTACAGTAGAGTAACAGTAGGTTTTAACAGGGGGCGAACAGCAGGTCTCACCCGGCGACTCTGGTCGATAAAAAACTCCTAGTGGGTGTTACTGCCGTCATTACCGTACGTCCTCCATTGGGTAAACAAAGCAACACATGAATTTGACTGGCTATGGCCAGACCATGTCGTCCCAAAAGATCAAATATATTCATGTTTTTGGACGACGTTCCTCCGCCCACTTTTCGACTATCGCCTCTTCGCTTGCTATCGCCAGTAGTTGCCGGGTCCCATAGAGAAATAACGCCAGGTTGAAAGTGGTTAAACTTGATCTTTAATCTCAGCTGTGTTTTGAGGGGAGTAGGAGGCTTGTTAAGTGCACCGTTCAGTTGATCAAACGCTCTCCCGTTGCCTTGAGAGGAAAGGAAAGGATAACCAAATAATTTAGAAAGGACAGTGGCAGCTCTGCAGGCTAAAAGGCTCCGTGGGATCACTGACCAGCAGCAGCCTCTACTAGCACCACTCTGTGTTTCAGACAGCTCCAACACAGACATATCACAGACTGATTAAACTTTCAGTGGCTCCTGAATAGCATTATCTCAACGCAGCCAAGCGATGGGCTTTCTCTGTTCAGAGATCTCCTTCTAACCGTTCGTGCCTAGAAAAACCTTTTGGAAGTGCTGAGTGCCGGAGCACTCGAGTATGAGCCAGCCAGGGTTACATTCTCCCAAGCAGCAGGTAAAGAAAAAAAAAAGAAAAAGAAAAGGAAAAGAAAACAGCCGAGCGGCATGGAGTGGAGGTGATAAATGCGATTCTTTTAATACAATAGCTTTGTAGGTCACCCTGCGGAGAGGCGAGGTGCACTCACTCAGCCTCGGCTGCTCCTGCGGAGCCCGCGCCGGCCCACAGACACAGGAACACACAACCTTTAAAGAGGGATTTGAAAAGGTCACGGCGCAGGCAATGCAGAATGGTAATAAAAGAGTGCACTTCCAGGGGTCGCGGGGTCAACGCGGGGCTTTATTCCTCGGTGTCGCTGTTCTGACACGTTCTCATTATGTGTGTGTGTGTGTGAGGTCCTGGTGGTTGGAGCTGGAACCATACGAATTTGTTTGGGAGTTGAGCCCTTCTCCAATCGTTGTTTAAGTGCCACCATGGATGTTACGTTGAATTCTTTATCTGTTATGAGTGTTCTCTCGCTCTCATTCTCTCTCTTTCCCTCTCTCTCTCTCGTTCTCTCTCCCTCTCTGTTTCTATTGGCTAAGCTGACCCACTTTGTAGGGAGTTGGCAGTGAAGAGGGAGTGAAAATGTCCACCTGGACCTGGTTAGAGGTACGGATAAGACAGGCAGTCTAGGGGGCCGGATTCATGTCCCTACGCACCGCCCTCTGTTGTTCTTCATCTTCAGTGCCCCCCTCCCCTCCCCACCAGCCTACTCTCCCGTCCTCCCCTCTCTCCTCTTTACAGCTCAGACGCTGTTTTAAGTGGCCGTTTGCCAGCCAAAGATGAATTGCGTTTAATTATTTTGCCGCTGATGTATCAACTGGATGCTACTTATGGATCTCGGCGTATTAAGTTTGCTGCGGTTTCCCTCTTGGCGGAGTGGGCGGGGGGGATCGGATGGGGGGGGATTTCCATGGAAGTGGGAGCGGGGGGCCGGTCCTCTCCTCTGCCACAAGACAGAGTGGGTGCTCTCCCCTATTTACTCCCCACTCCCCCGGAGATGTCGTCGCATGCCTCGCGACTCTCCCTCCACTCATCTAATTAGTCCCCCGACACGTCTTTAACGGTGTGTATTTATCAAGAACATTAATTAGTACCTAGACTGCATACATTACTTGGAATATAGTGGATGTCCTTGTTTATTAAAGTATTAACAACAGGGGGGAAAATACTCTCTTATCCCCTGACGTTAGTCACTTAGCAATGCTGCTCGTTCATCAAGCCCCTTTCTGCCGCTGTATGTTGTTGTTTTTTTTCTTTGCCTCCATCTAACCCTGTTTGTTTGTTTTTCTTTCTAAATGCACATATAAAGGGACGTTTTATTAGTGTTATTAATTACGCCAAGGCTCAGCGCTCCGTTGTCGCTTTAAGGAAGTGTCACCCATCTCCTGCTGGTTACCCGCCGGGGGACCGGGCGTGGAGATAACGCGCCGTCGGCGTGGCGCTCAGGAGCACCAGTCAGGTTTCAGGAAGCTCTGCAAGTCACAGCCTGGAAAACGGTGTTGGAAATAGGGAGGACATTGATTTTCTAAGCGGGTGCCGGACTGAAACAGATTCTGTATTGATTGAAGAGTTCCTGGGATCGTCTTGAGTAAGGTCGGTGAGGTGTGGGGTGGGGGGTTCAGATTGGCGGGGAAACACTGGTCTATGCTGCAACACCGTATGGCCGTCCATCATGCGAGACACAGACTACCTCAGCACCTTGGGCTATTGTGTTGCCGCATTGAAATACAGCCGCATCCTGCTCTGATGGTGATAAATAATAAAAAAAAGAAACAACCAACCTTGTTTGAAATAGGAAGGCCTAATTTATCATCTCAGGTATTAGCTGTAGCGTGTGTGTTTTATTTGATTACACAACATTTGAACACATTGGCTAATATTATCTTCTGCTTCATTCTCTATCTCTTTATGAGCCCATTTTCTCTCAGATCTCCTACTTTTATTTTCTGTAGCCTGCAGACATTCCATGCACCCAAGTCAACAAGTAATTTGATACAAGCAAAAGAAAAGTTTTAAGTGTTTTCTATTTGTATTTTTTATCTGATCTGAGGAGAAGCAAAATTGCTAGATTCACATTCAGGGAAAGGAATAAAAATTCCACATTCTACTCACCATGCTAATTAGACGCACTAGTGAAGTATTGTTGCTCTGGGAGACCTTTTGAATCCATTTAGTTGTGGATTGTTCTCTTGAAAAGCACAGCGCTGCCTGTTTTAGGAGGGAGCACTTCCGTTCTTATGTGCACTCTGATCTGGAGCTGGACTGAATTGTGTCTCCAGCGTGTAAAACGGCCCTTCCAGGGATTCCGCTGTGTTTTTAAGTGTGTGCTAGGCATGTGAATCTACCCTGGGGCTTAGCATGGCAAACACGCAAGAGGACACTGACACTAATATAGATATATTACAGTCTCTCTGAAGGAGACCATGCAAAGCAGAGAGACCGGGGAGAATCGGCCCCCACCCCACCGCCCCCCCATCCCCTCCCCTATACTGCATTGATATCACTCTGCTATAGCTGATGACACAATCTTGTATTCATTTGCCGTCTCCCCGGATTCAATATTAGATTCTCCTCAGAAAAGAGGCTTTCTCTATGCACAGAGGCCCTGTGTTAAACCCATCAGAATCCACAGCCGTGATCCGAATGGAAGGATGTTGTTTCCCTCCCAGTTTCATCAAATCCAAACAACAACTCTGTGATTTAGAATGGTGTACAAGTTGTACTACGGAATAGGGCTGGTAGCGACTAGCCTGCTCCTCATATGCAGTACAGCATCTTAGTCTTCATATACAATATAGGACCCTCCATGGTCCTCATACAGTATATAGTACTTATGGTCTTCATACTGTATATATAACAATACAGCTCCGTGATTTTCATATACAGCCTTCTATCAATATGTACAGTACAGCACAATGGTCTTCCGATTGTCTGTAATATAGTACCCTGTCTCTGTTCCCAAATTGCTCCCAACTTTTTCCCCTCTAAAATACAAATGTTGCCGCCTTTCAACTTTTTTTACGTTTCTTTCCCTGTTTTGCCTTTCTAATTTTTAAGGAGAATGGAGCGTATTTTTGCAGAAACTCGCAAAAAAAAAACTCCATTCCCATTTAAAAGCAGAATTGACCTCCATAGGTAGATTTAAATTCTGAATTTTAAGCTTAATCCCCTGAAAATCTACTGTCTTGTCAATGGCAGGACGTGTGGAGTTTTTTAATGGCACATCTGTAGCAAACACATTATTAATACATTTACAGTATAGCACCTTTATCCAAAGCACCTTACAATGTGCATTACATCACCGATACACAGACAACGGAGGAAACCATTCAAGGCAGTTAGGGTTAGGGGTTCAGCGTCTTGCTCAAGGACACTTTGACACTAACCCAGGGAAAGCCTGCGGGGATCGAACCGGGAACCCTCCGTGTCCAAGCAACTGCTCTACTGTACATCTTAAGCCACTGCCGCAGATATACAGGCCCACGTAAAATACTCAGATTTTGATATTTAGCCGACTAAGACTAAACAATTTCAACTATTAAATAGGATTAACACGAAATGGTGTGTTATTCAAAGGACGATGACTAAATCAGAATTTGCTGTCCAAATGAACACTGGTTTGTGGCATGGATAACTAAAGCAGATAATGGTGCACCTCAGCAAATTGTCACTGTCGGACAGAAACCTCGTATCTCCAAGTTTCAAGTTTGTACGTTTTTTCACCAAGTAAAGCCCTGCTTCATCATACAAGGCTGTCGCACAAAAGTAGTGAAAACAGCCGATCTACAAGCACACAACGCCTCGCACTAGATCCGCTATTTTCACTAGTTTAGTTCATTTTTAAAATGACAAATACAAAACGAACGGTCTTGGACATACAAGGTTTGGACACGACAACGACGAAATAAAGTATAGTAGACTGAAACACAGACGAGCTGCAGTATGAAGCTTCATCATTTAATAGGCCACACCGCTGCAGACTTCCATAAGAATTCTAGCAGCTTGCATTAATTTACAAAAAAACGTCTGTGGTTAGACTGTGCCTTATTTCATTAACCTGTTATGAATCTCACGTGCCACATAACTGTACCCAAATGAGTACCCTGTCTGCTGTTCCACCCTGTTGAAACTCTCCAGAGCTTAGGAAACCACCTTGAGGCACTCCATGTCTCGGCTGCTGCTGCTGCTGCTGCAGTGAGTGGAATGAGCCACAGTACAAAAGTAACCAGATCGAGATGCTTTCTTCTTAGCTTTCTCATGAACATACTTCCTAACCTGGTAATATATTTTTCCTTTTCTGTCATATTAGGCTTTCTTCCTTCGCATATTCTAGCCATAGAAAGTCCTCATTTAGCATGGCAGACGTGTTTTATGTTCTGCCATGGCTGGCGCTGCTATAAAAACGTCCATTTCTTTCTTTCTTTTTTTAGCTGCTGTACTCCTTCCTATGTTATCCTTATCCCGTTATCCAAATCTTAGTGATTTGTGTCTTATATTTCCCTAGTGTTGTCTATTCCTTTATTTTAATCTAAATACCACGCCTCATCGAAAACACGTTTTACCGTCTGCCAAGCTGTCAGTGTAAATAAATAGACCCGCCCTGCAGTTCACATTAAATGGTAGGTTATAAATTTTCACCCTGACACATCACACAAAGTCCAGATCAGATCTCTATTCCACTCTGGAAGTTATGTCAAAGAGCACCTCTGTTTTAAGCCCTGCTTGGCTGTTTGATGTCACCCACGCAGCCATATGGTATGGCTCTCAGGGTCCGCTCTTCCCTGGGTTTTATTTCCAGCCATTACACTGATCCTGTGTTCCAGTCAGCAGTGTGTAAATCTTGAGACTGTACAGTGGCTATCATTGCCTTTATTGCACAAAACAGAATCATATACAGAGAACCGTACGGAGTAAAATCCTTATGTTCATTTAACTCAGAAGGGGCGTACAAAACGGTTTCATTTGCACTGCTCTCTCTTCGTAGTTAAATGAACACTGAGGATTTTACTGTGTACTCTTCTTCCCTTCGGAGAGTGTATTCATTGACGTTCCGTCTTCATTTCACGGTGTATTTGGCTTTGCATTTGTTCCATTTGTAAATGTAATTGTGCGCCGACTCCAAATCCTCACAGCTGTTAGACTTTGTAAGTGTATTGAACCCTCGGTAAGCTCTCGTCGTTTGCCAGAAGCAATAGGGGTAGTACTGCTGGATTCTGCACTGCATCTCTGGGAGCGTTTTGTGAATGTTTTCGTTTCTCACTGTGCGTGCGTGCGCGTGTGTGTGCGCAGTAGACGGTGTGTCCGTCTCAGAACGGCAGGTGAGGAAAAAAAATATCTCATCTTGTTTGTGAAGCTGTGATGATGATGAAACCACTGAATGCCAAGCCCGAATTGCTTTGTCATGTGGACGTCAAACCGAAACGCGACAGCCGATAAATGCAGATTGTTGTAAATGAAAAGAGCCGGGGAAAAAAAGAAAAGATTTAAATGCCTGACCGTTGTGTTGCCATCTCGTATTGGACTCCGTTATGAGAGGAACAAAGAGGGTAATAGCTTCACAGCTATTTGAAGTGCGTGTGTGCGAGGCAGAGCGCTCTCTAATGAGCATTCCTCCTGACCCTGCAGCGTTAAGCTCCACACGGCAATGAACAGGGGTGTCGCACCAAATTCCGGGCCCTGGGTACAAGCATTCACTGCGGGCCCCCCATGAATGTTCTTCATAGGGAGAACTGGGAACGCATTATTACGCATTATTTTGTGCTTTAACTATTGAAAAATAGCAGATGTACAAGCTCACAGCGCGGCGAGTGCCGCGCTGCGAGCTTGTCGATCTACTATTTTTCAAAAATCGTGAAAAGTCTTTGAATATTTCAAATCCTTCTAAGGTTTTTTGAAAAACCTATGTTTCTGTGTCAGTGGTGCTCAAACTTTATCATGTGAAGGACTCCAAAATGATATGAATTTGGCCACGGACCCCCATCTCAAAATATTTAGTTACAGAAGCAAAATTAAAAATTTGAGTTACAAAAAAATGTTCGCTTAAAAATACATATTCAAAGATTTGCACACATTTTCATGACTTTTCAAAAATAGCAGATCTACAAGCTCGCAGCGCGGCAGTGCTGTGAGCTTGTATATCTGCTATTTTTCACTAGCTAAAGTATAAAATAATTCCAGGCCCCTCCACCTTGGGCCCTAGTAACTCAGTCCCACTCCCCCCCCCCCCCCCCCCCCCTTGTGACGCCCCTGGCAATGAATAAAATAGATAAATAAATAAATAAATAAATAATCAGCGTGTGGTTGGAAACCTGGGAGAGCAGACAAAGTGATTAGCATATAAGCGCACGGGGAGGGAGGGGGTTGTTGTGCATCCTCATCCCACACACTCTCCTCTGTCTCACTCCTCTGCATTATCATTTCCCATCACTTCTCTGTTACATTGGAAGGTTGCAGAGCGTTGCAAATGAGATTTCACCGTACAAAATGTATAATTTGATTTAATTTTAGTCTTTTTAATAAAAATGTAATTTAGTTTTAGTCTGTTTTAGTCGACTAAATATCATAAGATTTTATTTGTCTAAATCTACAGTTGGTTTCGTCAACATTTAGTTTGTATTTTTTTTGTCAGGCCTTGACGTAATGACTTTGATTTTACACACTGCTGAAAATAGCCGATCTACAAGCTCACTACACGTAACACCCGAGCGCAGCCAAACAAAAAGACCAAAATGATTTGTCTTTTAGTTCTACTGGATCTCTGCTCCACTAGTCCAGGCTCCTAACATTATAGTCTAGTTTCTTTGTTGATGAAATTGTCAATATATTTATATTTAACAGTTTTACTGCCAAATGTTGTTATTTATTTATTGGGTTTTGTGCCAGCAAAAGCACCTTACCTTTGCGATGTTATAGACAAAGATGTATTCATTTTTTTCATCATTATTATTTTCTTTTCTCCTTAAATAGGTGTACCTTGGCTATACGAGCAGTAGAGGGCAGCCTCATGCAAGAATTAATGTGAAAATGGCCGCGGTAGGCTCCCGTCCGTCAAGACAGCTCAATCGCTACAGAGCAATAGATCGAGAGAAAATAACAAAGAGTGTTGTTACTCCATTGATGCTAACGTCCAGTGGGTTTTTGAGAGCACTTTTACGGGAGCTGTCTCTACGGTACACACCCGCGCGACCCCTCATCAGTTTACAGACATCAAAACAAGGTACAAAAGAACGAGCAAAAGAACGTACTATTGGCGGCGCGCCGTCAGGAAAAATGGGGCGAACGGGAACGTTCAAAGCGGTAAAAGAGTTAATATATGTTTTAGTTTTAGTCATCATAGCTTAATTTAGAATAGTTATTGAAAAAAAGGTACTGTAGTCGACGGACATTTTTCGTCATAGTTTTAGAAGGGCCGCCGATAGGGGTGGTAAAGGGCACTGCGGAGGGGGGGGGGGGCTCGTTGAACACATGAGTTCAACGGGAGCAGTCTAGTTTGTGTAGGAAAGATTTCATGCTTTATATAAACCCTATTATATTAAGCCTAAATGGTTCTGCCTCCGTGTAGAACTGTTTTTTTTTTTTTTTATTACTTTAAAAATGAATAGGCCAAATGTCCCGGGAAAAACCTGTATTTTTCAGCCCGTGCTGTGCGTGGGCAAACATCTGTACGACGGCCCTGGTTTTAGCAGACGGAATCAACACTGAACCACTTTCAACCTGGTGTCCGCTATTTCTTGCTAGCAAGTACTGTACAGTACAGTATATATACAGGGCTTATACAGTTAAGTGGTTTATATTTCCTTTTCCCTGCATGGTGTTTTTGCTCCACCGAGTGCGAGGCCCGGTCGGTCCTCTCGCGGTTCCTTCTGTGCCGTGTTTTCCTGGTCTGCCAATGTCATTCTGCGCCTGTGGTCTGGGGTCTGGGGTCTCCGGCAATGGGACCGTGGGGAGCTGTGTATTGGATTTCCCTCCTCATCCGGCCACGTTTGTGTTCTACACAGGCCCGGAGAGGACCTGGTTAGATCACATCACACACACAGAACCTCCTTCCCAGACCCAGTCATGCTCTGACAGAGCAGCTGAAAGCAGAGGAGCAGCCGTGCCAAGCTACAGTATAGCACACCTCACTATACAGTGCTGTACGGATTGACCGCTCCAAATCCCCTTATACTGTAGGGAAACATCGAGAATGATTTATCTGAGAAACAGAAACGAGGCCAGGGGAAGGTTTTCTCTCTCTCTCTTTTTCCATTGGGTTTCATTTGTCTGAGGCTTCGTTTTCCCGACAATCCGACTCGAAAGGCGCTTTCCCCCGTTATTGTATGGAAGCCATTTTCTGTCTGACAGGGAATCCACTTTTGGTGGTGATGGCTCCATCTGTAGAGCGCTGCCTCTCAACGTGGTGCCTGGGAGCCCCCAGAGTCCTCGAAGGGGTGGGAGCGCTTCGCTGTTACTACGTGTCATCTTTTCGACACCCAACCCAAACCCTAACCTCCGTGGGGTGAGTCGCTAACCGTCCCGACGCTCCTTTGTCGAAATGACGGTCGTTCGAAAGAGCGAGATTTCCCCCGAAGGGGTTCCAGGGGACCCCCGCTAAATGATTGATAGACTTTAAAGAACCAAGATGGACCATTACGGGTCTGTAACTCCGAGTGTGTACAAAATGGAACCATATTTACGCGTGCAGGTCCATTATCATTTTTGGTACACTTTCAGAGTTAGAGTTGAAATGAAATGTTGAGAATTACTGGCTTAGCTAGGCATGTCTAGGATGTACACAACAAGTCTAAATGGCCTCTTATTGGCCTGCTCCCACATGACAGTGAGAGATATTGACTTAAGTCGGAAAAAATGAAAATATTTGTGGACGTGACAAGGAAGCTGGCTGACCCCCCCTCTCCCCCCCCCCCCCCCTCTTGACCACAGAGAGAGGATATGAGCAGAATCAGAGGCTGACACGGCCATTGGTCGCACCAATCCTTCAACTTGACATTTAATACCATCTATTGGTGGTCAATGGGGGGATTGGGAGCACAACAGAGGGTGCCTTCCCTTTGACTCGGCTCGGTGGGGGGATGAACTCAGACAGTGGATGATTATAAGATCGAGAGGTCATCCTCGAGGACACAGAATGCCGGGGGGCACGCACACACACACACACACACACAGCATCTGCTTTGATGGCAGCAGACGTTGCTGTGAGGTTGAATAATGAACGCTGTTAATGCAACGGAATGGCCTTTATCTACAGCTCTTGCATATGTAGACAAGACATGTCAGTATAGCAATGCCTTCCACACGGGGCTAGTCCCAGTTGTCCGACGTCCCAGTTGGGCGAACAGACTGTAAAGCAAGCGATCTTCATCCCATTCATGCGTTTATCGTGCGCTTGCCCAGGCCTTACGGCCTGGGCATAAATATAACGATTGCATTCACCACGGCTTCGTAACTCTTCGCGGGCACTCGCGCCTGCGGCGCTCGGGCGCGAAGAGCAGGACCAAGGTCCGCTGGCCTTCGCGCCGCTTGCAATGTCGTGGACAATAATTACCGTCTGTTCGCCCAACTGGGACGTCGGACAACTGGGATTTTCCCTCCACACGCACACGCACTCACGAACGCACAGAAGCAAACGCATACAGTCATAGTCCCAATGTCCTAACCTCGCGTCACCAGGCTTTCTCGGGGGAAAGCCTGGTATTCGTTTACTAAACAGGCCGTCCGGATGGCAGAAGAAGCGGCGTCACTTTGTTTTGGTTCCCCGTTTGTTTCCCCAATCCCTATTTAAATGCTAGAGGAGTATAGTCTTGCCAGTCGCTGCGAGTTGGACTAAAAGATGGATATACCAAACAAACTTAAAAAAATCAGCAAAACTACGCTGCATCAAGGGTTTTATTGGGTAGGTACTAAAATTGTCATTGAGCGCGGGTAATTCTTTTGGGTTAAAACTGATTCCGGTTTGGTGTTTCCGGCCAAAGTGTAGTCCGTTTTGACCACAATATGACTCTCGACCGGATGAAAGCCTGAAATTGGAAGCGATCCCAGGCTACCAATGTCCTATCTCATCAGTCTCTCTCAGCCCGTCAGAGGCCATTAGCCACTTTCAACCTGGCATTGTAAGTGACTAACCTATTTTTTGGGCATGTAATTATATGTGATAATAAAGAAATAAAAATGTAAAACACATCCCATCCTAAAGATTTCGATGTTTTGTGAGCTTGTAGCTTGAACATGTAAAGGGCTTACCGTATGTGTTTAGAGGCTGCTGGCTGTGCAGATCATACAATATGTTATCAGTAGTGTAAAGTAACTAAGTATATATTTACTTAAGTACTGTACTCAAGTACAGTTTTGAGGTATTTTTTACTTTCCTTGAGTATTTCCAATTTCGAATAATTTTATTTCTAACTCCACTATATCTCGGATCCAAATATTGTACTTTTACTCCACTACAATTATTTGAAAACTTGAGTTACTACAGTTACAGTAGTTACTTTGTAGATTTTGATTATTATTTCAAAACATACCACTTCAGCCCTATATACGTTTTGGCCATTGGAAAATAACCGATCTACAAGCTCACAATGCATCACTTGTAGATCTGCTATTTTCAAATGATTTGTATTCATTTGAAAAGGGACATTCTGCCTAATGAGTACTTTTACTTTTGGTACTTTAAGTACATTTTGATACCAATATTTTTGTATTTTTACTCAAGTATTTCTACATAGCAGTACTGATATTTTTACTTAAGTAAAAAATGTGAGTACTTTCCCCACCCCTCTATGTTATACAATACGTTATACAGTACGCGCAGGCCTCATATGAGCCCTTCCTTCTCTTCTGACCTCTGCCACTGATCCTTTTTTTGGAGCTGTGTGAAGCACAGGCTCCCTATACGTGGCCGTGTGGGTGGGTCTGTCTGTGTGTCTGTCTGTCTGTCTGTCTGTATGTAGCCTGAACTTCCTAAACTTCGGCACGCCACTAGTCCCACAGTTTTGCCACCACACACTCGCGCCATATGTCAAATCGACCGGCTTACTCGGGAATCGTGGGCTATTACTTTTCTAAGAGAAAGGTTCTATAGTTTAATTGATATTAATTTATTAGTGAATTAATTTTCCCCATTGACTTATAATGGGAATCGCAAAGACTCACATTCAATTATTTGTCTCTCGCAAACCATAGGGGCTAGAGTTTCAAGACTTGGAGAGGAGGTTCATAATGATTTCAAGGATTAAATAAAAAATAATTGTGTCATTTGACCGCATGGTGGCGCCATAACACCCCACTTTACGTTTTGGCCTGTAACTCTTGAACCGTAGGTCGGAAAATTAAAAATATTTTTTCCCTGGATTCCTTGGGTCATGACGCATCTCCCCATATAGGCCACGCCCATTTGCGCCATGATAGATTTTCCGCCATCTTGAATTTTCTCCAAAACACACTTTTTGCTCCTTTTCCTACATATTTTCTTCAAATGTCACAAAAATCGGTACACATGATCCACACACACACACACACACACACACACACACACACACACACACACACACACACACACACACAGCTCCACTTCACACGGGTGTGATTTTTTTTTTTATCCTTGTGAAGATATCACTGTCTTACTCTTCCTTGTTCATACTATTCCCCACAGCCCACAGTGCTAGAAGTCTTCCATCACTCTAATTATTTGCCGGACGAAATTAATTGACACATTTTTCATTGGTGCCGTTATTGCGCCATTGGTCACATGTCGAAATGCCCGTTGTAGCGTTATTGAACTCAAGACCTCCAGCGGATACTGATGTCCCCCAGAAGGGCCCCTAAGATCTCCACGTTTATAAGCTCTCGCGGCGTGGAGAGAGAGTGAGAGTTTCTCATTACTGTCACCGGCAATGAACTGCTAAACATTTAGCTGCAGTCAAAATGAACCCTGTTTGCAACTGTTATAGTTCCTGTGGGAGGTTAAGTGACATTTTTCTGCACTCTACCGGGGCAATGCTCACTGTGCAAAACAGCTGCCAAAGAATGTCACAGTCTGTATCAAGATGGCATTGAACATGATTTCTTTCTTTTTCTTTTCTTTCCTTTTTTTTTTTTTTTTTGCTTGATTTACTGTAGAAATCTATATACATAATAGTCTATGTTCTCTCAAAACATTGAAGAATGTAAACTCATTATTGAGTATTGTTTAAGGGATGGGGCTTTTGAAGTCTGTGTTGTTGAGATGTTGATTTTGTAAATCCGTCGGTAGAGTTCTTTGGCTGTTAGAAGAGGAAGGGGAAGCAGGCACTGCTCAAAGTACAGTATGGAAGCCAAATGTCGTGTCTTTCTTTATGAGATAGACACATCTTTTTGAAAATATGAGCTAAAATGCGAGATGCCTCAAGCGAGCCGAATTCCTTTTTTTTCTTCTTCTTTTCTTATTTTGACGTTGCCATGCAGTTCTAGAGGCGGAATAACAACAGCGGGGACAATTTGTTCAGCCTGGCAACAAAACACTGAGGCACACACTTAATGTTTATGGTATTAACATATGCATTGCTGATGTATTATCTTTTGGAATTTCATGAATCTAGCAGAACCGCATTATCCTCTCAGTACATTCCACGTTTTTTGCAGCGCTGTATGTACATCGATGGGCGCTTCTGCAGTGATGAATTTACCAGGCAACGCTTCATTTGGGGTGTTATCGCATCTTTTTAGTCACAGTGTGCTGAGCACTCATGCATATGAGCGTATATTACCATTTACCCAAAGCCATCTTTTGATTTGCATACAGTGGCTGTACTCTAGCTGCACTGACTGGCTCTATCGCCCCTTAACCGTGATATAGTGGCCGTCTAATGTCAAATGGCTTTGAAAAGAAGAAGAATTTGGTCTCAGCACTTTCTCCTTGTGCTTTAGTGGCATTCGCCTGGTCTAAAAGGCCGGCGTCAGGCTCCTCCTTTGATGTGTGGACGGAGGCGTTTTGTTCAAAGGGGCTAACCTTTCCTGGGCACTCCTTTGAAATGATAATTCGCCAGGCTTGCTGCAGGTGGAGCTGCAGCGGCGCTCTCGGCGGACAGGGTCAATCAAAGTCAAACTGAAGAGCTGCCCGTGGCTTCACCCCGCCGCCACCTGAGTGGTCGGTATAACCGCTCACTAGCTGCTGCTGTCAGCCCTGCCATGGCCGTCATTCTTCGGCTCAACCAAGTGTAGAGGATGGACGGGAGGAAAAGCTCACTCAGACACGTGCCAGGGACTGCCAGGGAGTCCCAGTTGCCCGCAGCTTTCGGGTAGCTGGGCGCGTGGGACGACAGAACACGGTAGCTGCGCTGTCCCGACTGTTAAATATTTTGTTCGCAATAACTAAACACTGTTAGCATAATGTTATAGAGCACTGTTGGGCGACGATGTCATCAATTTGTCTGAATGTTTGTACAGCTCTGGCCTGTGGAATCCTGTTAGATCCATGCCAGGCCTTCCCGTTGGTTGCTGCTGACTGAGTGTCCTGGCGGCGCGGGGGCGCAGGTGTGTGTAATTACATCAGTAATAAGACCTTGATACGGTCCACCTGCTTCTCTATGAGTACCGCTGCCCAATGCTACTGACAACAAAGGAGATTTGCTGTTACTGATTACGTCTCGGCAGTCTAGGCTTTGTTTTGTGGTTATATTATTTAGCTGGAAACATTCAATCATTATCTATCTATCTATCTATCTATCGATCTATCTATCTATCTATCTATCTACCGTATCTATCTACATTATCTACAGTATCTATCGATTAATCCATCAATCCATTGATCTAGCTATCTAGCTATCTACGGTATCTGACTGTCTGTCTGTCTACATACATAGACACCAGTAAGACTCCCTAATCGGGAGATAAGCGACCGTAGGTGGCTTATCTCCACAAATAGGGCTAAAATTTGTTTTTCCAAAATCTTCCTGATCCATGTTGATGACATGAGTGTAGACATGCTGTGTAGTGATATTCGTGATTTTAGGGCAAAAACTGTAGGAGCAGTGTCCAAAAATGTGTTTTGAAAATCGGCCTGAAGGTGGCGCTAGAATAGGGCCATGTGAGAAATGAGGGGTGGGGTCTCCGCGTTGCCTTGGCGGACGAATAGGTACCGGCCCCGGCTCTCCCGGACGCTCCTAGCCCGAGTTACGGCATTTTATGTGCGCTGCAGTGGCAGGGGGTCCTCCACTGGGGGCGCCAAATATGCAGTGTACAGTGTACTGTTTTCTGTGATGACCAATAATGAGTCAGCATTTGTACTGTAAATCCTGTATTTTGCAGGGTATACTGTAAGTGACAAAGCTGTATAGTACACAGGCTACTTAGATTATAGGCCCAGACCTCCCATGGGTCGTTGGTTCCAGCTGGTGCGGACATGCTGGGTGAACTGTCCCTGTTATTGTTTGTGACAGACTCAAGAAGGAATCGCAACTTGCAAAGTGCATTGTGCTCTGCCTTGCATGTAAGATTCTCCTGGCAGTGCCCCCAATGTAATTATGGGCATGGATGCCCAGCCATGACAGCTCATCTGTTAGCCAGCCAAGAGGAAGCTGGGGCACCTGTGAGTCCTCTCCACCAGCACGCTGAAGCATAAACGCACGCACAAATTAAAAACCATGTGTTGGAGAGGAGTCAATCAAGAAAATGTATGAATGTAAGAAAAGAAAAGAAAAGAAAAGAAAAGAAAAGAAAAGAATAATAATAAAATAATGCAGTTCATTTTGGGGTAGGCCATAACTGAATGGGTAGAGAGTCCGCCTGGGAAACATAAGGTCCCAGGTTTGATTTCCGGTCCCAGCTATGTGTCGAGGTGTCCATGAGCAAGATCCCTGACTTCTCCCCTCTTGACCACCTGAGCAGTCATTGGCTGGGTGAAGCTGTACTGTAACAGAATTTCCCTCACAGGATTAATAAGGTCTACTGAGGGAGGGGGAGAGGGGTGGAGCTTAGTGTCTGGAATTAGTTGGAAAGATACAGATATATTTATATATACTAGTCCTGTGCCCGGGGGTGTGCACAGTATCTGAGGGATTGAATGTATAGGAGTCTCAGAAGTAATGTTGGAGTTCCCATTGGGCAGGTCTTTATGCCCATATATGGTGTTCCATGGAGTGCCCGTTGGGTAGATCTTTATGCCCATACATGGTGTTCCGTGTCCATGCTAGTCTGTGATGTCAGTACTATGACGTCAGAGGATGACGTCAGATGATGTCAGCATGCAGACAGACGGTTACCATGGTGGCAAAACTGTGTAGTATCAGTGATGTCAGCATGCAGACAGATCGGTTACCATGGTGGCAAAACTGTGTATTATCAGTGATGTTAGCATGCAGATTGTCAGACGGACAGACAGACATTCGCTAAATTAATAGTTAGATTATGCAGTAATGTTAGAGCAATCAATACAGGATTGAGAAAATAGGCTTTTATTCATTCAATAAAAAGTTATACCTGACACACTTTACCCTTCTGGGTCCTGACTGCCTGATTTATACAGCCAGTGTTGTGTGCGAAAATCTAAGTATTCACTTATTTTCACACATGGAGTGACACTACGGGTCTGCATACTCGTTTGCGCCCCTTATGTGGATAGACGCCTTTCTTGACTGCCCCAAACAAAGTACATTTTGAATTCTAGCAACGGGCAGGCGTGTGCGTCAGATGAGCACGCCTGCGTCAGTTTCCTGGGATCAGACCGGGGTCTGCCTATAAGTCACCACATCTCATTACTCCGACTACGTGGCTACGAATGCGGTTAAGGTTAGGGTTAGGGATGGGGCGAGCTGGACCAACGCAACGTTGGAGAAATGCGCCGTCGGAACAATGACATGGTACCATCAGACCTGTTGTCGCTACGCCTGTCAGATTGCCTCGTGCCTATACATACTTGCACGCATGTCGCACGGCTCTCGTTGAATATGATTTTTTTGTCGTGTCAATCTCTCCCCATGATAACATGATGGATGCCAGAGGTTTCCATAAATAATCGCGGTTAAAGGGGTATTTCACTTTAAAAAAAAACGTTTTGTCATTTTATCGTCTAATCAGGCTTTTGGGAAGCATCTCAACGGGAACTTGGTACTCAACAGGGAGTAAACATTAAGTCACTTCCATTCTATGCAAGCAAAGGGCTGGAGCTTCCTGCAAAGGATGGAGTTCAACGTGGTTGAACTTTTACATGTTTTGATGCCTCTGAAAGAGTTGGCCACTCCCCTGTTATCGCACATGTGTGACTGTTACTCATAATTAAGCTTGACTGCCGCATGTTGAGAGAGCAGGCCTCTCTCAAATCCTGTTTCCTCACATCTCGAGTGTGATGCAAATAAGACGGGGAGAGCAGTGGTATGCAATCAGGGTGAACCCCAGGCATTATCATTTTAATTAGTTTCAGCTTTATCATATATTCAGAGCTAATTTATAACTAAGTGGCATTGGTCTTGAATCGATTAAGTTAGATGAGGTGTTTGGTAGGGGGCTCTAATGTAATGATTGCACCGAGATCTCCAACACGCCTCACTAACATTATCCAGACGTTGACACATGCTGATGACGGCGTGAGGTAATGCATTTGCATTATAGTTTAAAAATATTACATTTACATTAACACAATCTGCAATGTGTAATAGACACTTTCACTTGTACTACGATATCTAATAGCTTAACAGACAGTGATTGTCTCACAAAGATTTCCGACAGTGTTGAGGTGCTCACTGGTGACAATTGTTATTAATTGGGCCATTTGGGCCATTTTCATAATGTCACACTCACAGACATTATTTAGAGAAATACATCATAAGACATATTTGGTTCCATTTCTGCACTCTCAGAGTTACAGAACTGTAAGAGTGCATTTGATGAGATGCAGTCTCTCAGACCCAAAACGTAGAATATTGTGTTATCGTTGGATACGATTTTGTCCAAAATTCCATGCTGTATTGATGTCATACCATTAGGAGAGATAACAGGCAAACGTGACCAAAATAAGCATTTTTCTTCATTCTCTAATGTAGACTTCTTAACTAATGTACACAATTTAAGATGTTTAACAATAATTTAACTCTTCAGAGGGTAAAATGAAATGCATTTTACGCTCTCAAGAGTTAAGGATCTATAAGGGTCCATTTGCTCTGCATCATTTAGCTGGGGACCACCTGGAACCCGCTCAAGGACCACTGGTGGTCCCCGGACCACTGGTTGAGAAGCACTGGCCTACATTGTTAGTATTGTTTGCCCTGAGGTGACGAGGCCCCCGCTTCAGACCTTAATGTTCTACACACGTTCATGTCAAGGCTCCCATCCTTTCCATTATGCACCCAGGTCTACAGTCATATTGGCCCCCCCACTGGCCACAATCCACCAATCAGGGATGAGTAATGACCGGGCTGGCTGTGATCCCAGCTTTCTAATTAGTCCTCCATTAACTTTCCCAACCTTGGCTTCTGCAGACCGTATGCATTCAACACACACACACACACACGTGCATGTGCATGCGCGTGTACACGTATGTACATACACACACACACTTTATGCACGCGCATGCGCTTGTACACCCATATACGTACGCATGCACACTTTAACGGAGCCTCGCACCAACATATTGGACACAATATAAGGGTAATATCTTTACTGTCTGCAGTAGATAGATACGTTTTTTTTAACTAATATTGTTCTCAATATTTAGGCCTATTTATGAGCATTTAAATTCCGATATTCTGAAAACAGCTTTGTATGGAATGGATGTGTGTGTAACAGGACCAAAAACCCAACCAAACACTGGTGTCACACCTAACCACCTAAGTGAAAAGGTGTGAATCGCTGGAGTAAAGCAAAAGCGTCATGATGATGAGTGTGTGTTGCTGAATCTCCGTGGTTCTCACAGCTTTCCCTTTTTAATCGTTTACAGTCAGAGCCAGGGGGAATGCGTTGTCATGCCAGCTGAAGAATAATGAGCATGAGTGACATCTGGGATGTTCCCCGGAGCTTTGTCAGACGTTTGGCATCAGTTCATAGGCCACCATACATGAGAACAACGTTTTCCACATCCACTAGACTAGGGTTCACTTGACTGTCAGGGAGGGACTTAAGCAGCAAGTGGTGGAAAAAGTACTAAAACATTTTACAATTCAGCAATGTAGAAATTCAGTAAAAGTACAAATGTATTGGATTGAAAATGTACTTAAAGTACCAAAAGTAAAAGTACTCATTATGCAGAATGTACCATTTCAAGCTTTCAAATGTATTATCGCAATGCATTGTGAGCTTGTACTTTGGCTATTTTCAAATGGCCTAAATGCCATGTATTTTGTAATAATCGAAATCTACAAAGTAACTATAATCCAAGTTTGCAAATACATGTAGTGGAGTAAAAGTACAATATTTGGATCCGAAATGTAGAATTACAATTATTGGAAATTGGAAATAGCCTACTCAAGTAAAGCAAATACCAAAACAATTACTTAAGTAAATGTTCTTACTGTAGCTACTTTACACCACTGAAAGCCACACAGCAACAGTTTCCTCTTCGTTCACCGCAAGCCTAATTTATGCTCCGTCGCACGGCGGCAACGCACACCGAAAATAGCCGGCCTACAAGCTCACACCGGGCCACGGCTGCGACGCGTCGTGAGCTTGTAGGTCGGCTACAGTATATTCGGCATGCTACACCGTCGTGCGAGTGCGATGAAGCATGAAACAGACTTTACAGTGTGTGTATGTATGGGGGCGATAAGCTTGGGTGAGGGCAGTTTTGCTACTATTTTAGAAGAGCTCTAAGCAATGTTTTTTTTATTTTTTTACACCCCCACCCCCTATCCGCAATGCTAATTAATTTAGAGAACATAAAATCTCAGATGAAAGGAACCTGGCAACATGGTAATACATGTTGTTGTAAAGCTGTTTTGCACAATGCATTGGAAGGAGCATGAGTAGAGATGAGACTGCGCTGCAGACATCACATAGCAGTGTCTGCTCCATTGCCAATAACTTCTGAGACTGAGCAGTACTGCAGTAGCCTATTTAAACTGCTCAGTCTCCTTGAATTCTCTATAAATCTCACCTAAGATAACCTACCTCTTGTACTATCAACCTCCTGACTGAGGACATGGCTCGAGCTTTCCATCATTTTCTTTTTAAAGAATGATGAGATTGTCTCTGCAACCTGACCTGGAGTAAATGGAATTCAGTGTTTTATAAACTATAACCTGTGATAATGGAGGTAAACCAACTCACAGCTCTCTTTTACCAACATTAGGCTATATAGGATGCATTATTACCAGAAATCACGACTCACTAGCGCGCCAGAAAGCTAAACAACAACTTTAGTTTTTACTGTACTTGTCAACCATCTTGCAAAGCAAACTATGACTACATTTCTCAAAAGCAATTAAATGTGTAGCCTATGTATATATTGCATTTCATTTTCTCACATTTGAAAAAGGGATTGATGCTCTACTAACCATAGCAACACATTAACATCTACTACCTACATCTACTCCAGCATCGATGCGCAACAGAGTGCTGTGTGCGTGCACGCATGCATAAGCTGCTGTTGCAACTCATTTTATCCTGCAACTTCTGGAAGAAACGATAGTTAAGATACCATAGGGAAAGCTTGTGTAACTTTGTGAGAAATGATAATTAGAAGAATGTTTGACTTATAATATAAAATTAACCCTAAGTAGTGAAAACCGCCTACACGATGCGAGCTTGTAGATTGCTACAGTACGTTAGCTATTTATGAAATATATATAAGTGAATGTGTCTAAGTGAATTTTTCAACCTATGAAATATACTGTATTAACGATAGTTTATAACAAATTAATAGCTACATTGGATCATTCATTGAACAGCTTTGGGCATAAGCCTGTACAAGGTTTATTTATATAGCGCCTTTAATCCAAGGCACTTTACTTACAGTAGATATACCCATTCACACAAACATTCATATTCTCAGATGGCAGAGGAAACCATGCAAGGCACCAACCTGCTCACCGGGAGCAATTAGTAGATCAGTGTCTTGCTCAAGGACCCCAGGATCGAACTGGGAACCTTCCGGTTGCCAAGCAGCCCCTGAGCCACTGCTGCCCCAATCATAAAACAATTATACTAATACATTAAAATACAAATGTACAAAATCCAGTGGGCTCCATGCCCCCAGCTTGAATGGGCATGATGCCTGTGTTCAAGTCCAAGAATAGCTGTTTTAGAATGCAAAGAATCATTTCATACTCACTAGAGGCTTTGGCAAAATGATGCTCATATGGAAAAGGGCCAGATTCCAGAGGCGTCTCTTGACCTGCATTGTGAGCAAAGCCAAAAACACGGCAATTCTCCCACCTTTTGACCATGATGTGAATTGTATGTCTGCAGGTCAAAGATTTAGAGAAGCTAATTTGCAGAGGCCTCTCCCTCTCCCTTCCCTCCTTAATATTTAACCCAACATGGGAGAATTGCACTCACTGAACGGCCAACATAAAAAACTAAACACACAGAGTTTGTGTGTGGTGACTGGTGGGTGTGTGCACGTTTGTATGCGTGTTACTGTGTCCATGTGTACATTATTAGTCAGTTATGACCGTATGTGTGTGTGACTGTGTGCATGCGTGTGTGCATTCGTGCGTGCATTTAATGTATACGTATACGGTACGCCTGCGTGTCTGTGGGCTCCTATCTAGGCACTTCTTACATTGTACATGTTTCCACGCGAAAGACGGAGACATGAATTTATGATGCCTCCTGTTTCCCAGTGTGTAGTCAGCTTTCGAATGAAGCTCAATAAAAGACTAATGGAAATTCCTGGGGCACGTCTGTCCTGTGGCCTTCCAACAACCAATGGTATGCAGCACTATCTTGGCGTATTATCACTTCCCACACAAACCGTTAGTCGGTGAGCCTGCAGTGACTTCAAAGGAGCTTTAAAGCTTTCATTCTCTGCCATAGCGAGCAGGCAAGAGAATGAGGCTACATTTTATGAACAAAGCCCCCCCCAGCCCCCAAAGACATCTAGAAAAATAAAATGTCACCATCCTGAAGTCAGCTCCTAACATTTAATCGAAAGCATGGGGTCAGCAACTATTAATAGACGTGTGTCTCTATGGACGCTAGAAGGGAGCCCCTTTGAATTCTGAACCTTGTCTGGCGTTGGGGCTGGGGACAGTGGTTGGACTGGACTAGGATTGCAATTGCAACTGAGTCTAAGGTAATTAACCGAAAATGTATCAAAACCCACATTTCGATCCAATAACCGTAGCAGTTATATACTGTTTTACATAGATATTTTTTAATAATCGTTCATTAATCGCAATCAACGAGTGACGCCATCGTACAACACAGTATGGAATGGTATGAAATGGATATAGAGTACTGGTAAGACACACTAAGGGTGAGGTTGCACTGAGACCACATGAGACTGACACAATGATGTCCATATATGGGCATTCCCAGATATGGGCTTAATATTGATGACATCAGGGATCTCCATGGGCATAAAAGGGACAAGGACGGCCATATATGGAGCTGACTGACTGACTGTCATGAGGCGGAGGTTTTGATACTAACAGCTCCCTACGTTCGCAATAAGTTACTGTAAGTAAGCATTACCATCGCAGATATACAGTAGGTCGACAATGCACAAATCCGATCTGATCACTTGCAAATAATACTGTGGGCAGTCAGTCCTATAAGGATTAGAGAAACAAATCGGATTTGCTTGCAGTCTGAACAAAGCAAAACGGTCGAGGCTGGAAAGGCATCCTTTTATCTCTCCGTATCAGTGACACAAAGAAGTGTGGGGGGGATGGTTGGTAACCATTATGTGTGTTTTGTGAAATTGCCATTATTTAGTTACACGATTATGTACCGCCACATTGTGTGACGCCTCTCCCTGGTCCTGATGCTGTTGCCTGCATAGCCAGCTGTGCTATGTGGGGACAGAAGGGATGGAAGTAGCGGGATGTTGATGAAATAGGCCGAGGGTTAGATGGGAGGATGACCTAGCTTTGCCGCAGTCTCGCAAACAGCTCAGTGTGTTGCTTTTTATGTTATTTTTTTCTCCACAGAATGAGTAACTTGTGCAGGCATGTTGGAAGTTATGAGAAAGAATTTGCATTATGCAGTTTTGAATAAATGTATTAACTATATTGTTCTGTTTGCTTATGCTGAACCCGTTTAGTTTATGATTTGCTCATGAACCTTAAGAGTATATGATTTGTTCGGCAATAAGTTAGACACTAATGCATCATTTATATGTGGGTTTATTTTTGCTATTTTGTCCGGAGGAGTACTGTAAATAAGGGGACACGGTAATTCTATAGTCTGTAAGGACAGAATCATTCAGGTATTCAGTACACTAGTAATAAGGAATGTATCCTTCAGTCTTTCCAGGGGCAAAATGAAAGTGGGTATTGGATTTCCACTAAGCAAACAAATAGAACCCAAATTTACAGTGTGAAAATGTATAGATTTGTAATTGCTGGGTAGTGTTTGAACAGAAAAGCTGAAGTCATTATCATAAACTCCTTGTCACCCCTATTCCACAATTGGGATTTGAACTTGAAGCCCCTGAGCTCTGTGGCACTCACTGTTCATATTTAATGTCGCAATTTCATGTTATTACACTTGCGCGTGATACTGAGGCATATTGCACTCCTCCAGCCAAGGAGCCCATTCAGAGGCGCTCAATCTGATGTAATGCATTGTAATATTCATGAAAAGCTGTCTCACATGGGCTAGTTTGGGCGGTCTTGAACGGGACGGTAACTAATTGGATTTCTTGAACGGTAATTTGGCTATGATTATGTCGCTCTGGTGAAGACTACTATCGTCATATCTTCACTCATCCATTTAGCTCCATTGTCAAGTGCAATTCCCTACAGGAGCAGCTCTGAAAAAAGGAGACACAATAATGGAAGTCCTCTCTCTCTCTCTTTCCCTGTACAGATCACACGAGTCATATTCTGTGTCTTCCTGGAGACCGACTTCAGCATCTACAAGAAGAAAATGTCTCTCCTCTTCCAAGGTGTGTCTGTTTTACTTTTTGACACAAACTCGCTGTAAATATTCTGCCTTCGCTGTCGCGCATTGCCGTTTCGCAATATTATTGCTTGTGAATTAATGCTATGAACATATTAGTCCATGGTTAATGCCCCCCCCCCCCCCCCCCCCCCCCAAAAAAAAAAGCTCCCACGTGGCAAATTATCTCCATATGTTCTAATGACCTCCATATTTGAAGAGATCCCAGTTATGTTCTCCTCACTATTTTTATTTATTTATTTATTTGTGTGTTTGTTTGTTTATTCATTCATGCTCTAGCTCCATCATACCGTCACCTGGAAGCTTCATTCAAACTTTAAAATGTTCTGCTGCTTCGGGTACTGTATAGCAGGGGCTTTTTGAAACTTTTCGAATAGTTTAGTACTAAATATTGCACTTTTTAAAACTTGTATTTTACACCGAAGCAGTCATATGCCGAACTATTAATTGGGCCTAACGCTATAAACCAAGATTTATTTTAGTCCATAAAATGTATGTTAGTGCATTTTATTGATTATATAAGTATGTTAACACAATATACGGTAAGTTGGTAACTAGGACATCTGCAGTGGTTGGAGGTGGCTCCATTGAGACCCAGATGTTGGCTAGGACACTTAATTGGTTGTCACTGGTTATCAATGTCAATAACGTTTTTTGAAGTAGGCAGCACACTGAATTGAACACTAGATGTGCCATCCTCAGTTTAGTTCGGACATCGTTGCAATTACCTCTCTCCATCAGGAGAGATAGACAACGGATATAAAACGTACGGATTGCAGCTTTAACTCCACTGCCTTCTTTTTCAGTGTGTGAGTGATACAGCATGTAGCGTCAACACGTCCATTAGTGTCTGTCTCTTTGGACGGGTATGGCCTTGCTGGCCATCTGGCAAACAAATAGAGTAATAGGCAGATTAGCAGAGAGTTGGGCCAGCAGATAGATTGTACCGCCGTAGGTATCGTAAAAGCCCCACTTTTCACATGCTTGGTGTAATGCTGTGACACTGTGGTTGCAACAATAACCGGATTTGTTAGGAAAATCCTGTGGTATTAATGCAAGATAACGGTGGGGTGGGTGGGGGAAAATACTGTAATCTGTACCACTGCAGGTTGACAGGAACCATGGATAAACAACATCAATGCACTGAGGGCTACAGTATCTCATTCTAGAAACAGTATTACAGGGACAGTCCATGCCTTCAAATGTAAACCAGTTGTTGATTTTAGGCCTAAGCTACACGTGTGTGGACCTTTTTCTAAACACATTTTTTGAGCGGTGTTGTCCCACACTTGGCTCATTGGCAAAGCTTTGCGGGACGCTTAGTGAAATGAACTCAGCACTTCACACTGGTTGTGTTTTTTTTTTTTTTTTTTTACTTTCAGCCACATGAAGATTTATCAAAACTAGACCTTGCCCGTTTGAACTTATGTGCTCCAGTGCACAGTATATGAGGGATTGAATTTAGGGGTCTCAGAAGTAATGTTGGAGAACACAGACATATCAGTGATGTCAGTCACCTCCAAATTTGGGCACCGTTTCAGCATGCGGCTGTTACCATGGCGGCGGTATCAGCGATGTCAGTCATCTCCAAATTCGGGCACTGTTTCAGCATGCGGCTGTTACCATGGTGGCAATGCATGCGCAGTACAGGCGGCAGTATCAGTGCTGTCAGTTCCTGGACAGTGGACACTACAAAAATGATGGTGGATAACTATCAGATTGTTCATGTTTCTTTATCGCTGTTAATAGCCTATCATTGTTGCATCAACTGCAACACTTCACTGGCGAGCAAAGGCGTCTGCTGCACCCAATAATAATATTACTAGTCCATCGTGGCCGCGGCAGCACATTTTTATTGGGGTGCTGAGAGGGGAAGCTTGAATATTAGCCATGTATTAAGCACAGAATAAATATGTGAATTTTGCATGCAGGCTATACACACACACACACACAGTAATACAACATAATCAGACTGTAGCTCAAAGCACGTGCACACCCTGGTCTGTACTGTACACTGTAGCTGTACTGTCAGTCAGTCAGTGACAGAAACCTCTCTGCTGTAACCACTTCACCTGCGCGCATCAGAAGAACAGCATTTTCATCCAGAATTGTTGTATTAAAAAAGGCAGACGCGTAGTTTCTACATGGGACGTTGGAAAGTTGTGGATACCCAGTACCAATTCAATTCAAAAGAGCTTTATTGGCATGAGAAAACATACGTTTACATTGCCAAAGCAAGTGTCATAATACTTGCCCCACCTCCCCAGCGGAATACTGTATACCACTTCAAATCAGTCCATTGCCAGTCATCAATTATGAAACACAGTGCAGAAGATCTAATAGGTGGTGATATTAGCTCTCGGACTGGCCTGCACCTCTTAACAGCAAGCAGTAACATTGTTAAGGTGTTTTTCCTTGTGTCTGGCCATCTACTATTACAGTATAGGCCTATATCACATCTCTCCTGTGGTTGGCGAGAGTGGTAGGCGAGTGTAGCGTCATTTAGGGCTGCTTTTAAGTTGCAACTATCGATTGTTTTCTTTTAAACCTTTTCCTCCCAAAACAATTAATTTCATTAAAATCAATTATCGTTTATTTTTTATAATCGATTAAATGGATTCTGTTGCACCCCTAGCGTAATTTCGTTCAGCGAGGTCATCTCCAATGCGTTGTGGAGTGTATCCTATGATGTGTTTCATGGTTTGGAATTCACCGCGCGCACACACACATGCACGCACGCACTCGCACGCTAGGACGCATGCATGCATACCCCCCTTAGTGCACATAATGGAGCTGACTGATTTATTTTTGCCTGATGCCATGACAACACAGGTTAGACAACGCAATCCATATTTGGGCGTAGCTGCAATGGGAACTTTTAGATGACTATGACTGAGTCATAGTGAGATTAGCGTGCTGACGTGGTCCGCTGGTTTGCCGGCCATCCGGCAGGCAGGTCCTCCGTTAATTGTAATAATGATGTAATTGAAAGCTACTGTACGATTGATATGTAAAGTTAAGGTAAAAATGGTATTGAACTAAAAAAATTACACAGAGCATTTATGAGGACATGACCGCAGCACAGGATATATAAAATAATTTAACAGTGATGCTAGTAGAAATTCATGATAACCATTCAACAAGGCTGTTGTGACCCGCGAGCTTGCAGATCACAAATGTGATGTGAGTGCGAAGGCCTGTGGGATACAGGGCAACCCGACTTGGCTCCATTCAAGAAAACAAATTGTGCTCCCCTTCCATTCCTCTGCCTCTCTCTCCGTTCAAGCCCCCCTCTCGTATCCTCACCTCTTCTTCTTTGAGGCTATAGGCTGCAGTCACCGGCTCTGATGGGTGGCCCGCGGAGGATTGGCTTGAAGAGCCGGGAAGCTGGCGCTGCTGCACGAGGCTGGCTGGCTTCACCAGCCATGTTAGCATTATCTCCCGTTTACCCTGCTTTGCCTGCCCCACCTCCCCAACGGAATACTGTAGCGCTCAGGCCCTCATCTTCCACCGCTCCCAAAGCGGAGAATGTTTCCTTTTCCCCTACGCTCCTCCCGTCATCTTCCCCAACTCCCTGTGCAGGGCTCTCTTTCCCCTGAAAAAGATTGCATTCTGAGGAGACTGTAATTATATTGCCTGGCCCCGCTCACCCAGCGCCCGTCTTGTCATATTAGTGCTCTGAGATGAGATTCTGGAGCTGTTGTTCTGTGGTTATCACTCTGGCCCTTTACGAGTGCCTATCAGTGCATAACTGCAGCGTATATATCGTCACTGTCGGGCAGAAACCTTGTATCTCCAAGTTTCAAGTTTGTACGTTTTTTCACCAAGTAAAGCCCTGCTTCATCATACAAGGCTGTCACACAAAAGTAGTGAAAACAGCCGATCTACAAGCTCACAACGCTTCGCAGTGCGAGGCGCTGTGTGCTTGTAGATCTGCTATTTTCACTAGTTTAGTTCATTTTTAAAACGATAAATACAAAACGAAAGGTCTTGGACATACAAGGTTTCCAACCGACAATGACTATGTTATCTCTTCAGTTTACTTGGAATAGTGCAGGCTTTGTGTCACAAAGGCAATAAAAGAAAGCCAGTGTTAATTATCATAAGGTGGATATACTGACACGTGGTGGCTTGGTAATGAGTGCTGCGGAGGTCAGCATTCTAAGGTGTGTGAATAGATGGCGGGGGAAGGGCTGTTTCCCAGAGCGCCGCGATAATAGCACACGCCTCGCCAGCGAGCATTAAGTGCATTTCCTCGTCGCAGAGGTCTGCCTGTGATGTGCCCTTTGACCTGCACAGTCAAAGCCACCGTTTTTCCCTGAGCAGAAGATGGAGTGTGCGCATGCGTGGGTCGAAGGGACATTAATTTCAGTCCTCAGCACCGGCTTCAAAGAAACCAGGTTGTGTAAGAGTCGTCCGTGTCCTGGAGAAGAGAAGCGATTAACACCTACCTCTACCTCCGCTAGTCGTCTTTTTATCCCGCTCTCTCCTACACCTGCTCACTGCTTTCACTTCACCAGCTTTCACCATGTCCTCTTTGGAAGCATCAGAGTGATGTGCCCTCTTTTTCCAAGCCTCTCTGTACATATATTTGAAAATGGAAATAGCTTAAAACAGTATGATTACTGATGCTTTCATCGAAAAAAACGTATTCATACTTTTCATGTAGCCCCAGCCGAAGCGACTAGCGATTAGTTTCACAGCACCCGATAGGTGTGCTGCAAAGATACAGAGGATGATTGGTGTGATTATAACAGTGCAGGAAATGCAAATCCCTCTTTAGTTGTGAGAGCAGTTGCACTTGGGCTGAAGCGGGAAACAGGAGCAGCGAACGAGAGGCTGTGAATTAACGCTGCAGGTGTGCACAGTCTCTTCCATAATACCTCATCATCTCCACCGCAATTCCAGGTGCGCAGTCAGTCGTCCACACGCAGCACGTGAGCTGACATCACCGCGCCGGCTTGAAACCTCGCTCCTGTTATCCACCCGTGTCCGCTCGGTCTTAACAGCCCGCTGTCGGCACAAGCCCCGGCACACACACACACACACACACACACACACACACACACACACACACACACACACACACACACACACACACACACACACACACAAGCGCACACACACACACACACACACACACACACACACACACACATCCTCATCCTCTTGCCATCCATGACTCATTCTCACTTATTCCCAGTTTCCATGCTGCTTGCATATTACCTCATCTTTCCACTTTCTTTTGTTCTTCCGCTGTCAGCAAGCTGTTATGAAGCTATGGTGATTGGTTGCCATGATATTTCTTGCAATACTACCACTGCTGTGTCCTGTGTCCTGTGTGTGTGTGTGTGTGTGTGTGCGTGCGTGCGTGCGTGCGTGCGTGCGTGCGTGCGTGCGTGCGTGCGTGCGTGCGTGCGTGCAAGTGAGTCTCTATGTGTGTACCTGTATGTCTGAGATGCAGCACCTGTCCAGCAACATCAGGTTGACACGCGCCTGGCTCTGAGAATAGGCACAATAGGTTTTCTTTATTGATGTCTTAGCGTTCTCATTTGTCATCACGCCGCTGCTTTTTTTCCCGCTGCATTCGCTCAATCTGTCAAGTGCCAATGACTGCTGCGGGAACATGTAAACAAGGCATTTGCATACAGGAAATTGTTTTATTACAATGTGCTTCCCCACAAGCTGTCAATAATATGAGAGCAGGGGCGTCACAAGGGGTAGGAAAGTGGGACTGAGTTACTGGGGCCCAAGGTGGAGGGGCCCTAATAACTTTATCTATTGAAAAATAGCAGATATACAAGCTCACAGCGCGGCACCGAGTGCCGCGCTGCGAGCTTGTAGATCTGCTATTTTTTGAAAAGTTGTGTGAAAATGTGTGAAAATCTTTGAATATAATGTATTTTTTAATAGCGAACATTTCTAACTCAAATTCTGCTTCTGGGGGTCCCTGGAACTAAATATTTTGAGATCGGGGTCCGTGGCCAAATACATATCATCTTGGGGGGTCCTTGACATAGGTTTCTTGCACACAATATCACGATTTTTCAAAAATAGCAGATATACAAGCTCACAGCGCGGCACTCGGTGCCGCGCTGTGAGCTTGTATATCTGCTATTTTTTAATAGTTAACATTCATGGGGGGCCCGCAGTGAATCCTTGTACCCAGGGCCCAGAATTTGGTGTGACGCCCCTGTATGAGAGCACCAGAATGAGGACGCTCAGCTGCGTGAGGAGGAACTGAAAAATAGCCCGTGCTGACAAGCACTCTCATACAGTACACGTGCACCCAGGCTAACACATACTGCGCACATGCACACAACCTATTCACACACACACACACACGCACGCACGCACGCACGCACGCACGCACGCACGCACGCACGCACGCACGCACGCACGCACACAAACACACACACACACACACACACACACACACACACACACAGTAAAAAGAAATACTGTGTATATAAAATATTTAAAAAAAATCAAATACAGATGGGTCGGTGACAGATTAACCCCTTACAGTGAGCCCTACATAGGCCTACTGTAATATTTTGTGCATTGTATCGTGGCATGTTGTGTTCTTGTAGATTGGTTGTTTAAATATATAATATACCTTCATATATAATATAATACTAAATATTTTCAAATGGCTGAAATGTATAACTTAGGCTGAAGTACAAATTGTAACTAGTAACAGAAGAATTGCCAACTTCTGGTCAGATGGAGTAGGAGCCAGGCCTGGAGGCTTCCCAGACTCGAACCTCCTCGGGTCGCCAACACCTGCTGCTAGCATCTCATCAGCAATCTTCCCCACTGACTGTCTTAAATTGCCCAGACAGACAGTGGGGGCTGTAGTACTCTATGCCACTTGGACATAGGCCGGGGTCTGATAGCCTTGGTTGGGTCGCCTGGAGAGGAGGGTGTCTGTTGTTGGAAGACCCGAAACACCCTGAGATCCTAGGTAACAACACTGTTGATGTGTCCAGGTTTGCATCAGTAGATGTATTATTGCGACCATAGGTCGCAGTGTATACTGTCAGAACCGGCACAGCTTGTCCGTACGGGTAACGCCTGACCATTGTGGTTCCCCTGACACATCACTGTGACATCACAGGTGACATCACATTGATGTCAGTTGCTCAGAACAGGGATCTCCATATACAGGTGACATCACAGTGGTGTGGCTGGTTCAGACAGGGATATCCATGTATGTTGTGATATCATGGGAACCACTCTATGCCCATATGTGGAGATCCCTGATGTCATCAATATTAAGCCCATATCTAACTTAACTTCATATGGGAATGCCCATATATGGAGGAAAACAGCCCATATCTGTGTTCAGACAGGGATCTCCATGTATGGGCATAAAAGGGATTGTATCCTAGTAAGACGCCTCAAGGCGCCATGCGACCTCGCCCTAAAGGCTCGCCCTAAAGGCATCACTGGCCTTCTGGCCAGTGATGTATATCGGACGAGTTACCCATATGGAGACTCCTGGTACCCATATATGGAGATCCATATGGAGATATACTGTGAGACCTCAAACATGCTTACTTAGTTATTCGTTATGTGAAAATCCTATGACAATTCCTTATGCCAATACATGGAGATCCCTGTTAATATTGATGACATCATCAGGGATCTCCATATATGAGCATAAAAGAGATTCTGTTAGAGTGGTTCCCATGACATCACAACATACAATCCCTTGTATGCCCATACATGGAGATCCCTGTCTTTACCCGCCACACAGATATGGGCTGTCTTCCTCCATATATGGGCATTCCCATATGAAGTCCTGATGTCACATGTGATGTCACAGTGATGTGTCAAGGGAACCACTAGTGTCACTAGTGTATAGACAGAGATACGGACAAGCTGTGACCGTTCACATGCTAAACTGCGACCTACGGTTGCAATCTTGGCCAGACAACCAAGACATGGCGCCTGACCATGGCCCTGGCTAGTTTATTTACTGATACTTCAAATAATTGTAGTGGAGTAAAAGTACACCATTTGCCTCTGAAATGTACTGAAGTAGAAGTAAAGTAAAAGTACTGAAAATTGGAAATACTCTAGTAAAGTACAGTAAGTACAGTATTAGACACTTGAGTACATTACTTGAGTAAATGTACTTACTTAGTTACTTAACACCATTGGAGACTTGAACAATCTGTGCCAAGGTGCATTGAAACTGCTGGCGATGGTGGGCCAACACCTTATTTAAGACACTTTGTGTTGGTTTTAACTTTAATTTGTCGCCCGTCTGATACTTTTTCAGTGGTTAAATATGGTTCAGATTCACCTTAGGAGTGGCTATTGTGTTGATGCTACTGCTAGTATTCTCACAATTTTCTGTTACTAGTTACATGTGTGTGTCCATCAGGACACCTAATAGGCCCACTTATAACCACTTAAAGGGCAAGAACATAAACATAAAAACATAAGAATGTCAACTTCTTGTTGATTTTACAATTTGAATATCCGGTTCTACGGATCCAGTCTGGCTTTTCTAATCCTAATAAAACTAGCAAAATCATTTTTATACATTTTTATATAAAGATAAATAGTACTGGGGGCGGCAGGGCACCCACTGGGCTAGTGGTCCAGGCGCATACCACATAGGCTCTAATGCCTAGTAGAGTGTTGCAGGTTCGAATCCCGATCCCGACCATTGTTGCTGTATGTCACTCCTCATCTCTCTCCCTGTTTCCTGTCTGTCTACCTACTGTACTATCAATGAAGGCAGAAAAGAAAAGAAAAGGAAAAGAAACATTTATATATATAGTAATGGTTTTTGCGATGTTGTCTGAATAATCTTTGTTTCCGTTCCCTTTAAGTCCTACAGTACTTTTTTTTAATAGCAAAAATCTGAAATCTTTGTTAATTTTTTAATTATTTGGACAATTCTTTTTTTCCTACAAGGACATGCCCCCCAAAAGTAGGGACACCAGGTTGAAAGTGATGAAATGAAAGCTTAGCCCTCGCTGCACACCGCAGACTCAGAAATACACAAAACCACCACATACTGTTAGAGTCCCCTCTGTAGCGCTATTTACAATCTCCTGTATATACTGTACTACCGGCCTTGAGTTGCCAATCGAGCTTATGGCCAGGGGTATAATGATGTATTCATTACTTGCAATGCCCACACACTTACCTGCCTCAAGGGTGCTGTAAGTGTCTGACAGAGAGTGAACATCAGCGTGACGGAATCCACGCGTCTAACCAGGAGATTCAAGGGATTTGCTGCGGTTGTACAGGCTATTTGTAGATGTTCTTTCTTTCTTTCTTTTAATGGTAATCCAAAAAATTGAAAACACTAATGAGAAAAACCATTCGGTTGATTAACACATACAGAGCTTAATCAATGCCATTAATCACCTGACATGATTCCGTTATGCATTCAGATTGGCTCCTAGACTATGATTGAAGACATGCGTGTCTTGGCGCGGGGCGGAGCATTATTTGCGAGCATGAGCGCAGCCGGGGCAGCTGTGGTTTTGGGAGAGTAGAAAGCATGTAGAAATTGATTCTCGGTGCACTCCTCCACTAATATGATGTGGGTGGCTGCCCACAAGCTGCGCTCTGTCTCCCATTCTCCTCAATCAGCCACAGTGCAGCAGTGCTGACAACATTAACACAGCCTTCACATCTGCAGGGGCTTGCACTGTTTCACTGACTTTCCAATTGACGCTTTATTTACATGGCACTTATATGGTCCGTCTTTGTAGCCAGTGTTGTAAAAAGTACCCACAATTTATACTTAAGTAAAAGTATCAATACAGCAATGTAGAAATACTTTGTTACAAGTAAAAGTGCAGAATTCAAAATGTACTTGAGTAAAAGTATGAACGTTTTGGCATCCAAATGTACTTAAAAAAAGTACAAAATGTTTGAAAATAGCAGATCTACAAGCTCACAACGTGTCGCATCGCAACACGTTGTGAGCTTGTAGATCGGCTATTTTCAAATAGCCAAGGGATAAAATAAGGCTAAAGTGGTTAATGTATGTTTTTTATATTATAATTTATATCTGCAAAGTGTAGTGAATGTAGTGGAGTAAAAGTACAACATTTGGATCCAAGATGTAGTGGAGTAGAAGTAAAAGTATTGGAAATTGGAAATACTCAAGTAAAGTACAGGTACCTCAAAGTTGTACTTTTAAGTACAGTACTTAAGTAAATGTACTTAGATACTTTACACCACTGATTGTAGTGCATGTGAATTCCCCACTGTCCCCCTCTAATAGGAGTGTCACGCATCAGTATAAGTGAAGCCTGTCATTTTCGTGATGGTGCAGTGATTGTTTTAAGGGGTCTTTGGAGTGTGCGTGTGTGTGTGTGTGCGTGTGAAAACAATGCACGTACAGTATGTTTCCTGTTACTGAGTGTTATCTGACAAGTGCAAAATAATTTCATTAAGTGCTGAATTTATAGGCATCTCACACATATTTGTCTTTTGAAGGTTATTATAAAGTTCAGGGAAAATATAAAACTATTGTACTTTGGCAACTCATTAGACTCAACAGCTTGTAGACTAGGGTATCAATAGCGCTTACTTGGAAATTTATGAGCAAATAAGTTGGCTTGTTTTGCAATTTTAGGAGATTCAGTAGTGATTATAATAGATCTTTGGGGCCAGCCGGTGTTGGAGGTTGTTTTTGTTGAAGAACTCATGTGGGGTTAAATGTGAAAACATTTTGCCAAAGTGAAATATTACTTTAATAACACCAGACTCTGCTCCTCCCACGCTTTCTGGTACCTCTGAAGGCCGTCATCTGGATCTTAAATGCAACACCCAGTGATATCCATACTGTAGCTCTGGGTGTGGCCGTGAGGCAGTGGAGGGGCGAGCTCCAAGCATGGTGCACACTGAGAGAGAGAAGGGAAAAGGCAGAAGAAAATTCCCAAACCAGAGATCAGTATGAAGGCTTGAGGGGCAACTACAGTCAATCACAATGAAGTTCATTTGTAAGACAAACATAACCTTCAGTTCCAATTGAACAAGTTGGCCAGCTAGCAAACACTTTTCTGTTCAAAGGGAGGTTCTTCACTTTGGTACCCTTTCTACTGTGATTAGGCCTGTAAATATGTGACTGAACACAAGAAAGAATTACCGGTATGTATGGCACAGTATATCACATACAGTTTTTTGAGAATAAGTCACATACTGACCCTGTTTGACAACTACAGTACATTGAGCTGTGATAGTAACTTTACAGCATATGGCAGCAGCTGAAACAATCTGTCTCCATCCATACACTATTGTTATACTGATTCAGCGGCCCTGCCTTTTGTTTCCCCCAAGCAGGGTTAGATTAATGCTCTGTACTCTTTTATACAGTGTTATACAAAAGAAAAGCCTGTCCCTGGATCCTCAGGGAGCTCTGATGGTTACACTTCTACAGAACAGATGACAACAGCCTTTCATCAAAGCTAACGCTTGCCTTTGCACATTAACCCAAGCACACCCACATGCACAGTGCACGCAAACACGGGCACGCATGTGCGCCCACACGCATTACATGTGCACAGCACATACTGTATACTGTAGAATAGATAGTACAAACACAGTGACAGGTGTGCAGGTATGCTGAGCCGCACATGATCTAAGAATGTGTGCATGCGTACGTGCACATGACGTACTTGTGATGGCCAAATGTTCCCATGAGTATTTTAAAATGTGAACATTTCACATTGTGAGGACCATTGTCCTGCATGGTCCTCACAAAATAAATGATTGTGTTGGTTAAAAATATTACATTTAAGATTTAGGCTGGGGTTAGACGTTACGTTTAGGGGTTGGGAGACGGGAGCTAAGCTTGATTTATACCAAATGTATGCCCAGTTGTGCACCAGAAAGAAAAATAGTGATCATTGTGATCTACAAGATCACAATGCGTCTCTTGACAGTGTGAAATGACACCAATGGACCCTTACGGGTCCATTTGGTTTAATTTTACGCTCTCAAGAGCATTACTTAATTAAGTGTGCCTGCCATGCAATGGCAAAACACTTATTGTACTCGCTCATACTTATGTCAGACTGACTGACAGACGGATGGACAGACAGACAAAAAGTTTGGCGCGTAACTAGTGCCGCACCATTTACGCCACCCCCGCAATATATACATCAAAACTTGCGGCTCGGTCGGGATGGTGTGGATCGGAACCTTTCGTTCCGATCCGCCTTACCGTGGCGACGTAATCGGGAAAGAACGACGCGTAATTGTCCCCATTGACTTATAATGGGACAATGCAAGAAATCACATTCAAGTATTTTTCTCTCGCAAAGCATAGGAGCTACAGTTTCAAACCTCGGAGAGGAGATTCATAATAATTGTAAGAATGTATCGAAAAATATTTACATCACTCGGCCTCATGGCTATAACGGCCCACTTTACCTTTTGCCCTGTAACTCTTGAACCGTAGATCGGAAAATTTAAATTATTTTTTCCCTAGATTCCTTGGGTCGAGACGCATCTCCCCATATAGGCCACGCCCATTTGCGCCAGGCTAGATTTTCCGCCATCTTGAATTTTCTCCAAAACACACTTTTTGCTCTTTTTCCTACATATTTTTTTCAAATGTCACAAAAATCGGTACACATGATCTATGAACCCCTGCAATGAACATACTCAAGGGATATTTTGATAGTCCATACCGTTCGTTCGTAACGGGCTTCCAAAGTTAGCGGGAGGGGCCCGTTTCGCAAACAATAGCCATAAATCACAAACAAAACGTCGAGTCAACACTGAATTTCAACCACAGGTCGCGGGTGGCATATTCAACGAATCCCCAAAAGCATTTCCACTCGGCCTCATGGTGGCGCTATAACGGCCCACTTGCCTCGTAACTCTTGGACCGTAGGTCGGAAAATTAAAATTATTTTTTCCCTTGATTCCTTGGGTCAAGACGCATCTCGCCATATAGGCCCCGCCCATTTGCGTCAGGATAGATTTTCCGCCATTTTTAATTTTCTCCAAAACACACTTTTTGCTCCTTTTCCTACATATTTTCGTCAAATGTCACAAAAAATGGGTACACATGATCTATGAACCCATGCAATGAACATAGTCAAGGGATATTTTGATAGTCCATACCGTTCGTTCGTAACGGGCTGCCAAATTTAGCGGGAGGGGCCCGTTTGGCAAAAAATAGCCATAAATCACAAACAAAAGGTCGAGTCAACACTGAATTTTAACCATAGGTCGCGGGTGGCATACTCAACAGATCCCCAAAAGCATTTCCGCTTCGACCCATAGGAGGCGTCACAAACGTGCCAAACGTAACCGTTTCGTGCCAGAAAGCGTTTTTCAGGGAGGCCGACCCTCTCAAAACGAAACACAGACAATTTGGCGGATTGTCTCACCGTCCAAACCGCTACACAAGGTCGCACATTTAGCGAGCTGCAGGCACACTTGTAAAAATTGACTCTGTCAATTCTAGTTTAGTCTGTTATCTCTCCTATGGCACCACATCAATAGGCTGCTACAGCATTGAACTGTGGACAAAAACGATAACAAAATAGTTTTGGGTCTGAGAGGCGAAATCTCATCAAATGGTGGTCCGTGGCTCAAATGGCGAATAAATAATAATTTGCCTTGATATGAAAGAGGTTGAAAACCACTGGCATACATGTATCTCAACCGGCCACCCAGAAAACCCCCCTGTTTTGGAAATTGACGAAAGGGGAGTTTTTTAATGCCTTTTTCGCCGGAGGCCTGCAAGAATTTATGTAATTGAAAAAGACTTGCCTCGGCTCATTTCGTGTAACAACTCGCTATACTTTCAAGGCCGTCTAATTGGGGTGTGCGGAGGAGAGGGGTGTGGTGAGAGGGGGGTGGGGGGGGGGGGGGGGAGAGAGTTTGGCCGTGAAGGGTAATTTTGTGGGAGATTTTCTAACAGGGAAGGAGACGACTCAACACCAGTATAGATTCATGGAAATGTGAGGCTGATGGGATGTCGCAGCAAATTCTGGGCCCTGAGTACAAGGATTCACTGTGGGCCCCCCATGAATGGGAACGCATTATTATGCATTATTTTGTGCTTTAACCATTGAAAAATAGCAGATATACAAGCTCGATTGTAGATCTGCTGTTTTTGAAAAATCGTGAAAATGTGTGCCGGTCTTTTAAATCCTTCTAAGGTTTTTTTTGTCTGTCATTGGTGCTCAAACCTTTTCATGTGAAGGATCCCCAAAATGATATGTATTTAGCCTCGGAGCCCCATCTCAAAATATTTATTTCCAGGGACCCCCCAGAAGAACATTTTGAGTTACAAATGTTTGCTTAAAAAATACATTATATTCAAAGATTTGCACACATTTTCACAACTTTTCAAAAATAGCAGATCTAAAGCTTGCAGCACGGCACCGAGTCCCTCGCTGTGAGCTTGTATATCTGCTATTTTTAAATAGCTAAAGTATATAACATACAGTAATTAAGGCCCCTCCACCTTGGGCCCTAGTAACTCAGTCCCACTTTCCCCCCCTTTTGACGCCCCTGCTGATGGGTTCTTCTCGCTTTGATAGGTGTTCCACCCTCGCTGTCATCTCCGGTCGGAGGGTGTGACAGCGATGGAGTGTGGGAACAGTGCTGGGTGTTAAACTGGTGTATGCAGTATGTGACCTAATATACTCTTAACTGCCCTATAATCACTCAGATGAGCCATGAAGACTCTTTTTGTCATACGTTGTAAAATAGAAGAGGAAGGTTTGACACTTTCTCAATCCCCTGCCCAGATAACGACACAGAGGTTACAGAGGGACAGCTGAAGGAAGGTGATTGACAGAGTATTTCATGGTTGCCTTTTTCGCCTTTCCACCTCAACGCCTCCATTAAGTCTCTGTGGCGGCTGAGCGAGCACCACAAGTCACGGCTGTGAAACGTCAGATGGAATTGAATGTTTATTCAGAAAGGTGGCAAGTAGAATGGCGGTGGGGGGCGGGTTGACACCGCGCAGTTAAAAATACTTCATGTCAGGTACATTACATTACACGTGCTTACATCCACAGCTAATTCCCAACACCGGTCCCTTCATCCGGCTTACCAACACAATGCCGACAGACCGCTAGAGGAGAATGACAGGGAAACAGCCGAGAAACATCCCTCCGCAGCACGTTTTGTCGGCGAGAGCCAGCAACACACAACCTGTCAGCACATAATGCTTTTATCATCGTGGCATCTAGACACCCCAGCCTGACACTCCCAGATACTGCTTATCGGGGATAAACTATTGACATTCGCTTGCGCGCCATTGTCCTGAATAAGCAATGACACAGACAGAATGGGCTCATGGTTGTCTGCATATTGTTTGAATAGCAGGGATAATACACTCTTTCAGCAGATGGTTTGCCTTTTTCCTCCCAGGTACTTAAAAGTGTAATTTTTCTGGAATCGTTTGATGAGATTTACAGCCTATAGCACTGTCCTCCAAAGTACACGGGGTCTCAGATAGCACCACATGTCAACTGCCATCCTGCCTTTCCTTCAAGGGACAAGGGCATCCGGAGCTGGGTCATGACAGGTCTTAATTCCTGTGCCCCGCGAACACGTCTCAGTGCAGTAGTTTTACTGTGTCTGAGTCTGAGAAAGCATTCAGCTTTCCCAGACGTCTGCGACCCATGGTGCTATCAAAATGTTTTGCTCTCTAAAGTCACCCTCATGATTTACCAATTATACGCATCTGTGTTTCCAATGGGAATCCATTTTGGGTGAACATATAAAGAGGGCTGTTTTATAAGTGAGCTGTAAAATGTGATATCCCAGAGTGATCCAATGTGCTGAAGTGTAAAGACTTTGCAGAGATAAACTGTAAATCATAAACAGTCTTGCATTTATGTAGTGCTTTTCTAGTCTTTATAATGACAAAGGCAACCATGTGAGTAGTTAAAGGTTCAGTGTCTTGCTCAAGGACACTATGACACAGGACCAGGCGGAGCTGGGGTTTGAACCATTAAACGTCCACTTGACAGCCAATCCTTTTTTTTATCTCTGTGACTTTGTTCTATGTTGCCAGTTTTTGGCTTGACCGCAACAGCGGCTCCAGGTCAATAAAAGTGAATGTCTCTGACTGAGTCACAGAGTAACCTATGAAGTTACACCATTGGTTGGCCATTTGACCGAACTTGTTAATCATTTGACACTAGGGCTTGTGCTTTATGTTTGTACTTGGTCAATTAAATAATCTCCAACCCTTCGTTCCAGTCAACAAAAACCTGAGCATCACTGACCAGCTACAGTATATACTGCTATTCTTCGATTGTACATGTCGTGCATATAATATAATCATGGGTCATCAACATGTCCGTACACGGACAAATGTGTCTGTGGCAAAGACTTGGTCTTGTCCGTGGCAAATTTTACACACCATTATAATGGTCTCATTTTGATCATAAGACCCAATTACTGAATCTCCAGATTTTCTTCAGAATATGTATGACACTATGTATGGCATATTAGGAGTCCAGCTAGTACTAGTGGTTCTCAAATGTTTTATTTGCAAGGACCCACATAACTCTGAGAGTGTACAAATGAACACTCTCGGTTACAGACCTGTTATGGTCATTCAGGGGTAGGGCTAGCTCTTTATGTGTTTCTGGTAATATTATTGTTCGCTCATTTTGTATGTCCACCACAAGCCAGCATGGCGATGACCCCTGAATGTGTCAAACAAAGCCAGATAAAGCTAACCTGTGATGGTTCCCAGCTCTGTTGTATCATTGTACTATAGTCCTCACCATGGTCCAGTTTGGCCTTGTTTTAACGGACCTCTGTGCTGAAGCCAAGCACTACCCTTTTATTCCGCTCCATGAGCCAGGCTTGATTCACTGCTGTCTGGAGCCAATTCAAAGGTTCAGACGACTGCCATTCACACAAGGAACGGTGCCTTTGTCCCCAGAAATTTGCTCTGGTTTTTGGCTTCAAAGACTGATATTGTTTCCTCCTCCTCCTGGAGGAGTCATTTTGTGTGTCGGGCAGGTATAAAACAAAACAACACAGCCAGCCACCGAGTTCTCCCCCCAGGCTCAGTTAGGTCAAGTTTGACTTGCCCAAAAAAAATCACCTTTCACCCTTCCTCCCATCTGAGGACTCTAGACGCACCGTGTCATGCCCTTTGGCCCCCGCAGGCTGTCGGGGCCCAGCCATGTTTAATGGCTTGTCATGGTCCCAGCCGTAACATTAAATCAACCCTTGGTGCGTGTTTTATTTATTTTATATTTTATTTGTTTAAATAGATAACACACCACCACCCTCCAAGAAATCCAAAACCAGGGATCAAAGTAAAGACGGCGACAAAGGGTGTTCATTTAATTCATATTAGTATAAAAAGTATGTAGTATGAATTATATCAACACTCAGGAGGATTTCACTGTGTATGTATTAAAACCACGTGCGCCTTTTAGTACCTGTGTGCTATTCTTATGTTATTTATGACGCCTGGTTGTTTTAAGCACATTGCGCCTAGCGTCTCCCTTTGATGCCAAAACCTACATGAGAGCGCGTTTTGCGGCACATTTGTTTTGTGTGTGAGGTAATGTAGCGAGTTTCTGGTCAGTAATCTCCATCGCTCTCTTGTGCCAAGTTCCTCTTTGGGGAAATGAATACAAGATGAAGCTTGGTTCTTTTTTAAAAAGAATGTTTTCTTAGCAGGAAACGTGTTTAAGAAGCCATTATCTGGTGGTTCTGCAGTTTCAGCCCCTTTGGATGTGTAATATTGAAACAATTATTGGCTTCTCCGATACGATGGACCAAAGATAATTAGATTCTTACACTGGAGGGTGTTAGTAGGCAATTAAAACCACACACCGTCCATTTGTCTTCCAGCCTTAAGGTTGCACAGACTTTTGAAGATAGCACTTGGTGCTGTTGTCTTTGGGGAAATAGCCCTTCTACCTGATTGTGAGTATAGCGACGCACTGTGAGCTTGTAGATCGGTTATTTTCGATACACAACAACGCTGTACGACGGAGCATGAAGACCTTATGCACGGCAAAGCGGACCGGACCAGATTGTAACAAGGACATAAACACATCCAGTTTGTTGTTGAACAAAACAGCAATCACCCCTTTTCACTGCGTTGTCAACGCACCTATTCGTAATCCACAGCAGTATAATTCAATATGATTCACAAATTCAATCACAAGCATTAGGAGGGGGCATAAGTATTTTGTAATAATCTTTATAAATCCTAATTTATCAGGCCCGGCAGCTTAATAGCAACTAATCCATTCACAATAGGGCTTGGCACAGCTTTTCCCCAGCATGGGAACACTCAGTCCTTCAGACAACCTCTCTCACAGGAAGCAAATGAAATGATTTTGAGCTATATAGTGTTGGGCGCCTGGGAGGTTAGCTGTGATTGTATGCGGCAAATAAGAAGGATTAATCATAGAGAGCACTCAGATAGTCAAGATAACGCTGTGCAGGAGGAAGACGATGATTGCAAGTGCAAGGCAGGTATGTGACACCGCTAAGTGCGAGTTCTGTTATGTGAGACTACACTGTATGATTCAGACCTTGAAGAGGCCCACACACCGCCTTTCAAAGAAATGACTGTACAGGCTGGACCACACATCACAATCTTCTCCAGGACCACTTGTGTGGTTATGGTTCACATGTTTATAGGATTTCTTGGTATTTGACTAGCAGAGCTGCTGGAGTGTTCGTCAATAGTTCCGGGTCAATGTTAACCACTTAATCCCTATTTAATCTACCTTAGGTGTTGCACGACATGTATCATTATGACGCATTGAGCTTCTAGATCAGCTATTTTAGTTGTTCAATTTGTATTTGTTTTGCTATACAAATTGGCAGGCCCAGAATAGGCCCAGAATATAGGGACGGTGCAGGTTGAAAGCAGTAATGGAAAAAAGTACTCACATTTGAGTAAAAGTACAAAAGTATTGGCATCAAACGTACAATATTTGGATTCGAGATGTAGTGGAGTGGAAGTAAAAGTGTTGGAAATTGGAAATACTCAAGTAAATTACAAATACCTCAAAATTTTACTTAAAGTAAATGTACAGTACTTTGTTACTTTCCACCATTGGTTGACGCCTTCTCTCCAGTGAGAGCCCCAGCACCACCCCACTCCTGCACCACCCCACTCAAGCACCACTCCACCCCACCAGGCATGTGCACACATAGACATCAAAGGGGGCTTGAGCCCCTGCCCTTTTATCCGTCTGTAAAAAGTGCCCTCTCCAGAACCATAAATGCAGTGTTTAACTATGGTGAAATAAATGCAAATGCCTTCTTTCCATGTCATACCCAAAGGCAGCATTCAAGAGAATTGTCATGTCCAAACTCTCCTGAACTTGAATGCAGCATCTTATATGGAAAAGAATTTCCCTCTCTGTGTAGAAATCCATGCCTTACACCACATCTCCAGTATTGACATCATTATGCCTAGTTCAGTGTGGTATCAAGCACCGAAAATAGCCGACTTGTGAGCTTGGAGGTCTGCTATTATCGATATTTTCACCAAAAGGCTCTTTTAGAAATTTCAGCCCCTGCCTCTCTGACATTCTTTGCACGTCCCAGCACCCCACCCCACCCCCTCAATGTCCGATGGCCCTGCAGAATGCTTTTATCCACTACACACTAATGGTGACAAACACACTCCAGCTTGTCCTATATGGTAAACAGTAACACACTACAGCAGACCACACATAATGATAGGGCTGCTCCGACCCACGTACTGTGATCGCTACACATGCAGTTGTTCTTACTGTGGCGCCATGTCAAAGCAAGGGGCTTGATTTGGTCTCTGCAGGTTGCAAAGAGAGATGATGGTAACGAACAGACACTTTCTTAACAACACCATCTGTGTTGGTCTGTTGTCTGTTCAGCAGCAGGAATGTTGATGAGGCGGCGAAGCTGTATGCATCTAAACCAGAAATCGATTACAGTACATAGTTTCTAAAGAAAATAAATCTCTCTGTTGACCACAGTTGTGTGTAATGCTATGCACACATACTGTACAGTGTACAACAAGCCACATTGTATTGTAACTCACATGAAATTCAAGAACTGCATGTCCATACAGCCATCCTGTGAGCCACATCAGACAAACCCGGGAGTCAAATATCAGCCGAACGCCGATAAAGAGCACAGCTAGGGGAGCATCTTGAGGGCACGCCTAAAGTTGGCAAGAAGCACCACGGTGTCTATTATTTTGGTACCTGATTAGGTATTAGTGAGATTAGTGGATGTCATGATGGGACGGGCAGAAATGTACTAAAGACGCAGAGCCTGAGATCGATATCTGGCTGAGGCAGAGTCCACTTGGCATGCTGGACGTCTAGGAGGAAGGGGATGTAGACGGAGATGAAACTACATGGGAGAAACGTAGAAGTATGACAAGACATAAAGATGGATGGATCATTAAATGAATGGGTGGACACAAAATTGATATAGTTGTAATGTTGAAATGGAAATGTAGGTACTCTCTTTCTCTTTCACACACACACACACACACACATACACACACACACACACACACACACACACACACGCACACACACACACACACACACACACACACACACACACACACACACACACACACACACACACACACACACACACACACACACACACACATTGCATGCATGTACAGACGGTACACAAACCTTTTCTTTTCCCCCAAATGTAAGAGGTCTTTGAACGACAGCTTTTGGTCATATGGGTGCACTCTGTATTTTCCACGTCTCATGAATTTTTCAGGGTTCTTGTTTTTTTCTCACTCTCTCTTTCCTTTCTTTTTTTTTTTTTTGTCCTTCGCTCCAGTTGGCTTTAATGGAAGGAAAAGCAGACAGGGTCAGAGGAAGAGATAGAGCGTAACTAGGCTGTCTGAGAAAGCGCTCGCGAGTGTGTGTAGCTCTGTGCGCCCGCATGTTATTCACATTATTATTCACATTCACTGGCTGTGAAGAAGGCACTGAGCGCTGTCGTATTATTTGGTCTTCTTTTCGTAGCACTGGCCCGTGGGTCAAGCCTATAATACTCGGCCAGTGTCATGAAAATAGCCGATCTACAAGCTCACGATGCTTCGCAGGGGTGTCGCACCTTCTTTTCAGATATACAAGCTGTGAGCTTGTATATCTGCTATTTTTCAATAGTTAAAGTATGAAATAATTCCAGGCCCCTCCACCGTGGGCCCCAGTAACTCAGTCTCACTTTTCCCCCTCTTGTGACGCCCCTACTGCTTCGCATCACGATGTGTTGTGAGGATGTAGACTGGAATTTTTTTGTGTTTTACGACACCGTCGTACAATGAAGTATAAATCAGGCTTAAGGCAAACAGAGCGCAAAATATGTACAATAGCCTATATAGCTAGTACAGTATGGTCCAGCTATCAGCCTCTAAATTGTTTATGTCCTTGTGATACATCTGTAACTGATGTGGGCATGAATAAGTCATAATATGTTTCAGAGTGTGTGTATGTGATTCTCTGCGTTGGATCTTGAATTTACGCAGCCTACTGTAGCGTCTGTCACTCACACAACGAATTATAGACAAATGTATACAGAATTATTTCTGGTGGCATTCAGGGAGAATGTGGACACTTCAAGGCAATATTATGTAGCATTCTGTTTCAGCCTTCCAGCCTGCAGTGTATTCCTATTACACCCTGGAACACAATATGGAGACAGCACTTTATCTGTATCACTATCAAGCAAACGCTGTGACAATGCTGCCACCTGCTGTTTGGTCCTCGTGACTGAACACCCTCAGTCAAGGTGGCAGCAAAGCTTAGCTCAGTGCAGAAATTGAGCTTTGATTGCAGCTCAACTCAAAACCATTATGACATCACATGTTCCCAACCTAGAATCCGATTTTGTCTGTGTTTGCATATGTGTGTTCTGGCCAGTATACCTTGGTTCTTGCCCTTTATCACAAATCTAATGCGGCTCCATTCTGTTAGCTGGATAGGGTTGATCTAATTACATAGAGATTAGCATTTACGCTCCTTTGTCTTATGTGACATATTATTGTTGCTTGGGATCACTGAAGACAAATACAGCAGTCGTGGCCGTCGTGCATAATTTCTAAACGTAGTATAACCTTTTGTCTGGCCTGTGGGCCAACTACTCAGGCATTCATCTCAACCTCCTCCACTCCCAGTGAAGTATTCTCTTCAGCCTTGTGGCCGTGGCTCCATCCCACACTGCCAATCATGATTAATAAAAACGATTGCCATCTACTCTGTGTCACCAACATTCTATTTGATGGACAGAGGCACTCGAGACAAACACAAGGCTCTGGTGGAACTGGTCTTTCTCCTATTAAATAGAGGCTGGCATTTTTATTGTTCTGAGTGCAGGGCAAAATTGCATAGATATGAAAAAATGGTTTCTCTCTGCAGCTTGTTAAAAAAGCAATTATAGGAGCTGCACAATAGCCATTGTGGAGCATGTTCGCTTATTGGTGTCATGGCTTTCATTTACTCAATTTGTCCCAAATGTCATTGGTGTGTGTGTGTGTGTGTGTGTGTGTGTGTGTGTGTGTGTGTGTGTGTGTGTGTGTGTGTGTGTGTGTGTGTGTGTGTGTGTGTGTGTGTGTGTATGTGTGTGTGTGTGTGTGTGTGTGTGTGTGTGTGTGTGTGTGTCTGTGTCTGTGTGTCTTTGTGTCTTTGTGTGTGTGGGAGACAGAAAGACAGGCGGAGGAAGACAGTGCCAGAAAGCGTTGAAAAGAATGTGTGGAAAATATTGGAAGGCTGGATGGCAGATGCAGTTGGGCGTGTAAAAGTTGTTCCGTGTTACTGTTGAACTTCTGTTTCACCTTTACATTAAAGGATCACATTTCAGCTCTGCTGTCTGAGATGATGCAAGATGACACTCAGTTTATTCACTTATAAGCCCTGCAGTTTTTTAATACGCGCGGGAGTTCTAGATCTGCTATTTCCTCTATTTTGCTTTTATTGTCTCCACCAGCCGAAGGCTGAGGGAGAGTATGTTTTCCCCTCCGTCCGTCCGTCCGTCCGTGCGTGCGTCCGTGCGTCCGTCCGTCCGTCCGTCCGTGCGTCCTCGCAGTTTGTGAGCGCCTAATCTCAGTCGCCGTTGGCCCGGACGCTGCCAAAGTGAGCACACACACTCCCTGGATGTCAATCTAGAACCTCTGCCCTAAATTTTTCAAATGGGCCTTTTCTAGCGCCACCTAGTGGCCGATGTTCGCAAAACACATTTCGGTGCACTACTCTTCCAGATTTTGTCCAAAAATCCTACAAATCGGTAGGCAGTTTCTCGACAGTCATGTGATCGACACGGATCTGTCCGATTTTTCATATTCCATCCTGATTGGCTAAGATTGGCTTCCAAAGTTTGTAGGATTGAGCCGTTTGGAACAAAATGCCTCAAATCACAAACGCAAAGTGCAATTATCATGAAATCGCGCACACACGTTCCCACTAGGCCGAGGAAGAAATGCCACTTAATTTTTTTTAAATCAGCCTCATGGTGGCGCTATAACAGGCCGATTTGTGGTTTTACCTATAACTCCACCGATCAGTTTCACACTTTGTAAGCGCACTCCCTAGAGGCTAAGGATAAACCTTTGCCCTGCATTTTTCACATCAGCCTTTTATAGCGCCACCTTTGGGCCGACATATGTAAAACACATTTTTGGATATTACTCCTTGAGATTTTATGCAAAAATCACGCAAATCGGTACACAGTATCTCTATAGTCATGTGATCAAGTCCGATCAGTCTGATATTTCATATTCCATCCTGATTGGCTAATATTAGCTTCCACATTTTGCAGGATTGCTCCGCTTTTGAACAAAATGCCTCCAATCATCAACGCAGCTTGCGATTACCGTGAAATTTGGCACACATATTCCCACTAGGTCAAGGAACAAATGCTACCTTTTTCACATTGGCCTGTTATAGCGCCACCATTAGGTAGACTTTAGCAAAACACATTTTTGGAACACAATGCTTCAAATCATGCATGCAGCGTCCGATTGCCATGAAAGATCTAAGGTGAGGAACATATGCCACCCTTTTTACATTGGCCTATTATACAGTAACACCACCAGTACGCACGGCCTGGTGGAGACCTGTGCTCGGAAGAGCACTGCTTCTAGTATTTTAAATGCTTTAGAAAGTTTTTTAAAAACTTTCAACATTTTCACCTACTGTATAATGACATGCCCAGAATAGCGATGCCATGTTGAGTTGCTGAGCCCCCCCCCCCCCCCCCCCCCCAAAAAGCTATGTCTCCCAAAAATTGTATATACAACTCTATAATGGTGATGCCAACGCTTCCAAAAATGATCGCTGACACAGAAGTACCCTCACAAATGTGTTATAATCAAAGCTACAGCTTTCTAAAGCCCTTTGCTAAAAAAAAACAAAGCCGCCCACATTACACAACTGTGATACTGTATCTTGTCCCGCAAGTCCTGTTGTTGAAATGGATCTGTTGTGTTCTGTTTGAAATTAAATCTTTGTGTAGTGTTTTTTTATTCTGTTTTTTTGACTGACATAAGCCTTCTCCCCTTCTTTTCAGATGAACAGGAAACAGGCGAGGACGAGGAGGAGGAGGTGCAGAATGGTAATGTACCACCATGGACCAGTGGCAGATGTTATGAGCCCTCTAGCTGTACGCAGTCCTCCTTGATGTCAATTGTCACTGGAAATGGAATTTCACACCGCTCCATTTCAGCCTGTCAGCTGTGTGCTGCCACTCTTATACGAAACAAAAAACAAAAAAAGAGCTTCTCTTATCGCACAAGCACAGAACTGAGAAATCCCTCAATTATGTATGGCTTCGGAAGTCACTTTTTGTCTCTGTCTTTTTTCTTACTTCGCTTTTTTTTCGTGGTGGGGTGGGGACTTAATTCATGCATGTCTTTGTGGTTTGTTCCATTGCTCTCGTGACACACAGTATGCAGACAAAGCCCGTGACAAAGAGAGACAATGAAAAAAAGGCCGTCAGGAGATGATATCAGGAGCCGAGTCACTTCTTCATCTCCCAGTCACTATACTGGTGAACTGGGCTGTTTCTCTCACTTGGCTGAAAACGCTTTTCTTTTCCCTCTGTTTTTTTAGAAGCTGCTGAGAGCGGCGACGTGGAGATGGAGAGTCAGAACCAAGGTACAGTGCACTGAGTGCAGTCCGTTTGAGTCGGCCTGCTCAGAGGGGAGGTAGTGGAGACATCATGTCCTGTTGTCAGAGACAGGGGACAGGGTGTTTCTATGTCAGTGGCGCTCAAACTTTTTCATGTGAAGGACCCTCAATATGACATGTATTTGGCCAAGGACCCCCCATCTCAAAATATTTAGTTATAGGGAACCCCAGAAGCAAAAGTTGAGTTACAATTGTTCCCTTGAAAAATAAATATATTCAAAGATTTGCGCATTTTCACGACTTTTCAAAAATAGCAGATCTACGAGCTCGTATATCTGCTTGTATATCTGCTATTTGTCAATAGCTAAAGTTTAAAATAATTAAGGCCCCTCCACCTTGGGCCCTAGTAACTCAGTCCCACTTTTACCCCCCTTGTGACGCCCCTGGTCAGAGAGATCACCACTCATCACCACCACTCGTTCACACAACGCGCAATGCGAGGGACAGCATGCACTACATTTATCAGACTCTTCGTTTTTAATTATTCTGAATCCATTGCAAGCATTTGTTTTGCATGAAAAACATTCCTTGGGCTAAAAACGGAACCCAAAAAAACTGTGAAAAGTGATGACTCATCACTAAACCATAGTTGTGTCGGCCGTTTTTAGCCCAAGGAAAGTTTTTCATGCAAAACAAATGCTTGCAATGGATTCAGAATAATTAAAAAACCCTAGTTTGACCCCTCACATGCTACTTAAAGCAGATTTTTTGGGGGTATCTTTTTCCTTCATAGTATAATGTATAGTAAGTGAATGAGATACAAACTTTCAGTGCATGGCTGTCAAACATTTTGCTCACACCTTTCGTGAGGGGCATGGGAGCTCAATTTGTTATTTAACCTTCATAGTTGACAAAACCACTGAGAAACGGACCTCCGCTCTCCACAGTCACAGAACTATCGGATTCGACCGAACTAAAATGCATTTGGGTCTCCATCCGGAATCAATGGGGGTACATTTATTATAATCATGGGGTGAGTAATCGATTGAAAAAAAAAAACATTTTGGGAGTGAACTACTCCTTTAAGGCCCTATATATTCTTTGTCGTACAAAGATTAGCCAACATATTATACCTACAAGCTTACAACACGTCGCCTTTGTGAGCTTGTACTTTATACCTGCTATTTTCACTTAAAAAAAACTGCAGTGTGCTATAAATTAGGCTTTAGTCATTTCACAGCTTATGTTACTGTGCATGCCCTTGATCATAGCACTAATTTGATTAGTCATACTGTATTAGCAGCGGCGCACGCACACACGCATGCATGCATGCATGCAGTAACTAACACACAGGGAGCACAAAACAAAGGGAAAACACCGGTAATGACAAAGCAAAGATCTTTGTAATAAACACACAGTGAACTTAAGCTGTCAGACCATGCCAAATAAATGAAGAAGCATCCTCCATAACTCTCCATTTACTCCCAAGTGAGTGAACGGAGTCAGCTGATTGATTGATTGATTGATTGATTGATTGATTGATTGATTGATTGATTGATTAATGGCATGTAACTGCTGTGTTGTGGTAGTACCTCAACCAGGCAGGCAATTTTCAAATTGATCGATTTCAGTTCATTATAATAATAACATAACATAGCATATGGGATCTATCAATGCTCCTGTTATGGTTTGATGAACACCAAAATTATACATTCAAGGTGTAAAAAGTACTCAAATCAGTACTGCAATGCAGAAATAATGTTTGATGTCAAAATGTACTTAAAGTACCAAATGTATTAAGTATACTCCTTATACAGAATGTCCCGTTTCACAAGTTTCCAAATAAAATGTATTAAAGTCTTTTGAAAATAGCAGATCTACAAGCTCACAATGCATCACAACGCATTGTGATCCAAAACCCCCAAATGAGATCCAAAACCCCCAAATCACGAGTCTTCATGTCCACGCACATCCAACCATGTCCAAGCTGTCTTAAATCAGTCTTTAGCCACTTTGACAGAGTTTAGAGTAGACACAAATGCATGCACCAAAAAGAAATATATATAGCCTAATACAGTGTGCCGTCTTGAAAACACATATACTGTAACTGAACAAGCATGCTGGGTTTGAACATAACATGTCTTGGATGATTTGATCGGGACGTCCCTACTGAATTCAATGTTTGTCATGCGTTTGTATGGTTTGAAAGACTAATCTGTCTCTCTCTCTCTCTCTTTCTCCATCACCGAATGCAGAGAGAGAGAGAGAGACGCACGCACGCATGTACATGCGCTCGCGCACACACACACGCACAGTCACACACAGAACTGAGGTCTCATTCCTGAAACTATGCTGCCATGGTCTGTCACCTTCAGATATGGCTGTGTACATCGCAGCCTACATGCTATTACTTTTCAGTTTCATGTAAAATTGACTGTCGACTTGCTGAGCTGTAATGTCAATGACATTACAGGGCATGCTTCCTCATGCAAAGGACTCGCAATACGCCTGGGGGCAGCAAAAACCCAACTCTTAGCAGATTTGATTGACTGGTGATACAAACATCATTGACCCAAGGAATTAACTGTGCATGACAGGAATCTGTTCCAGAATTATATGCAGAATCTACTGAGGGATACTGTACATATTGCAAAGTATTAAGGCCTTTGCACGCAGGGTCCGATTTTACACACGGAAAGATTCTGAACCGCTGTGCATGAGGTCACAGAGACACCACGTGTTCATTATTTGTTTGTTTTTTTCGTGCTGAAAATCGGACCCTGTGTGTGCAAAGGTATTTAGACTATGAAACTGTAACATCATGTTTGTCCTATAGTGCTCACAACATGGCTTTTCATTAGGGGTGTAACAATATAGTAATCGAAATTTTATTTTAATTTTCAACAATCTATATATAGCGATATGCAAACAGCAAAATGTCCTATTGTTTGGCTTGTTATCGTATCGTATCGGTATTGAATCGTTTTGCAGTGCAAATAATCGGTTGTATGGATACTAAGTACTTGTGCCTTGTATTTGGTAAGACTTTTTTTTAAATAGGGGTCTAATTATTTCTGTGTTCATGTCAAGTTGCGGGTTTGTCCATAATGTGTTGAAATACAATGTATTTGCCAGAGAATCACTGTGTTTACTTATTTATATCCTAATAATGTTTTTTTCCTGACACATTTCACACATTCATTTAATTTCTTTGTTAAACAGTTACTAGTTAGATTTTAAATCATGAATGAACCAATATCGTCCATGTATCGTATATCGCTGTTAAAATGTATCGTTTTCTTATTCACACAACCCCAAAACATTGTCTTCATAACACGCCTTAGACAGGCAGTAAGACTGGAGGGACACAACGCTCTCTAGTGTTGTGTCGTGCTGTATTGAGTTGTGTCGTGCAGAACTCAGAGTTCATACCACGCATGCACATGTGCGTGCGCGTGCGTGCCGTGCGTGTATGCGTGCCGTGCACGCACACCTGCGTTTTAGCCTGCAACCATTAACTTAGAGTGAGAGCCATTTCTCTATTCTCCATTTTTCTGCCGTGCTGCCGAGATATAATTAAGATTCTACATTTGCATACTGGCAGTCTGCAGCGCTTCGACTCCCTGTTTGTGTTTTATTCAAATCCCATCCAGAGATTTGACAGATACAGCCTTCAGCCTCTCTGAACATGAATTTTGTAGATATTCAAAGGGAGAGTTAAAGCAAATGGTGCCATGGGATGCTGGCCGAGGCCTGAGATATGTAATTATGCTCTCGACAGACAGAGACTGTTTCAGCTAGGTATACCCACAGCTTCAAAACAGCACCTGCTACCTCCAACCAAAAATTAGTCTGTTCCATCGCAGTGTGTGTGTGTGCGCGCGCGCGTCCGTATATCGGTGTTTTTTTTTTATTATCACAAATGAGAATGAGACCACAGATCAGTGTAAGGCTAGTTGTGTTTGTAAGGTTTATTATTTTGTAGCGCGACTTTCTCTATAGACCATTTATTTCTGTTTTTTACCTAATTTTCTTCTTGCCAAAATGGGAATAGAGCAGTCAACCCATTAGTCTGAAGCATCTCTGGGCAATTTCTGCCTGTACCAACAGTCTGGCCTTGTTTCCTGCCTTTTGTTGCAAGCGTATAATGTTTACGCTTTAACTGTAACCTTGAATTCACCCTTCAAAGCTTTTTTTTTTTTTTTTGTATTCCATTGTTGGCTTACCTCCAGATGAAGATTCAGGCCATGATGAACCCAACGACCAGAAGGAGAAAGATATAAACGAAAACGAAGAAGATGACGCCATTGCCGACACGGACAAAGATGAAGACAAAGGTTTGTGCGAGAGGCCGCGCGAGTGTTTCATCATTTGATATAAAACTGTGTGTAGCCCACATGAGAAGGCTGTGTTTCATCACCTGATGTATAAAACTGTGTAGCCGCACATAAGAAGGTGGAAAGAATTGATGTTGCCTCCCATCTCATTGTGCAGTCACCAGGTCCACCATGGAGCAGACACAGGTGTGATCTGTTACCACACAGATGGGATTGTGGGAGGCAAGGAGCTACAATTTAGCTTTTGAGAGAAATCAAAGACCCAGTACAAGTAGCTGTTGGAAATACATTTGTTTTACCGATAATGGAACTCTAATAGATGGTTTAGGGCTTTTATACTAGGGCAATTGGGATGCAACGTAACCCAATAATTTGGACACGAGAGACATTTTTGACTCTCAGGGAACAATTACAAGTTCAAGCATTTTTTTGTAAAACTTGCTTTTTCCTTTAATAAAACAAACATTACCCGTCTGGCAGCTAGTAAGTGTCAAATCAAAAGGAAGCTATTCCATTTGTGAATCACAAACTGTAGATGTGGTTATTAAAGGTTATCACCCTTTGAAAGTACTGACTCACTTTGGCAATCGCCCATTTCTCCCAACTCTTCAAATTCTATTCAGTAACAGTCAGTCAATGACCACAGTAATCGTGATGTACATTTCACCGCTTAGCAATGCCACTTCTCTCTCTGTCGACTCCCAGCGAGATTTACACAGTTACCGGCTCTCCAAGGTTCAAGGTTGACTTTATCATCGCCTCAAGGAAATTCCGCTTGTCAAGTGCTATAAAATGGGGGCCTTGTACAACATAATAATTATAATTAAATTATGTTTGCCAGTGATCTGAAGCCACATAGTTTTCATATGGTGCTATATTAGCAAAGGACTGGAGTTTTTAGTTTTGGTTTTGTGTTTCTCGTCCGCCCGCCTCAAAACCTCCTGCACAAAGCATGGCCGAAACCAAATAAGGAGGAACCGGGATCAACTATGACCAGCATCACGCTGCTCCTGTCACAGGAGCCCTAAAACACAGACAGATTTGCATGCAAGCATGCATTTGCTGCCGCAAACATACGCAGCTGAGCTGATTGATCAAAGACATTGGTGAACAGATTCACTGCCTGTGTGTGTGTGTGTGTGTGTGTGTGTGTGTGTGTGTGTGTGTGTGTGTGTGTGTGTGTGTGTGTGTGTGTGTGTGTGTGTGTGTGTGTGTGTGTGTGTGTGTGTGTGTGTGTGTGTGTGTGTGCGTGCGTGCGTGCGTGCGTGCGCGCGCGCGCGCGCGTGAGAGAGAGAGAAGCCTTGGTTTATACTGTAACACCCTAAATATTAGACTGAGAATCATAATTCCCTCTGCAAGGTGGTGACTCAAACTGTACATATGGATATTATTAATGTGCCCATGTATATATATATACTATTATTGCAACCGAAGGTCGCAGTTTAGTATGTGAAACGACACATCATTGCGACCGAAGGTCACAGTTTAGTGTGTGAAGCGGCACATCATGACTCCGTCTGGACGTTCTGGACGTGTACACGTTTTTACAGTGTTTGGGTTTGCCGCTCTGACATCATGCTCTGTGATGTCAGGGGAACCACACTGACAGAATCCCTTTTATGCCCATATATGGAGTGCCCTGATGTCATCAATATTAAGCCCATGTCTAACAGGACTTCGTATGGGAATGCCCATATATGGAGGCCACATCGGCCACATACCACACTAACAGAATCCATATATGGCCAAGGCAGATCTCCATGTATGGGCACAAAAGGGATTGTATGTATGATGTAGATTTCATAGACGTCATAGGACTTTCACATAACGAATAACTGAGTCAGCATGATACACGAAAGAAGAAGTACATGGGTAACTGGTCCAATATACATCACTGGCCAGATGTCCAAGACATGGCGCGACTTCGCCCTTGCTTGTCGCCCTGAGGCTTCTTACAAGTGTTTGTGTGCGTATGTGTGTGTGTGAGAAAGTACAGTACTGTACTGTATGATGTAAGGAAACAAATCAGAGCTTGTGTTTGTGTCTCAAGCAGAGGCAGAGCACCAAGCCGACGAGGCAAAAGAAGAGGACACAGGACAGTGTACTCAGGAAATGGAAGGTAAGTCACTCCACTCCATCAACCAACCACACAGCAAGACCATCCAAACTAATATAGCATTGGTGCTTTTTGCAGCAATGCCTGCAGTAGTCTGACGAAACAGCATGAACCTGGTACAATCTTGATATTTCGACATCCCATTAGTCCGACTAAGGGTTAGGGTTAGGTTTAGGCATAGTTTTACTGAGGTAAGGGTTAGGTTTAGGCATAGTAGCATTCACCAGGTTAACATTCACCAGGTTAGCATTCACAAGTGTCGGCAGGTCAGCATTAACCAGGTTAGCATTCACCAGCGTCGGACGTATGTGACGTCTATCACTATCGAACGTCGTAATAACGCTACGTTCCCATGAACCTGTTGTATAAGAACTCTGTTAAAGGTATCTGTAGAGTGTAGACCAACGCGGGATGTCTTATTTTCTAAAGTTTTACGGCGACTCACGCTGTCGCTGATGTAATCGTATATATCTTGGAGATGTGCTGGGCAGAAAACTTGAACCCTGAGCCGCCCTGTCTCCTCCTGCTGCCTCTGCAGAAAGTGCTGAGGTCTCAGTCATTCTCCTCCACTCCTCCATTTCCGCCCTCACGTTGACTGACATTCAATTAATTTAGGGAGAGAGTGAGCCTTTCAGATCGATCTATCTGAGATAGCCTCTCCATCCTCTTGTCTGAATGGGCATCGGGAAAAAAACGTCTTCCTGACGCTCAAGTCTCTCCATCACGGGGAGGCTTCACTTCCCCTATTGCCTGTTGATTGTGCCTGGGCCACGCCTGGAGGCGTCCATCTCTGTCTCAGGGTTATCAGTGACTGTTGTGCTGCTGAAAGGAGTGGCATGCAGTAAACAGGGTCTCATTCCAGATGGCAGATTGTGTTCGGTGAGGAGATGGGGCCTGCCTGGTACAGGTTAAGGTTCTACATTCGCAGTATTTTGAGGTGCTGGTATTTCCATTTTACAGTTTACAGTTTAGGCATTTAGCAGACGCTTTTAATCCAAAGCGACTTACAATAGCAGATAAAAAACATCACAATAATAAACAAGATAATAAGTCAGTACATTAACAGCAATATAACCAGTAAGACTCCCTAATCGGGAGATAAGCGACCGTTGGTCGCTTATCTCCACAAATAGGCCAAAAGTTTGTTTTACCAATTATCAAGACATACGGGCAGTTGACAGTTTGCCATGGTTACTCATTGAAGTTGAATCTCCATATATGGAGATAACCTACGCATCACACTAAGTCTGACCTCACCAGCCCATATTTGGGCATGAGCAACTTATGTCTCCATATATGGAGATATGATGACATCACACAGTCCTCAGCCGATGATGTGGCGTGATGTCATACAATACACAAACGAGCCCTACAGTATAAAGGGGCAATTCTTGCCAGGAAAGAAGCATTTCTTCGACTCAGACCTTATCGCCAGGGTTGGCTTATAGCAGCTGTCGGTAGGACCATATATGGATTCTGTTAGTGTGGATCTCCTAACAGGGCATCATCTGGGATACAATCCCTTTTATGCCCATATATGGAGATCCCTAACATAATCCCTTTCATGCCCATATATGGAGATCCCTAACAGAATCCCTTTTATGCCCATATATGGAGATCCCTAACAGCATCCCTTTTATGCCCATATATGGAGATCACTAACAGCTAACAGAATCCCTTTTATGCCCATATATGGAGATCCCTAACAGAATCCCTTTTATGCCCATATATGGAGATCCCTAACAGAATCCCTTTTATGCACATATATGGAGATCCCTAACAGAATCCCTTTTATGCCCATATATGGAGATCCCTAACAGAATCCCTTTTATGCCCAGTTGGTTGCTAGGGTAAAAAAACATGGTTGCTATGGTAAACATTTGGTTGCTAGGGTAAACAGTTGGTTGCTAGGGTAAAACCATGGTTGCTAAGGTGGTTGCTAACGTACACTAACAGACCAGCAACAACAGACTGTTGCCACAGCAACGTACACAAAGGTTTGTGTACACATGTGGTGTGATGTCATACTGAAGATATATGACATTACACCGTACACAAACAAAGGTGTGACGTGTGACGTGTGACCGACGGACGGACGGACGGACGGACGGACGGACGGCCGGTGGAGGTTTTGGTAGTAAACTGCTCCCTAACGGTCGCAACAATGTAAATGGATATCTATCTAGAGAAAAACACAATATAATCAAAGTTCTAAAGAACCTAAAAAACAAAAACAAATGCTAACTAGCTTCATGTATGGTCATTGATTTTACTGTAGTGCTAAGGGTTTAGGTGGAGTCTGAAAAGGTGAGTCTTCAGTCCACGGAGGTGAGTCTTCAGTCCACGGTGACGCTGTTGTGACGCTTTATCATTAGATTAGACACGGCTAAATGGACCACCTTCAACATGTAACTTCAATTGTGGATCAATGTTCTAAAACTTTGAAAAGGACCACTATTCAGAAATAATACCTTTACTTAATAACCATTAGTTGCATGGTGAAAATAGTTCCTCTGAAAGCTCACAACACAGTGTGTTGATTTTTTTTAAAGACATTGTGCCGTGATGTTTCCCCCCTGCAACATAATCACCAGGTATTAAGATTATACTTGGAGTAAGATTTCTTTCCAAAAAGTGTATACAGAAAGTGTTAAAATTATAGTTTTATGTGGCCACACCCACCTGTTCAGTTAAGTATGCCTGGTTGTCAGGTGGGTGGTGACCCAGCTGAAGTTAGCCACACCCACATATGTTGTCGGATGGTGCAAAGGGGAGGGGAGGATATTATGATGTCATTATATCAGTATATATTCAGTTGAGCCTTTTGACTCAGAGGCTTTCAGGAAGTAACCAAAAATACACAGGAAAGTCAAAAGGCCTGATCGAAAAACACTGATTTAATGACATCATAAAATCATCCCCTCCCTTTTTACCATACACCCAACACTGTGGGTGTGGCTAACTTCAACTGGGTCACCACCCACCTGAAACCAGGCATACTTAAAGGGGAAGACCACCCATTTTCAATATTGAACTATGTCATTAATATACCTTAGAGGAGTTGTGTGGAAATTAAAAAAAAGTTCCCCCTCTTCTGTGTTGCCTAGAACTGGAGGATTGATTTTGGGGTTTGTATTGTAAAGTACAATGTGTGGTGTCATCAAGTTGTAATTTGCAATACAAACCCCAAAATCAATCCTCCAGTTCTAGGCAACACAGAAGAGGGGGAACTTTCTATTTCCACACAACTCCTCTAAGGTATATTAATGACATAGTTCAATTTTGAAAATGGGTGGTCTTCCCCTTTAATGAACGGGTGGGTGCGGCCAACTTAATTTTAACTCTTTCTGTACACTTTTTTGGAAGACAATCTTCCTCCTAGTATAATCATAATAACTGATCATCATGTTTTAGGGGGGAAAGAATCATGGCACCCCATCTTTAATAGAGTCTTGTAACTTTTGCTTATGTGAAGCAGTACTTTGTCACTGCTGTGTTTACTGGAACTCTGAATGTCATCCAGTCTCACAGTACAGCACAGGGCAACCTGGGTTAGCCACTTTCTGTCGGCTAATCTCAGGATGAGACCAAATGGCTCCCAAGCTCTCTTATTAAAAATAATAGCTGTAATCATGCAGGAGGCATTATGGCTGTAGAGCTCATACTAGCTACACTGAAAGGAGTAATGAAATGGCAGGTAGGAATAAGTGATCTCCTTAATAGGAGACACTTATTCAAAAACACAGCGCACAGAACACAGTATACATTTTAAGGACATTGAATACAGTAAGGCTAAAGGTCAAGGAAATGAACATAAAACTGTAAAATAAGAAAGTAAAATTAAAGTGCTGAAGAATAATTAATAATAAATAATTAAACCAAATAAAAGGCAGCAGCAAATAGAAAGGTGTCTAGGTTGTGATTTAAAAGAACTGAGAGTTGTAGCAAACCTGTCATTTTCTTGGGGTTTATTCCAGATAATGTGGTACATAAAAACGGAAGGTTGCTTCTCCACGCTTAGTGCTGGTTCTGGGGATATAAAGCAGACCTACAGAGACATTACACAGACATAGACGTAGACGTTGTCTGTGTAATGTCTGTTGATGTAGGCAGGGGCGTCACACCAAATTATGGGCCCTGGGTACAAGGATTCACTGCGGGCCCCCCATGAATGTTAACTATTGAAAAATAGCAGATATACAAGCTCACAGCGCGGCACCGAGTGCCGCGCTGCGAGCTTGTATATCTGCTATTTTTGAAAAATCTTGAAAATGTGTGCAAGAAACCTATGTCAAGGACCCCCATGATGATATGTGTTTGGCCACGGACCCCGATCTCAAAATATTTAGATCCAGGGACCACCCAGAAGCTAAATTTGAGTTAGAAATGTTCGCTTAAAAAATACATATATTCAAAGATTTTCACACATTTTCACAACTTTTCAAAAATAGCAGATCTACAAGCTCGTGAGCTTGTATATCTGCTATTTTTCAATAGAAAAAGTTATTAGGGCCCCTCCACCTTGGGCCCCAGTTAACTCAGTCCCACTTTCCTACCCCTTGTGACGCCCCTGGATGTAGGGAAAGATCATAGGCAAGCATAATAATACACCTGTGGTCTTGGACGTGTCTCAGGCTCAGGACCCCTTAGGTCAGGGGTGGGCAACTTTGATGATGGCGAGGGCCACTATATTTCCACCGTCACTCAGGGGCCACATTGAATATTGTTGCGTCCTACGTCATTCTAGTATCATACAAAAGAAGAACAAGCAGATTGAGCTTGTAGATCGGCTATTTTTGCTTCTTTTGAATTGGAATCGTGAATTATTTCTTGTTATTTTTAAATTGGAATCCTGAAATGTAACATTATGATTTAATTTCCAACGCATGTATTTATATACTCATGTTAACTTTATGAACTTAAATACAAATACATTGGACATAAAAAAAAATACATTTTAATACTACTAGTCATTAAGCTGACGGAATTAAAGCAGGTCATGTTTGGAATTGTAACAGCTGAAATCAATAATATATCAGTATTCCGGTATCAACCTGCGGGCCGCATTAAGTGAAGGTGGGGGCCGCATGTGGCCCCCGGGCCGCCAGTTGCCGATGTATGCCTGAGGTGATAGAATGATGAAGCAGAGACCCCCTACTTACTACATAATGTGTGTTGCCTCTGTCTTTTCTGATACAGATTTTGACACGTGCACACACACACACACACACACACACACACACACACACACACACACACACACACACACACACACACAATCACACAAAACATGTGCTATGTGAAGCAGGTATTTACAGGTTAAAGACAGCTGGGTCCTTGCTCTGAGCTCTGACAGCCTGAGGGGAAAAATCACACCCGTGTGAAGTGGAGCTGTGTGTGTGTGTGTGTGTGTGTGTGTGTGTGTGTGTGTGTGTGTGTGTGTGTGTGTGTGTGTGTGTGTGTGTGTGTGTGTGTGTGTGTGTGTGTGTGTGTGTGTGTGTGTGTGTGTGTGTGTGTGTGTGTAGATCATGTGTACCGATTTTTGTGACATTTGAAGAAAATATGTAGGAAAAGGAGCAAAAAGTGTGTTTTGGAGAAAATTCAAGATGGCGGAAAATCTATCCTGGCGCAAATGGGCGTGGCCTATATGGGGAGATGCGTCTTGACCCAAGGAATCCAGGGAAAAAAGAATTTTAATTTTCCGATCTAGGGTTCAAGAGTTACGGGGCAAAACGTAAAGTGGGCCGTTATAGCGCCACCATGAGGCCGAGTGATGTAATTATTTTTGGATTCATTCTTAAAATCATTATGAATCTCCTCTCCGAGGTTTGAAACTGTAGCTCCTATGGTTTACGAGAGAAAAATACTTGAAAGTGATTTCTTGCATTGTCCCATTATAAGTCAATGGGGACAATTAAGCGTCGTTTTTTGCCGATTACGTTGGCATGGTAAGGCGGATCGGAACGAAAGGTAATAGAACACCATTCCCGGCCGAGCCGCACATTTTGATGTATATATTGCGCGAGTGGCGTAAATGGTGCGGCACTAGTTACGCGCCGAAGTCAGGCTACATACACACAGACACACACACAGACAGACACACACACAGACCCACACAGCCACGTATAGGGAGCTGCACACAGCTCCAAAAAAGATAGCTATAGTATAGCAACAGAAGGGAAGATAAACCAGTAAGGCTCCCTAATCGGGAGATAAGCGACCGTAGGTCACTTATCTCCACAAATAGGGCAAAAATGTGTTTTGCCAAAATCTTCCTGGTCCATGTTGATGACATGAGTGTAGACATACTGTGTAGTGATTTTCGTGATTTTAGGGCAAAATCTGTAGGAGCAGTGTCCAAAAATGTGTTTTTAAAAATCGGCCTGGAGGTGGCGCTATATGGGACAGATTCATGTTGATGGGATGAGTGTAGACATACTGTGTACCGATTTGCGTGATTTTAGGGTGAAAATTGTAGGAGCAGTGGCCAAAAATGTGTTTTGCAAGAATCAGCCTCATGGTGGCGCTAGAAGAGGGCCATGTGAGAAATGAGGTGGGGTCTCCGCGCCGGCAAGGCGGACGAATAGGTACCGGCCCCGGCTGTCCCGGTCGCTCCTAGCCGGAGTTACGGCATTTTATGTGAGCTGCAGTGTAGGGGGTCCTCCACTGGGGGCGCCACCACTTTTGCATCCGTTCTGGAGCACCAGGAGTCGGTGGTCCCCGGGAATTCCCCGTGAGCAGCCCCGTTGGGGTGGTCATTTGGTCATGTTTGCGCATTTGGTCATTTTTTACATCTGGGGGTCCCCCAGGGACCTGGGGGTCCCTGGAGCTCCGGGGGTCCTTGGAGGTTGTAGTTTGGCAGCCAAGGAACGTGTGTGCAAAATTTGGCATGGATCGGGGCAACGGTTGCGGAGATATAAGCAGGGAAAAAGTGTGACGTGTGAGGTGTGACAGACAGACTGACGGACGGACTGACGGACTCACTCACAGTTTGTGCAGGTTTTGATAGTAAATGCGACCTACGGTCGCAATAAGAAGTGTCTTACTTTTCACTGAGGGCAAACCTGAAAGGATAGCTGGGTTGAAATAAGCATCTGCCAAGATATTGTATTGACTGTTGTTTTCTTTGGCACCAATAAGACCAATACTTTACTGTATACAGTAAGTGCAGTGTAAAATCATTAGGGCTAATTAACTCCGTACAAATATAATAAGACCGTACAAATATAATCAAACTGACCTTTAGGTGCATTTGGTTACATCTGTCCTCTCATCAGACCACTTAAGCCTCATATAATATAGCCAAACCTTGTAAAGGCGCCATGGTGGTATAAGTGATATTTTATTTAAAGGTCTATATATTCTATACATCTCTCCAGCTTTTAATAATCAGAAAATGCATTCTCAGGTCTGGAGGATAGCCTACTAGTTTATCCAATCAGGGGAGAGAACCACACAAAGATAATTTGTGTGAAGATATTATCATCCGGATTTTTCTTTGTCCTGTAGTTGAGATGTGTCAATGACGTGCTCCTTCTGTATAGGCGTAGCTGCTGGGGGGAAACCTCACATGTCCCAAACCGTTACTTATCAAGAAATGGAAGGACATTTTCCAGTAAATAGTGAAAATAGAAGATCTACAAGTGATGCACTGAGCTTGTACATCGGCTATTTTTTACAACAAAAGTAAAAGTACCACAAATGTTTGAAAATAGCAGATCTAGCAGATCGCAATGTGTTGTGAGCTCATAGATCGTCTATTTTCAAATAGCCTAGGTGTAAAATGGAGGTGTAAAGTGGTTAATTATATATTTAATAAAATCATTTATAGGTATAAGGTATATCTATATAGTTTTCAAATAATTGTAGTGGAGTAAAAGTACAAAATTTGGATCCGAGATATAGTGGAGTACAAGTAAAATTATTGGAAATTGGAAATGTTCAAGTAAAGTACAAATATCTCAAAATTGTACTTAAGTACAGTACTTACTTAGTTACTTTACACCACTCACTGTACGGTAGATGCAAGGTTTCCACCCGACGGCGCCGACATCCACCAAACAGCTTGTGCATTCACACGTTTGCTTCTGTCATGCCTACTTTCACACCGCGCTTCTCTCACATAATGGCAATATCTCACATGCTGTTGTGAGGATCTCACAGCTAAACATCTGAACTCCAGCGTCGGTCGCACTGAATACTGCAGAGCTCAGGAAAAAAAAAACACTTTATTCACGCGCGCTTTATTAGTATTCACTCTCATCATCATTATAATGCGTTAATGGTAATCACTGCTAAGCTCTGCGCATATGTCTGCTCGGTCTATACTGTATACTTTAGACACTGTAGGCTGCTGCTTAACAGCATCGTGGCTTAAGATCAGACATATTGGTTCATTCCAACTATTCCATCTGTTGTTTACACTGTACACTCAGTTTGTTTTAATTTGCTTGTATAGTTCAGGCTTTTAGCTCAGTCACAACGCTGTAAAGACTCGCTCAATACAGAGCTTGAATTTCAGTACTGGTTCTACGTAACCCATTTAGAACGGGTACACATTATAGTGTATTATTATTTTATGCTTTAACTATTGAAAAATAGCAGATATACAAGCTCACAGCACGGCACCGAGTGCTGCGCTGCGAGCTTGTAGATCTGCTATTTTTGAAAAATCATGAAAATTTGAAGGTTTTTGGAAAAACCCTATTTTTCTATGTCAGCAATCTGGCTATCCATATTCAAAGAAAAAGGTCCTTTTCACATAACTGGAGCTCAGTTAGTCTGTTCTTGAGAGACTACTATGCCAGTGGTTCTCAAACTTTTTCACGTGAAGGACCCCCAAAATAATATGTATTTGGCGACGGACCCCCATCTCAAAATATTTAGTTCCAGGGACCCCCCAGAAGCAAAATTTGAGTTACAAAGCAAATAGCAGATCTACAAGCTCGCAGCGCGGCACTCGGTGCCGCGCTGTGAGCTTGTATATCTGCTATTTTTCAATAGTTAAAGCATTCAATATCTTGTGAACAATTAAGTGAACATGAATCCCCTGCCATTCTGTTGTGAGGAGTAGAGGACATGTGAACATCGGACCCCACACTTCTCTCGTGTCAGTCTGCATGGAACAAGCTCGTTTCAACGAGTGGCTGGTTGTTGTGACACCGTTGTTTCTGACTTTCACATTTACATAAAATATGAAATAAATGTAATAAAGTTCCCTTTAAAGTGGATTAAAACCATGCTGCTGCAGTGTGTTAGAAATACTCTGGCGTCATTGATATTCATGTGTGTGACAGAAGTTGTACGTAAAGAAGCCAAAACTCTCTCTCTCTCTCTCACACTAACGCGCGCACGCACACACACACATGCAGGCACACACACACACACAAACACACACACACTGTATATATTAGTATATATTAGTATATATATATATTTATATTGAAGGCTATGCCCCAGGCACATTAATAATATCCATATGTACAGTATGAGTCTTCACCTCGCAGAGGGAATATGATTCTCAGTCTAATATTTAGGGTGTTATAAACGCTAAGAATCTAAGAACCTTTATTTTGAATATTCATAACATGCTATAAAATGGAAACCGAGGCTTTTTTTTTTGTTATTGTGTTTTGAATATCTATAGAGAGCCTATTTTTAGTTAAGTTTGGAGAACTAAGCTCAATGAACACCCATAAATTAAAAATAAGGCTCTCTCAGCCTAAAGCTAGGAATAAAATATATTCCTCCTTGCTTTAGGCTCAGATTTATTTAATAAATCTTGGGTTGTTTTTCCTTCACGCAGTGTGATTCTCCTGCTGGAGTCGATATCTAGTGTCTTAGATCCAAAAGTAAGATTTAATATTTGCCCGAATACTGTGCCAAGGAGTTTATTGAAACAACAGCTCATCTTTCCCTTCAATCAAACTGTTGGCAAAGTTGTCCCCGCGAAACACAAACATTGGGTACAGTATAACACTGACACGAGCTTAAAAATGACTATTCTATGCTGCCGTTTCCTACTGTGCTTTGACAGTGCCCATGATGAACACAGTTTAGCATTTCTTTTTTTTATTATTATTATTTTTTTTTTGGGCCAAAACAACCCTTATGGCATTCAAATTCTGCTCTCAGTATGAACCTGAATGTGAAAAAGCAAATATCTCTGCAATGGTTTCGCGGCTGACCGGGGTGCTGCCTGGACTTTCAATCAATCATTAGAAGTCGTTTCCTCCTAGCTTCCAGCACTCGAAAGCTGGCCGCTGTTGGTGGCTGATTGTGGGATGAGAGAGCCGCTGTGTGTCTGTGTGGGAGGATTCTACTGTGGATGCTATGGGAGTAGAGGCCTCTTTACCTGGATGTGACCGAGAGCAGGCCACAGACAGCCAGGGGACTGGCTCTGTAATGGGATACTAAAGCCAGCCACGATGCCCCCCGCGGGGCAGATGAAGAGGAAGAGAGAGGGTTGGGAGGGACAGACAGATAGATGGACGCAGCAGGCTATCACAGCCATTTCAATTTCAGTGCAGCATAGAGAGAGCATGCAGCTAAAAAGTTCCTGCTATGAGAGGACTGACACTGTTGGAGCTCACCATTCCTAACGTTTCTCTTGCTTTCTTCTTTAAACATTTTGAAGTTTATTTTATTTATTTTTATTTTGTCGCATGTCATTATAGGCAAAAACTTTCAAAGAAAAATTGGTTAAATAGTGGTTAAACATATTTTCGTTCTGTGTACAGTATATAATCTTTATATATTTATTTATGTAGCCTAGTTATTTATTGTATGCCAGGATGAGTACTGTTTGTCCGTCCGTCCGTCCGTCCGTGGCATGAAGAATATCTTCCCAAATATTTCACATTGACCTATTATAGCGCCACCAGGAGGCAGATTTTTGCTAAACACATTTTTGGATATTACTCCTACATATTTTGTCCAAACATCACGCAAATCCAAACACATTCTCTAGTTATGTGATCAAGACAAATCTGTCAGATTCTTCATATTCCATCCTGATTGGCTAAGCTTGGGATCTGAAGTTTGCAGGAGTGGTCCATCCTCAAATCATGAATGCAGTGTCCGATTGCCATGAAACCTTGCATTGTCCTGATGGAGACCTGTGCTCTGAGGATCAACATTTTCTATAGTTTATTTATGTATGTATTAATTCCACAGAGACAGAAGATTGTATCTTCATTATCCATTCAAGTTTTGACATTTTGTTTGCCTGTTAACTCCACTGAGTTTCCTTGGTCGCCCGTGGTGTGTTAAATATTGATTCTGCTTTATTTGTGTGCCACTGTCACCCGCTATAAGAGATCCTCACTATGCTAAGCGCACATTCACTTTTACAAGTGACAATAGAGTAGAGTATGGTGCTTAAAAGAGATCCTTGTCATGTTCCTCCCTCTATCACGATCTATCAAATCCCTTGTTACACCTGTCAAGAGGACTGGTTTTAATATGGTGTGTGTTTGGTTTTATTTTTGAGATGTTATTGAATTGTGATGTACTTTACTTATAGTGGATAGATACATTGGTACAGCTTGTAGTGCAACAGCAGAACAGGTCTACATGAATGACTCTTCTGGAACTCAACACACTTACCCCCAGATGTATGAAGAAGCCATACAAAAAAGTATCATAGCAACTCATCCACACAACACAGCAAGGTTGACATTTTTTTTCCTCCCTCTCTCTCCCTTCAAAATGCAATGCTACACTCCTCTCGGAAATTGCTTCTGTTGAAGTGTATTATGCATTCATGTCCTTTCTCCGGCAATAGCAGAGAGGGATTTGGGGCTTTTCCTTAATTGGCTGTTTTGTGGCATTTGTCTTGGTCTTTGGTTAACAACGGGACACTGGTGATGTAAATGCAATTCTGGAGAGCAATGTGACTCTTGCTAGTGGCTAAGAGTTGTCAGCACACAATTAACACTTGGCATAACAACGTGTCGTCTACTGTATAGCGTGGGCGCTCGAGGGAGCCGGCTGCTGCCAGTGGCTGTAGACATTAGGCAATGCCCGAGTTTTACAGCTCCTTACGCTGACTGCATGGAGTCTCCAGGCACAGCAAGTACACCAATCACAGCTCCACCCGGGCATTGTGGGTGAGTACCTTTAGGGTTACTTACAGACTTCTCTTAGTCCGTGCAAATACTGCCTTTATTGTTAATTTCAGTTTTTGCTCGGATCCTTATCGTTAAACACCTCTTCTTCTTCTTCTTGCCTGGTCTTTGCTGCTGTGATTGTAGGTCGCTGGTTATCAAACAGCTCTCTGTACCACCGACCGCTTCAGCACTGAATAACAAGACGGAACAAAACAAGCCCCTTGGGTTGTGCACTTCAAACCACAAGATCCCCCTATACAGAACATAATGCAGTAGAAGTCGACTGATTGTCCTTGGATTCTGGGCAAGGCAAATTTATGTGTGTCACTCTAACCGTATTCTGAGCTGCTTTTGCTCTATAAGAAATGAATTTTCAATGCTGTTGTCAGACCTTTTTGTCAAGTGATACTTGTCGGAACAGGTCATGCGACAAAGTCTAAAATAGCCTTTAGCTTCTTTCCCCCATCTTTATCGAGCAAGGCCCTCCTTCAATTTTCACACAGCCCTGAAGAAGAACACAGGATTCCAAAGCACTGACATTCTCCGGTCATTTGGCTGAAGTTGGGAGAATACACCATTGTGCACATCCCATTATGTTGGTCACCTATGGCCCGGAACGCTGCTTCAAAGAGAAAAGGGCCTCATCTAATAAGCTACACGGGGAAGATACATTTTCTGTGCTGCTTTGAAGCTGCTCTTTTGATCAGCTTCCTCATCCCATTTCCTCTGCTCGTATCGGCCCACGAAAAGAAATGGGAAAAGAGTCGACTCCGGGCGGAGATGGGATTTGTTGGCCTTACTGAGATCTGACAGTCCAGTGTGAGCAGAGATGGCTCACACTTCAATTCTACTGCAGGGTTCCCCAATAGGCGGCCCGATTTAAACTAGTGTTTTCACTAATTTAAATCATTTCTAAAATGATAAATTCAAAACGAATGGTTTTGGACATACAAGATTTTCACCCGACAACGACGAAAACTGTCGCTGGAGTAGCGGGAACGCCACCGTCGTCCCCTGCAATGTTGTGGCCCTCGGCTTGGTACCCTAGACATAATTCGGCCCTTGGGGAAAACTAATTGGGGAACCCTGGTCTACTGTATATCAGCCCTGTAAAGTAAATTTAGTATTGTACTTAAATACAATTTTGAGGTATTTGTACTTTACTTGAGTATTTCCAATTTCCAATACTTTTACATCTACTCCACTACATCTCAGATCCAAATATTGTACTTTTACTCCACTACATTTATTTGAAAACTTTAGTTACTATTTACTTTGTAGTTTGATTATTATTACGAAAGATTAACCACTTCAGCCATATAGCCCATTCATTTGGCCACTTGAAAATAGCCGATCTCCAAGCTCACAATGTGTCGCAATGCGACGCATTGTGAGCTTGTAGATTTGCTATTTTCAAAATATTTGTATACATTTGAAAACTTGGAAATGGGACATTCTACATAATGAGTCCTAATACTGCAATATAGAAATACTCTGTTACAAGGTAAATGTCAGGAATTCAAAATGTACTTGAGTAAAAGTACGAAAGTGTTGGCATCAAAATGTACTTAAAATACCAAAAGTAAAAGTAAATGTTTGAAAATAGCAGATCTACAAGCCCACAACGTGTTGCGATCTTGTAGATCAAGTATAAAATAGGGCTAAATGGTTTATGTATGTCTTATAATATTGTAATTTATATCTGCAAAGTAACTAGTAACTATAAGTTTTCAAATACATGTATTGGAGTAAAATTACAATATTTGGATCTGAGATGTAGTGGAGTAGAAGTAAAAGTATTGGAAAGTATACAGTACTACAGTATAGCCACTCTGATCTCTGTGGGTTGTCAGTCTTCTGTAGGCAAGTAGGGGAAACGTAGTGTGTAATACTACCACCACAAATCAGTCCATACAGCATGTCTAATGATCATGCCTCTCTTCCTCTGACCTTTCCATGACAGACAGCTGTCCTAACAGGCCTGCTCTATATTCATTCCTGCCTTAGATGAGCACTTGAATCATATTGACCGTTCTGCCCATGATCTCTCATAGAAGAAGAAAAAAAAAAAGAAACATATTCCCAATTGCTGAGGAGTCTCATCATAGCTGAACATCAGGCAGTCAGTCAGAGTACTAGAGTTCAAATGTGCCAGCGAGCGAACGCGGGCTGCGGCAGCGAGATGCGCCGCTCTCTCCTCTAATAAACGTGCTGCTTATACAAATTCCTTCATGCCTGATGGTAGCCGTGGCATGTCCCACTTTCATGTAGCACCGGGCTTCGATAGCTACTCGTAGAGTCGGGGCTTAGCGCGGTCGCCTTGGCCGTGAGTCTCTGTCTCTGCATTGATGTCATAACCACAATAGGTGTCAGAGAAAGCATCAACATGCAGTTTCCCCCGCCATACGCACACAGACAGTGCAGGGAGGATCCAAAGATTATGTAAAGTAATTCACTAAGTGATGAGAGCGGAGCAGGCCACTGCTGACAGCAGGTTTAGCAGGTATGTAGGTCACGCCGGGGGAGGCCTCTTTTGCATTTCTCCCTTTCCATGTCTATTTTTTGCGTTGTCTCCCGCTCTCTTTCACTTAATCACTTATTCGCTTACCCCTTTCATCTCCACGCTCCTGCTCTTCCTTCTCACCTCTTTGTCTTGTGATGGACCCATGTTTCTCTCTCTGAATAAGTCCATAACAAAGCGAGGCGAGGAGGCGACTTGGTAGCAGGAGAGAAGGAGAGCGAATTAGATGGAGACATGGGAGACGAGCGTTGCCTGTGGTCATTTTTACCTTTGTATTTGTGGAACATGCGCTGTGAACTGCGCCCCCCTTTTTTCTCTCTCTCTTGTCTCGCTTTGCCCTCTATTTTTCTTACCTTCGTGTGACTCTCAACAGCCTCAGACAATTAGAGGTGGTTGGTGCAATATGAGCAGTGGTGGACAGTAACAAAGTACCTTTACTTGTGTACTGTACTTAAGTCCTTTTTAAATGACTGTAACTGTTATACTGTACTTTACTTTACTTGGGTATTTGCATTTTTGGACACTTTGGACCCGACTCTCAAAGACAAATATTGTACTTTTTTACTTTAAAAACTTTAAAAGCAAGTAGTCCAGTACTTTAGTAATATTTGACCAGGAGTATCTATACTTTGACTGGAGTATTGTCGTCCATCACTTCTCACAACAGCTTCAGACAGTTAGAGGTGGTTGGTGCAGTAAAAGTCAATCTGGAATCACTTGTGATTGGCCTTTCCGAACAGTTTTTCTTTTCAATGCTGACCTTAATAGAAGTTTAATTTGATGCTCTGTTGTTGTAAAACTGTGGTGAATGATTCAAAACAATACCTTGTGTGTGAGCTTTTTGGCAAGCTTTTCCAAACAAACAAATGGTCCAATCTGTAGCTTTAAAGTTGCTGTTTGTGCAGTTTGTGAATGAAGTGGCACAAATCACATTGTGGTGTTCAGTGGCAGGTAAAATCTAGATGGCACCCCCCCATCCATTGACAAACTGGTTGCTTGTGTGCATGTCGAATGGTGCAATGGTCTGCTCCTCCTTTGTCCAAAACGAAATGGCAATCGTTATAAATTCTGTACTTCAGCTACAGTATAAGTAAATATTTATAGATGTACTCTAAAGTAACCTTGGGCATTATCACGGTATTACAGTACACCAAGCTATATAGAAATCCTGAAGGTATGATTTTCAATACCATCAATGAAATGAATTTGTTACAACAGGAAACTTCTCATAGAGAATAATTATTATAATTATTTGGAAGTAGAAAATAAATAATCTGTCAACTATTTCGGCTACTATACTGTAGGTCTCCTTGCTAATCAGTTAGCTGAATATGACTAGATATGCAATCATGAAAATATTGGCATGAATAAGAGCTTTATCTTGAGATAACTTCCATCTGCAAAAGCAGTTTATTAGCCACATGATTTTATTAAACTTTGGAAATTGAATACAATCGTCAGAAGAGTGACAAGATAGAACCTCTGCGACTCCACCTTGAAATGCATGGACAGCCCAGCATCCCTGTACTGTGCCACGCCCAACTCAAGCGGACTGCACTGTTTGTACACACAATCAATACATTCATTTATAAAAAATCCCCAGAGGGTTTATTTAACCTGCAAAACATCAAGGTGGGTCTAGTATGATCCACCCCCCACAGTGTAGACTGGCCAGGGTTGGTTCTGTATTGTGATGTAATAGCACATAGCAATGTGAGTTGTGATTTTGATTGATTGATTGAATTTTGGAATAACAGTTTGCAAATACTATAGTACAGAGGTATTGGTCAACTTTGAAGGAGACAGACTTACTGTACATAGTACATACAGTACAGAAAAATACTGTTCTAGATGGTTTGGCCTTCAGTCTTGTTGAAAAAATTATGACAGTGATGATTTTTTAATTAAAGTCAAGTCAAGAGTCATGTTTCTATAAGTCAAAGTCAAGTCACAAGTTTTCCCTTGTCTAATGAAGTCACAGGCATGAGAATTATGCCACTGTTCTGACTCATGTCCACTTCACGTTTACCAAGTCCACATCTCTGGCCCTGACCAGATGGTGGTCTGTTCTCTTTTCCCTTATTCAGATTACTTTCGTGTTTTGTCATCTTGTCAAGCATGTCCCAGCCCCGCGTAATGAGCTGGGGCCTTTTCAGGCTGCATCTGTGCCAGCATAATACAGCCGCCTCCGCAAGGTTACCCAAACCCTCAGGAGACCACAATACCAGCCTAGTGTCCAGAACCCTTCGCTCTTTTCATCTGGGGAAGAAAGGCAGAATATTGATGAAGGCTCTTGTTTTTTTTTTCGCTGGATGAAGACTTAACAAACAGGCTTGTTTTCATCTCTCCAGGTCACAGCTCAGTGCTCTTTAATTGGCTTAGATTATGAGACAGCGTACCATCTCACAGCAATGGAAACTGACTGCTATCGAGAGCTGCCTACTCCAAAATCCTTTTTTCCACCTCCTTTCTAAGTGTGGCGCTTCATTCAGTTAAGCTATTTCTCCTGCCGTGCACTACAACCTTTAACATTTACATATGAAAATAGGCCTCTGTCTGCATTTACCAGCTCATTAGTTCTTTTGGTCAGGCACTTGTTGAGGTTCTGCCCGGCTCTTGTTTTGCTTGAGAAGAGATGTCTGTAATTATCTCTGCTGTCGGAATATTGGCCTCAAGGCTATTAGTCCATGCAGGGTTCAACGGGGGGCCCTTTGTTACTTGTTTAATATACATGGCCCACATAAGGATCCGGCTTAAGTCCTCCATAGAACACTCAGCCCTCATTCCGAAATTAATTCTGCCCTCGTCTGCTGAAAGGACACCGGCATTGTTTTCTTATCTCTTTCTCTCAAGATGAAGTCCTATTGAGTGAGCGCCACCACCTCGACTCTCCTCGAAAAATAGAAAGGGCCGACAACTTTTATGAGATAGTCGATCAACTCGGGCCGATGTAAACCGTTTATGGAACCTGAGAAAGACATTGCCATCGGCACCATTCGACATGTGTACAAAAAAATAGGTAGATAGGTTTATTGCAGAATTTGGGCAGGCCTTTAACAGTAATGTCTGCACTGCTATAGTGTTTAGGATCACGTGCAGGGTTGTCTAGACTTTAATTAAATCAAGTAGCTCTCGGACAGAGAGGTTGCAATGAGCTCTGGCCATTGTTTGGGTGAGAGCAGCTGGACACCTGGGATCAAGGACCTGTGTTTTCCAGACACCGCAGAGCTCTGGAGAGCTCAGAACAGCCGGGACCAAGCTCATCGGTTCAGAGATCAGACAGGAAATTCCCCCGAGGTACTGAAACAGTGGGGGCACCCATGTGGGACACACTTCCATACCTCCATTGATTTTTTCCCCCCTTTTTTTCTGTTCCACCTCCTCTCCTCCAAAAGAGAGATAGTATAAAAGGCAGTGAGATGTCCCGGTGCTGTGAGGTAGCTCTGGGACCAAAGGCTCCAACTGTTCCGCCCCAGGCGCCTGTCTGAGACATTAAGCAGACAGTTCCCATGCTGCTGTGTGGGCGACCCGGTGAGCCTGGCTCCCTTATGGGCTGACTGTAAACTGGACTGACAGCGACATAAAGGTGCCTGGCAGCAGTGACGCTGGCACTGATGACAACAAATGCTGTCCTCGGTCGGGGAGACAAAGATGATGGACCGTAGCGGTCGAAAGCCAGAGTTGATAATATGCATTTCAGTTAACTGTGTGTCACGGCAAAAATCGGACCCTGCCTTTTGTTTATCTCTCGAAGCGCCGGTATTTCTGACACGGCTGAATATTGTAGTGCAGTATTAACGCCGCTGACCAAGGAAAGCCTAACTATGGCTTGTCTAATAAATGAATGGAAGGTGGTGGAGGTAATTTTCTGGTTGTCTGCATATGAGGATGACTTATGCCCAATTCTCTTCCTTCCAGTCTCGTTCCCTCTGATGTGTGCATATGCGAGCGTGCGCCCACACACAATATGAGCACATACCCCTTCCTCATGAGTTGGATTTTGTCTCCAGGTTGTTTTCACTGAACTTCTGACAGACCGAGGAGACTGGAGACATCCCGCCTACATCAAGGAGCTCATCACCGGCTTCCAACCGCGGTTGAGAAACTTTTCATTAACTAAAGTTTGGCCAGTAATATATTAAAACTTCTCCTGCTGAATTCTAACTTGTGTGTAGAGGAACACATCTCTCATTTAAAAAACATCACTGTGATACCATTGCGAGCCACAGCTCCCACAAAATAATAATGTTGGTGGGAGCTTTTTGGAAATGCCTAAGCGATCGATAGTATACCGTAAGTTAAGTTAATTTGTGAATGAAGCGGTAACACAGCATCCCATGTATTAATGGCTGGTTAGTGCTGCTCTAATATGTCTCCTTGGAAATCAATTAGATATAGATTATGGAGTTATACAAAATATTGCCAAATGTTTTAACTTACTTTGACTTTGACTTGACTTTGACTCCCATCTATAAAAACAGTTTATTAGCCTCATTATTTCATTCAACTGCTAGTCTGTCACCACCACCCACGCATAATCTATGATGTATATTTGTGTGGGTGAGGTTTGCATTCTCTACCACTATTGACCATATTCACACGGCAGCCCAGGCAGCTTCTATAACACTTGATGTAGCTTCCCCATAACGGAACCCTAAAGCGGCATGTGACATGCCACCAATGTCACCTGTGCCACCGGCATGCCCGCTTACTCTATGTCACTAGCCTGGGATCGCTTCCAATTTCGGGCTTTGATTCCAGTTGGTAGTTCCGGCCAAAGTGTAGGAGGGACAGCGAGTGCATTTTCCGGCAGCGGCACCTGCCGCGGCATTGCCAGAAGTGCCGACAACAGCCGCGGCAATGATCCGGCAGGTACCGGCAGGTACCGGCAGGTGCCGGCAGATCCGGCAGGTGCCGGCAGGTGCCGGCAGGTGCCGGCGGATCCGGCAGGTGCCGGCGGATCCGGCAGGTGCCGGCAGGTGCCGGTGGTCCCCGGCGGCTCCGGCAGTACGGCGGCAGTGTCGGTGGTCCCCGGCAGAAGCAGTGGTCCCCCGGCTGCTTGTTGTAATACATTATTTATGTTCGGTGGTCCGGTGGTCGTGGACAGGCTGATCCACTCGTCCACAAGCTGGTCCACTGGTGGTCGACGTTGGTGGGGGGGTGGGTTCAACAACAGCGGCAGACGCCTCCGCAACAGCGGCAGATGCCGCGGAATAAGAATAATTGCTGCGGCATAGGAATCAGTGCCGGTGCCGGAAAGTGTATTGGCTCCTTCTGGAGTGTAGTCCGTTTTGAATACAAAATGACGTAAGATGTCATCCGGTCTAGACCGGATCAACCATCCTGTTTAGAAAACGAATACCAGGCTTTCTTCCAGAAAGGCTGGTGAGGCGAGGTTAGTAGGTCACCAACATGACAGCATAAGCGATATGTCGGCGACATAGGCAGCATGCTTGTGCCTACAGTATGTCGCTAGCATGCCCCCTAACTAAGTTTCCGACCTGTCGCCTATGCTAGTGGCATGCCGGTGTAAATGGCCTTCTTATGATGTACTAAAGCACCCCCAAGCTCCCCCTATAGTGCCGCTATGTCCGGTTACCTAAAACAGCATAAACAGTTTAAAAAAGCACCGACATGTCGCCTGTCAGTGGCATGCCACTGACATGCGAACATGTCGGTGGCACAGGTGACAATGTCAGTGGCATGTCACATACCACTTTAGGATCTAGCTGTCACTCACAGAAATTGCAATGCATTTGAGAGTGCACATACAGTAATTTTCGCCATGAGAACCTCAGCAGAAAGGAATGCTTCTCAGGATGTCTAATTGAAGAATATCGTCACTGTCGGGCAGAAAACTTGTACCTCCCAAGTTTCAGATTTGTACGTTTTTCCGTAAAGTGAAGCCTTGCCTCAGCACACAAGACTGTCGCAGAAAACTAGTGAAGGTGTTGCGTGCTTATAGATCGGCTAGTTTCAGTATGTCCAAACAGTTATGGACATACAAGGTTTCCACCCGACAACAACAATATGAAGAATACTTTAACGTCAGTGTACACACAAGGCAATTGAAATTAGTCTTTTCATGTATCCCTCCTACACACAAACCCCCACACATACTGTGTTTCTTCAGAGAAGTCAAAGAACAGGATTGCCTAATGCCTACAGTGCAGTAGCCCCTGGAGCAGTTGATAAGGGTTCAAGCCTTGCTCAAGTGCCTCAGGCAGAGATGGTGGGCACAGGGCAGAGGGCACCATAGATTTAATACCAGACACCATCCACTTGGTATTAAACAGCTGGAATACACCCACCTGTCAGTGCTGGGAAACCAGCGACTTAAAACTTTACAGTTAATATCAGGCCTTTAGACGGATATTATACTGTCTAACTTAGTGGGTACTAGAGTAGGTCCCCTGGTAATCAACAAGACAATTAAAGGAGAATTCCGGACGAGTGCTTTTCTTACCGTAATCTATTATCTATTAACCAGTCGTAGAGGTGAACAATTTAATAAATAAGAAAAAGGAATTGTTGAGACATACAAATAAGCAATTTAGTGTAAAATCACGCCTCTCGCAGTCAGAGCTGTGTTGGACTCGAGATGAAAAAAATAAATAATACTGTACAGATTCTGGGATGATATAACATCATTGACGTAATAAAACAGCTAGTCCGTTATTCTCCTTTAACCCCTAACAGCCCTCTCAGCACCCACCATGACCACCTGAGCAGACTGGGTGAAGCAGAAACTGAATTTCCCCTGTGGGACCATTAGGTCCCACAAAATGTCATAATAATGTGTGTGGGTGTATGCGAGTGTGTGTGTGTGTGTGTGTGTGTGTGTGTGTGTGTGTGTGTGTGTGTGTGTGTGTGTGTGTGTGTGTGTGTGTGTGTGTGTGTGTGTGTGTGTGTGTTTTTTTGTGTCTCATTCCTTGCTATATTGTGCTAACTGGAACATAAAAATCACACCTAGCGTGAAGTGAGCGGTGCTAATTTCATTAACCATCCCACAAAGCTTGGACAATGTGACCCTGGGCGTACAAACGGACAAAGAGGCCAGGCGTAGGACTAGGAGCTTAGCTCCTTCCAGGAGCACCGCTCAAAAATATACAATTGTACAATTCATTATTTATTTGTGGGATGTGCTGTATCCCACTCAATCAGTTCCGCGCGGTCCAGTTCCAGAAACACTGGAGTAAGCTGTCTAGATTGCTGCTGAGGGAGTCACATTGGTCCAACTGTTTTTCTACTCCACTATAAGCTCTCTGTGGACTATGCCTCCCCTTCCACAGGACCTTGATAGGGGCCTGTTTCTTACTCTCTCTCCCTCTATCTTGTTTATGTGTTTGTACGCCACCACACTCACACGTCTCCCTATCTTAAATGATTGAGCCCTTGTACTGTCAGCAGCACACAGGAGCCATATTAGCTGATCCCAGGCAGGTATAGAGCCTGGGAGCAAGCTGGGGCTGGGGGCTCCGATCAATTGGAATTCCGAGCTTTTCTTTTGCTTTGTTTTGATCAGTGCTGGATATTAGGAGGAGAAGGTGCCACCGTAGCACCCAGGCTTTGATGTGATTACCTGGGAGAGCGAGAGAGAAGGGAGCGAGAGACAGAAAGGAGCATCTGGAATGAGGCCAGTGCTACAATGAGCTCCCGCTGCCACATTACCATGTGCCACACCGCACAGTAAAAACCCTGAGAGTTAATTTAACCCCTGGAAACCAAATAGGTCCTAGTGGTCCATTTGGTGCTATACTCTCAGGGTGAATTTAACACTCAGGATTCTATTGCGTAGCTCATTTAAAACGCTGTATTTGCCTCTGTTCCAACACGAGGCACAACATTAGACACACTGCACGCGTCTTTAATGTCCGTAGTAGCGCAGTAAACACGTGGAAACCTGTTAATGCATGACACATCATGTCAACGTGCATGCTTGATAACATATCCTGGCAAGAGACGCACTGACTGTAAACCTATTATTTTTGTTGAGTTATCACACAACATCTCGCAGGGCAAAAAGGAATTGGGCAACAAAATGTGCTTCTTTTGATTGCTTTTGATAACACAGATGGCATTGAACGGCGTTGCGATTTTCTCTCCGTGACTGGAGTTGTGTCTCAGACGAGCAAGACGAGACAGAAGAGAAATGGAATCCTTGCGTCGTCTTTCCCCCACGCGTCATTGTTTCCTGCTGCCCTGCTGTTGTTGTTGCCACAGAGCAGGATTCCATTCCATTCCAGAGGGCTGCAGCAAGATGAAAAAAAAAAAGTTTAATGTTGGAAATGCATTCGTAATTCATGTCCTCTCCAGAGCACCCACCCTTCAGTTTGAGATTGCGATAGGATGGGTATGTGTCGGCCTGACCCGGGATCTGTTCCTGTCGAGTGCTCTCGACGAAACAAACAGGCGCATTCCAAAAACAATGTAAAAAAACAAAAAAATTAAATCGTCACTGTCGGGCAGAAACCTTGTATCTCCAAGTTTCAAGCGTGTACGTTTCTTGGTAAAGTAAAGCCCTGTTTCTTCATACTGTCGCACAAAACTAGTGAAAATAAATAAAAATTATAAATACAAAACGGTTTTGGACATACAAGGTTTTCACCCGACAACAACGAAATGCAGCGGCCTGCATTTCCCAGTGACAGCTGGTGAAACAGCTCAGTCTTTGAGAACAGACTTGCTTGCTATAGATACCCAACAGAAAAGCATTTTGAATTATACACTTCTTCCAACATTCCTAAGGAGCTGTATTTGTTTACATCATTGCCAGGCTGCATGCCTGGGGAGACTGGTTGTTTTTATGGCTGTGCTTTGTTTGGGTGATTATTGTTGGGGGGGGGGGGGGGGGGGGGGGGGTTCTGTGCAGTGTTGCCAGGTTTTGTGAGAGGAATAAGCAACCAGGTCTATGAAAACAAGCCCTAAAGAAGCGACTGTAGGCCACACGATGTGCATTGGCTATTTCAAAATAGAAGATCTACTCCAATGCAGATCTGCTATTTTCAAAGAAAGATCTCTGAGAAAAAAGTGAAAATTGTGGAATATTTTAAAATCCACACAAATCTTGTATGGGTGTCTCTGGCACAAAATATTTTCAGAAGGAGGTGGACTATGGACTAGGCCTATACATATTCATTTGGGGGGGGGGTCCTTGACATGAAAATGTTTGAGAACCACTGGAACAAACAGCATTTGGAAACACGCCCCAAATAAGCAACTAACACCTAATTAGAACCAAGCCCCCCCAAAAAAAAACGCAACCCGCAACTAACCAATATGTACAAGCAACCTTACAGAAAAAGAAGCCCAAAGTTGCTTATAATAAACAGACGTGGCAACCCAGGTTGTGTGTCTGCAGAGGTAAAAGAGAGGATAGAAAGGGGGAAGGGAGGAGGGGGGAGGAGAATGGGGGGGGTGGTCTCATGTTGCCTCAGACCGACGGCAGTCTGTAATTAATTTTGCATGCATCGCTCTCCCTTCTCACATTTGTTTTGTTGCTTCTTCAAGTAGGACTCGTTAGGAAGGCAATGAATTTCCAGGCGTGAGAAACTTTGATGCGCTAAGTACCGTCCACGGCTTTGTTGCGAATGTAAATGCACGGCAGGGAGTTTGAAGTTCTGGAGATGCTTCTTCATCACTTCCATTGGCTGCTGCAGCTGTTGTTGTTGTTTTTTCTTTTTGGTATTTTGGTATTTGGATATTCTCGTGTCGATACCTCACTGATGAAACTTCACCAGAATGTCAATAATATTGAGTCTCTCTTCAGTATTCTCAACTCAGTGGCCTAGTGGTTAGAGTGTCCGCCCTGAGACAAAGCCGAGTCAAGCCAAAGACTATAAAAATGGTAGCCGATGCCTCCCTGCTTGGCACTCTGCATCAAGGGATGGATTTGGGGTGAGTCCCTGCGACATACTAGCGTCATGTCCAGGAGATGCCTCTTGCTGCCTCATGCTACAGAAATAGGAGATAGGCTCCTGATATAGGGGCCACACAGTGCTATTTACTCATACCTCAATATTCTGGTCAGCTACCTGTAGAGAGGATAAACGTAGCCTATATCATTAAATGTAACGTATTATTTTTTTTTTGGGGGGGGATTCCGTGGGGGAATCAGACAAATGTGTACTTGTCTGATTTGCTCTCAGTTGTATCATTGACGTCTATGGAGCTGCTTCTAATAAACTCACCCACCACCAGAGAGAGAAAAACGTCTCCCCTTATTTGTTTATCTGTGTGTATAAAAATATTGATTTCTTAGCTAATATCCTAGTTACACCAGTATTGGTGTAACCAGCACCACTGTGAAGCAGTTTGTTTATGCTTAATTATGAGACTAAGAAAGCAGCAGCCAGTAGGGGTCATTTATCATTGTGGCTGAAAAACACAATAGAGAAAAGATCAGAGAGAGATATTAGTAATTTGTTTTTAAAAGCTAAAAACTTTTATAACACGTAAGGACCGTAAAAAGATTCAATGCATTTTTTGTAAAACACCATAACACTTCCACTTTAAATAGCAAGGCAATAGCACAAAGGCCTAATCAATACAACCTCCAATACCGCTTAAACCCCTTTATCAATTCCCTCGCCATTCAGCCTCTGAAAAACTGAAATGAAGGTTTAATGAGGAAAACAGCGGGGAAATTCACTGGAGTACATGGGCAGTTAAGGCCTTCATTTCTGGTGCATAAAATGTCTTCATCGGAGTCAAGGACTCTAGCTTGACACCGATGAAGATGTACTAAATATCAAAATATTCCCTGTTTTGCTGCCGCGTCATCCTGCTCCCGAGGAGCACCGGACTGCCTATCTAAGCTGATGCACTGTGGGATCTCCTTGTTAAAAGTTTAATGACGTCTGAATCCGTGTCTTCTTTTATGTTACAGATAACTCTGACGTGAACGAGAGCAGCACCAGCAATGGTGGTGAGTTTCCTCTGTTAAGTACTCCACAACAATCGAGTTGTCCTGAGGTTGCGCTGAAGGCCAGAGACTAAAGATCTGCAGCTGCACAGAAGATTATTTTTTCCCACTGCTTTTTCTGCCCAAGCTCTTTCTTCTGCACACCAGTGGATGTTTCTGTTGAGAAAAAACATACACCTGCCAAAGTGCCAACATCCTCAAAGTGAACCTCAGAACAGTTCTTTGTGTGTTTTATTTTTTTGTGATTTCTGCACTACCCAGTGAGCCAAAGACTATTAGACTTCAGTCTAAAACCAGTTTATAACTGGTCAAAAGCATCTATATATAACCGTTGAAATTATTGTTTCAATGTAGGCTAAGCCTAGACGTTGAAAAAACTTTCACTTTTAGCCTAGCCGATTAGACGTATTTAGACTTCTAAATGGGAATGTAATATAATATGTAATATACCGTAATATACCATCCTTGATTAAGTAATTAAGTAATATTATTACTTTTTTAAGGATTAATATGTAATTAGTAACAATATTGCCTAACACTAGTAGGACCACTACTGGTTGACCAGAGGGATCGCATGAAGCTCTAAGAGTAACATCTCCCCTGACCAAACAGAGCTTCACCTCTCAACTCGGCAGTAACCATTTCAGCACTCATGCATGTGGGACACCCACGCTTTAAGTCTCTGCAGGTTGAACATAAATCTTACGGATTGCAGCTTTGATTTAAAACTGAGAGTTTCCGTCTTAAATTAACACTCAGTATTTTACGGTGAAAGTCTTGACAGGGAAGAGGGTTGATTTAGGAAAGCATCTGTAAGTGATGAGAGAGTGAGAACCATCTGACTGTGTGAACTTAACCCACCTCTGCTCAGAGCGTTACTCTTCACTCTGCACAGGGCTCAGTGCTACTGCCTCTTCTTTTATAACCCAGTGGGTCGCAGACCGATTTTTATGGGTCCCTACGTTTTTTGTTTCCTACTTTGTGATTTTAAATGATTGCAACCGTAGGTCGCAAGTTGTCCATGTATCCGTGTATCTTTGACGGTCACGCCTGACACTGTGGTTCCCCAGACACATCACTGTGACATCACAGGTGATATCACAGGTGACATCACCTATGTAAAAGTCCATATATGGGTATTCCCCAGAATCCCTTTTATGCCCATATATGAAGATCCCCGATGTCATCAATATACATCACTGGCCAGATGGCCAAGACATGGCCCATATCTGTGTGGCTGGTTCAGAGAGGGATCTCCATGTATGGGCATAAAAGGGATTGTATGTTGTGATGTCGTGGGAACCACTCTAACAGAATCCTTTTTATGCCCATATATGGAGATCCCTGATGTCATCAATAAGCTCATATCTAACAGGACTTCATATGGGAATGCCCATATATGGAGGAAGACAGCCCATATCTGTGTGGCTGGTTCAGACAGGGATCTCCATGTATGGGCATAAAAGGGATGTACCATATACAGTATGGATCTCCATATATGGGTACCAGGGGTCTCCATATACTGTATGGGTAATTGGTCCGTTAAACATCACTGGCCAGATGGCCAAGAATTGGCGTAACCTAGGTTGCATGACGCCCTGAGTCTTACTTGTTATAATTATTCAAAATATTTTCAAAAAACCTTCCCCAAAAAGCTATATTTTTTCATGAATTAAAAATAAAATTCAACTATTCAAAGAAATATCCTCTCCTCTCCTCTCCTCTCCTCTCCTCTCCTCTAGTGGAAGTGAATGACCAGGTCGAGGGCTCGCAAGAATCCGATTCGATTCCAGCCGACAGCGTTCAGTCCAAAGGTAACAACCCGACCCGACAACGTGCACACACTCCCAAGTACACACATCCCTGTGCATTCTTATTAGTGGCCACAGCTGCCGAGTTAAAATTCACTCCAGCAAAGAGAGAACCCCCAGAGCGGAGCGCTACCGAGATCCACCCTCCCTCTTTTCCACTTTCTAAATCCCATCGACTTCTCCTGCTCTCTCTCTCTCTCTCTCTCTCTCTCTCTCTCTCTCTCTCTCTCTCTCTCTCTCTCTCTCTCTCTCTCTCTCTCTCTCTCTCTCTCTCTCTCTCTCTCCCCCTCCATCCCTGTCTCTCTCTATAGGGGCATGCAGGCAGGCAGGTTTGTACTGTGCGTGCTCCTCCAGGGCCAAATGCATTTGTAAATCCTCTCTTCCCCCATCTCCGGTGCGCAACAGTGACCCTGATATTTTGGTCTAAACTTGTCAGCGTGTCTTTGGAGATTGAGTGTGATGAATTACCCGCAAACTCAACGATCAGGCGTTTAATAAATCAAAACGTGCAATGCATATTATTTTAACGTGGAGGGCCTGCGCAAGGACTGCAGCCAGGGGCAACAATCATGCTGATAAATCATATTTGATAAGGAGATATCTAAAGATAACAACCTTGTTGTTATCTTTGGTTTCTCCACAGAGGCTTTACGAATGCATATCATTTAAATGTGTGCATCTTCGGCGGAGGCTGCAACATTTCTGTCTCACTCTGGATTGTGCGTGTGGAGGGTGGGATTGAGCTATGTGCAGCTTCCAGGTTGCAAAAAGGAAAATCATTAAGCAACTGTTGTGAACAGATTGTCGGTTTCGAAAGAATAGGACAGGCTACGAGCCTGTCTTATTCTTTCTTATTCTTTGTCTGCCAGTGGCAGCACATAAAACAACTTGGCAGAAGCAAATGGGTTAGTGTAGGAAAGTGCTTAAATAACAGCCAGAGACGGTGCCAGCGAAGGCGAGGCATGATGTCAAACAACTATTTGGATCAGCGGAGATGAGGCGTAAGATAAGCGGGTAACACATATAGTATTGTTAAAATCAGTGTCACAAATGTAACACAGCAGACACAACAGACACCCACTGTTAGGTTTTGGCGCTCGGCTCGTGTCTCATTTTACCACCAGCGAGCAGCTTTGGGTTTTTTCAGAGCGATATTTTTGATCGAGAGAGACAGGGTGATATTAGAGTGATACGAGCAGCAGTAAACAGTTACGTTCATGTGAAGTACACACTGCGGCCAAGATCCAGGGTTTTACGAGGTGAACACAAAAGTCTCTGGCCACGGTAATTAAGGTTGATTTACAGTATACTTTGTTTTGCACGTGGGTGGGTGTTGCTTACCGAAAAATATCTACAAGCTCACATTGTGGCGTGCTGCGACGCATCGTGAACTTGTAGATAGGATACTTTCAGCATGCAACACCCCCACGCAATCAAGTATAACTCAGGCCTTACTCATGTATAATCAGTGGTAGAAAAAGTACAATTTTACTTAAAAGTTTATCAATGCTGCAATGTAGAAATACTCTGTCACAAGTGAAAGTCCGGAATTAAAAAAATACTTTCAGTAAAAGTACAAAAGTATCGGTATAAAAATGTACTTAAAGTACCAAAAGTATAAAGTAAGTAGTATGCAGAATATCCCATTTCACAAGTTTTCAAATGTATAAAAATATTTTGAAAATAGCAGATCTACAAGCGTCGCAAAGCAACACATTGTGAGCTTGTAGATCGCTATATAAATAGAGCTGAAGTGGTTAATGTATATTTTGTAATAATGATCAAAATCTACAAAGTAACAAGTAACTAAAGTTTTCAAATAATTGTAGTGGATAATTGTAGTGGAGTACAATATTTGCCTCTGAGATATAATGGAGTAGAAGTAAAGTAAAAGTGCTGAAAATTGGAAATAGTAAAAAAAAAACATTGCACTTAAGTACAGTACTTGAGTACACATACTTAGTTACTTTACACCACTATCAAATAACCTACTGCCTACTATTTCTGTGCAGAAATAACAAAACCCCAATGTTTGTTTTCCATCCAGAAACTGTGGAGAAGACAGAATGAGCAGCTGAGGGACGGACAGTCAACCTCAACTGACAGCCAGCCAGCAAACTGTGTGAAGGCCCACCATGTCCCAGGCAGCCTCAGATCAAGCTACACTGTGGTAGCATGGACTCTGAGACTGGCCCAGGCAAACCCACATCACAACATTCTCCCCCAATTTCATTCACTCCTCTTACTTTGTTTGCTATATTTTCGTCCCTGCCTCACCCCAGTGGTTCTCAAAGTGGATTTCAGGAACTCTCAAGGTTCCTTTATGGAGGTCTAAATTGACCCTTGCAAGTCTGTAACTTTGACAGTGTACAAATGGAACCAAATGGACCCCAAAACGGGTCCATTTGGTTCCATTTGTGCACTGTCAAAGTTAAGGGAGACCTTCAAATTTCCATGTTTGAGAACGACTGCCTTTATCCCTAAACTTCTTTGCCCTTTTTTCTTTTGACATACTTGAAATAGCCGATCTACACCGACACGTTGTGAGCTTGTAGATCAGCTATTTGAAATATTTAAACATTTTTTTCAAAATGGTAAAAAAATAAGTTTAGGGAAAAAAGGGGTAAGGCATAGACGAAAATAGAGCCCACTATCTTTGTTATGACATTTATCATGAGACTCTATCGTCCCTTAAATATGTACGTACATGTATATGTATGTAAAAAAAAGAGAAAAGGAGATAAACAAATAAAATAAACTTTACTATAGGACTCGAACATATCAAGCTGAAAAAAAAGAAGAGCCATACCTCACTGTGTGTTTAAGAGTCATCCAACATTATTGTCAACTGGGTGAGATGAGTTCAACCGGATTCAGTGTATTTATTTGGCATAAATACCCTGTGTGAGAGCATGATGAAGCTATCAGGGGGACCTTTCTAATACAGCCCCAGCACCCAGACACTACAGGCTGGCTGATGCTTAACATCAACCTGTTGCTTTGTTGTTGTTTTGTGTGTGTGTGTGTGTGTGTGTGTGTGTGTGTGTGTGTGTGTGTGTGTGTGTGTGTGTGTGTGTGTGTGCGTGCGTGTGCGTGTGTGTGTGTGTGTGTGTGTGTGTGTGTGTGTGTGTTTTTTTTTTTTTTTCTTTCTTTTGGTTTGGGGTATTTTTTGGGAGGAGGGGGGCATTTTAATTTACACCCACTGGATGTCATCGCTGTTGCTGTGATGATATTCGACAGTGGAATGAATACCTGACAACAAACAGCATCTATAAGCTTCTATAAAGTGCAACACACTGACACCTGCCATGTTCTCTTATATACTGTACGCCGCCGTGTTTCTAGTCCTGTTGCTTGGAGCCTAGTTTATATCTTCTTGTACGGCCGCGTCACTCCAAAAATGAGTTTCAACTGATCTTCAGGTGAAAATGACCTGTTTTTGACCTGTGACGCGGCCGTACGTCAGAGTGTAAATTCAGACCGAAGTCCATGTGCGAGACGCACCTCGTGCTTCAATACAGCGGTATCTCCCAGGACGCTGGTCTCATTGAACATCACTGATCATGCCGGCTGTATCAGCAGCTAGGGCTGTCACCATTATGACATTTTACATGATGATTAATTGTCACTCAATTAATTGCGTTTAACGATTTAATTGTGTTTTTTGTCATTGACAATTACATTTCTGTTTGGCTTGTAGGCTTTGAACTTGCACATGGCAGATATGACACATAACCTAAATATACAAAGAAATTACTGACATATTTGACAACTTTACACTTTCAAAAGAGCATTGATAGTGGAAATAGACGATCTACAAGCTCACGACGCATCGCATCGCTTGTAGATCTGCCATTTCCACAATTTTTTAAATGTTTGAACATTTTTCAACATGTAAACGATTATGATGATTATCACAAAATAATTGCGATTATGTCAAATAATTGCTATTAGACGATTATGTAATAATTGTGACAGCTCTACCTGCAGCTTAACTCCTTAACATTAAACTGAACATCAACACACACTGCAGAGTTGAGGGGATCTGAGTGTCAAGAAAAGAAAATATTATATTTCTTTTTCTATTTTTTTTCTTTGCTGTTATCAGTGCATGCAAGAGTTGTTTTGAACCAACACAAACAGAATTGCCGTAAACATTACAGTCTTGATTTATACGTCATTGCGTACTGGTGCCGACATGCCAAAAATAGACAATGTACAATCTCAACGTGTAGCAATGCAACATGTTGCGAGCTTATAGATCGGCTATTTTTGCCATGCAGCACCAGCACACAACAAAGTCTAAATCGGTATTACTCCCTCTTTCCCTCTTTTCTCTTAACCAGATTGTCTATAACAGTATGAAAATAATATCTGCCTTACTTCATATCAAACATCAACCATAGACATATGGAGGTGGTCTAAGTGCAAATGTATGGTTGTGTTATTGCTTGCAGATGATTTTTAGTTTTATGTAATGGGTCATATGCCTTGATTTTTCTGGGTTGGTTTACTAGCAAAAAAAAAAAAAAAAGCATTTAGATTTCTTTACTTTCAAGTTACTCTTATGATTCATGAATTCTCTTCGGTGGTGCCATACTAAACATCAGACGAATTACAGTTCTATAAAATGATGCCTTCATACTTTGATGTTTGCTTTGCTAAAACAACAAATGAAACTGACTAATAAAGTTTATGGTGGAAGTAACAATGTCTGTGCCCCCTATCTTATTTATTTTAGGGGGATATAAGCCTTTAGAGATGTGGGTTCTAGCTGGTGTAACAGCAGTGTGGTCAGATAGTCTGACATCTGTGTCAATTAGACAGCCCTGTGATCTCCAGCACAGGGACCTCCTGCCCTTAGAGCTCTGTTCTCTATCAGAGGAGAAGGGATATCTGCCAGACAGGGGGCTTCCTCCAACCCCGCACAGCCCTTACCGCCGTCTGAAAAACTCTCTAATGGTTACAAACCAGAGGGAGGCCACACAGTTTATTATCAAAGCCCTCACCCAGCTGTCCAGAACAAAGCTGACTGGGGGTCTTTAAGGGAAATCTTGTCTGGAGTGCCTCTAATATGTTTCACTTTGTGAAACATATCACTTGTTGCTTAGGCTCTTGGTGGGTAGGATATAAATTATGGATTGGAAGAAATCTCTTTATAACTCTTAGAGGTCTCATTTACATACATTGTGTAAATGTCAGAAAAGTATAAAACACTACAGTGTGTTGTCAAAAGGGTTTGATGAAAATCAGACCATACTATTTTGTCAGAAGTTATTTAACCTTTTTCAATGTTTGACACCATATGACACCTGCGGCATTGCTGACTGGCCAGTTCAATGGACCATTTGGAAAATGGCCAAAATGTCTAACTTTTAATCATTAGGTATTTAGCCCACCTTCCCGAAAAGGTAGGGCTGCCTCAAAATGTGAGCGTACCACATTCTCCGAAAGACAATCTCGCTGGCGTTCAAGCCAGCAATCCCGCAGGTCTCATAGGGTTAATAAAACATTGAAAAAAAAAAGATCTAGGATGAAATGAAGAAAATGTGCACTTGAATATATTCAACTGTTAAACTGCATAAATAATCAAATAGTGGGATAATTTGGTGATGGAAATGCAACCTAATTAATGTCTGTCCCTTGTTTCTCAGTGACATTTTCTCTCTCTCCAACTCACGTTCCGTTCCTGACCTGTACATAAAGAGACCAGGAGCACTCACTTTGCCCCAGCAGCAGTGCCCATGCTGTGACCTTGTTTATGGTTCGATTTGATGTGTTAATATCTCAAGTTACTTTGCGTTTTCATTGAGGACTTGTTTTCTTTGGGGAAAATGGGTCTGCTACTTTTCGGGCTTCTTTTGAGTGATGTTACTTTTACTTTTTTTTTTTCTTCTTCGGGGCAAGAGCTCCGGGTTGGAGGCCCATTGTTGTTGCAAATTGACCATTGTTGCTTCCCTTTCCTTATGTTGAGTTCACTGAGCGGTCTCTCCTTTTTCTACTTTCTGTTGATACTTAATGTGCTTTTTGACAGTTTGTTTGTCTAGGTGTGTTTACAGCATACAGTATATTTGAGGCAGAGAGAGAGAGAGAGAAATTAGAGAATGCAGGGAGAAGAACTACTGTAGAAAGGCAAAGTGCGGTCTTATGGGTTTGTCGCTCTGACATCACTGTGATGTCTGGGGAACCACTCTAACAGAATGGGTTTGCCGCTCTGGCATCGTGCTCTGACATCACTGTGATGTCAGGGGAACCACACTAACATAATCCATGTTATACCCATATATGGGTGTCTGATGATATTAAGCCCCTATCTAACAGGACTTCATATGGGAATGCCCATATATGGAGGCCACATCGGCCACATACCACACTAACAGAATCCATATATGGCCAAGACAGATGGCCAAGACAGCCCATATCTGTGTTGCAGCTTCTACAGACAGGGATCTCCATGAATGGGCATAAAAGGGATTGTATGTATGATGTCAGATGTCATAGACGTCATAGGACACATAACGAATAACTGAGTAAGCGTGATGTTTGGGCTCTCACAGCACATCTCCATATCTGTGTACCATCACTGGCCAGATTGCAAAGACAATGGTGCGACCTCGCCGGTCACTTGTCGCCATGTAGTTTTTACGATCCATTTTCCCAGATGAAAGCTACAGTATGTTAACCTCCTCATCTATAAACAGGAACTCTCTCTCTCTCCCCCAATTCTCTCACCAGTCACCACCTATACCTACTGTAGCAACGCAAACAAATTGGAGAAATTAATTCCAGCACGGAAGCTTCAAATCCCAGTGCTGGATAAGCTGTTTTTATCTGAAGTGCAGTGTTTGTCCTTCATGGAAATTCATCCCCCCCAACACACACACACACACACACACACACACACACACACACACACACACACACACACACACACACACACACACACACACACACACACACACACACACACACACACACACACACACACACACACACACACACACACACACACACACACGAGGCAAAGGCAACACTATAGGTGAACTAAGCTGAGATAAACACTCTAATTGGGATGAAAATTGACGCCATTCATTATGGATGCCGCTCTTCAAAGGCAGGGAAAATCATTGAAATGTACTTTGAACAAGTGGGAACATTGAGCTAAAAGACTAAACACATAAGACATTTATCCACAACACATTTGTTGTTCAACTAGGAAAAAAAAACAAAAAAAAAAACAACATTCATCCAAAGCAGGCAGTAACTCACGATGAAGAGAAAAAGAGAAGATTAAATCAGCAAATTGCTTCTCTGTCCCATTGCCTTAATTATCAACTTGATAATGAGTTCAGTGAAGCATCATTGTGCCACTCAACCTCCTCCTTATTGCCAATTTCTCACCACTACTTAGACTTAAGAGACAAGTTAGTTCTTCTTCCCTGAAGAATGAGAAAGTCTTTGACATTTAAAGACATCCATTTCAAGTCAGAGGTCTCACAGCTTTCCATCATTTACAGCCATTTCAATACTGAGCAGCAATTAAGGGTCAGAGAGACCAGAAATGGCTTAGGATTTTTCACGTCTCACTTTCTCGTCAGCGTTCTCAGCCGAGTACAACTCGGTGTATAATTTGATGGCTTTTCAACCAGACCCATCGATTCTGAATTCAGCTCATAGTTATTTACAAAAGGGAGAATAAATTGCTAGGTTCCACATAAAACACAATGTGACCAGATTGTGTGGCTCAGTGTGCGCAGTGGTTGCGTACCAGTGGATATCTGGCTTTCTGAGTCAGACTCCTATAACAGCTACTATTGATAAAGAGCAACTGGTACCACCAAGATACGGTGTTGAGTTTAATAGGAGACCCAAAGAACGCGGATAAACTTCTGCCAAACTGACATCATTAGCTGAGAATTGTCCTCATTGTAGGCTACAAGATGACAACTCTCTTATCTTTACAAACACAAACTTGCAACTGAACTAGAAAACCCCAGCTGTTAAGCTTCTTAAGATGTGGCCAATTGTTGTAGGAAAATAAATTGAAATTGGGGATTTAAACGATGACTGCTATAATAAACTGAACACAGCTGAGAAAGGAATGAAAGGTCAATGTGTGACACTGTAGTACCGGGGAGTCCAAACCTTTTTCAAAAGGGGCCACATTAGAAAATATTAGAACACCATTATCTCCTGACATAATGTACTTTCGGTCGGACCATAACAAAATTCCATATGTCATTTAGTCATGTTTGATAATAGATCTAATTTGACACATCTATATTTGATAGTTACTGTTTCACTGGCCTGTGTGAATATAAGATAGAATTCCATTAGCATTGCCAGGTCTGCTACAGCTGTTAGACTCATTGAATTGGTACCATTTCAAGGCCCCAGGGCCCAGGCCCAAGAGATTGACAAACAAAGAAGGAGAAAAAGGAGAAAGAAATATTACCTTGGATCTTGGACTGATATGTTCCTGACAACTAACAACATACTGTAATGTCAAGAACCAGAGGAACTACAGTAAAATGTCAGAATGCTAATTCACAACTTGAGCAGTCACTTTTCCCATTGTCACTATTCTGCCCATGTGTGCATTTCTGTGCATGTGTGAGTATTTGTGCTGACAGACAACTAAAACAAATTCCAAGTTTGCAGAGAAATGTAAGCACTTGAACCACAGCGTCCCTTTTCGGGGCAACATTCAGCAGGTATTAGACCTACAAGCTCAAAACACGTTGTCAGCTTGTATATCGGTTATTATCGGTGAACAGATTTGGTGTAAAGGAGAAAAGGGGGGGGGGGGGGGGTATTATAGGCCCCTGGGGGACACCTGCCAAAGAAATATAGTGGTTAAGCATATAAGACTATACAATAAAATCGTCAGTGTTAATTCATCCATTTGTAACTCAGAGAGTTTATACACATCTAAACAAATGGACCCTTACGGCCGGCTCTATTTGGTTACATTTATACTCTCTCAAGAGTAAAATTATCACTGAGGATTCCACTGTGTAGTCATTTGCATCTGTTTGCTTAACTTGTACGTTGACACGCATGTCAATGCTGCTGCCAATCATTACACATTTCCATTGTTTCCACTTATTTGATACAGATCGAATCACCACCACCTGGCAATTTGATGACATGAAGTTGCCAAGCCTTTACTCCACAGAGAGTTACTCAACACAGGCACAGATTGATGTTGTCGCCTGTCAAAACATCCTTGATTTTCTAGGAGCCTTCAAGAATCAGCAGTTTCCTGGGCTCAGGGCCGGATGCTGATCCATGCCTCATGCCTATCCCCTCCAACACACACTTGCATGCCAGGGCCACAGCCAGAACCAACCTATAGGCATACACTGAATGTACACTAGACACAACTGCCCGTCTATTCACAGGAAAGCAAACAGGTAACATTCCCAATACAAATCATGGGTGAGTAGATGGCACCTCTTACACGATTTGCGAAACACTGATAATTTGGAATGGGAATAGACAGGAAGAACAGAATACACGTTTTGCATTCAATGAAAATTAAACACACTCAATCAAGAGGTTTACGCTTGGAAGCTCGGCTCATTGGTGTGCAAAGTTTTCTCAATTAATGCAAATGCTATTTAGTGAATGACCTCAGCTTGCCTCTGTCCTTAAGTTGCTTGTTTTGACATCAAGTTCATCCAAAGTATAATTTAAAGTTGGCTTGGAATAGAATGCATGAAAATAAAGGCTGTAGATTGGGTCTCTGGATACCGAAGTTCCATGTACGTTTCTAATGGATAAATTCTGTAAACAACAACACCTAATTTCGTATTCCCATATGAGACAAAAAGACTTAAATTTATATTTAGATTTACTGTGCTTTGAGAGCGTCAGACAGGTACAGTACAGAAATAATGGTTCAATAGTTCATGCTCTCTCTGACAAGATGGTGGTCAGACATTTGTATATAAAAGAATACAGTATGACAGTTAGGCGTGTGACAAGTTCATAGGTTCCTGCTAATATGACGAGGTTGCCAAATCCATCAAAAACACGTGGGGGTCGTCCTAGTATATTTCCACAAAGGCAGTTAGACTGTTATTTAGTATTAGAACCGTCACATCTTGACATCTTGATCTGTCTGGGTAACGCTTGTCTTTTATTGTTGATTGACTGTCATGCTCTATACGGTCAAGACTCAAGATGTGACAGTTCTGATACTAAACTGCGACCTACGGTTGCAATTACATTGTGTTGATCTTACACTGACAAATACAATAGACAAGATTACATAAAATACATGCATTTCTTATTGGAGATCAGGGCTTATAGTGAGTAGACAGACATGCTTCATTGCTTTTAGGATTTCTCCCTTTATGACCAGGTCTTAGGGTCCTCCAGTTGCCTTAGCAACACGCAGTGGTAAGAGAGGGCCTGCATACATTCAACAGTGGGGTGGATGGAAGTTAGCCTTTGAACTTAACCATAATGTAGGCCTATTAAAGAAAAAAGAGTAGGCAACAGGAAGAGAATGAACCGTGCACCAATGGGACTGATTAAGCCCGCTTTCTTCCCTGTGGAAAGGCAATACTGTATACGGTTCTGACAAATCCCACCAACTAACTAACTACAGAAAAGATTTTTCCACGCATTAATGGAGACGTATGGCATTAGAAAATATGTGATTGTGGACCCTAAATTGCTCACAGGTGTGCTATGACTGTGAGTTCTACAACAGTTGAACAGTTCTACACTTCATGGGGTCAGGTCTTCTACATACACATCTATTGGCGAATAGTGACAAAGCGCGAACCGGAAGTTTACAGAATACATTGGAGTCTATGAGGGTAGTGATTTTTCTAGTTACTGACCAACGCTGTTTCTGACCCCGCATTGGCAGAACTCTATCCAAGGCTCTGTACAACAGTATCATCTGGTAAACTGTAAACCGTAAACTGGATTCTATAACTGGAAACATGGTTAATTATTGCAGAATAGGAGTATGACACAACGGACCCCTTAACCTGCCGCCTACACTATATATATGTTTCAGTTAACACCAGGGTATGTAATGTCAGTTTGGTAAGGAGTGGGGTTCTTCTGTGATGTCGTGACCCTTAAGTACATGGCATATATATTTATTAATTCATAGATATGGGTGGAAGAGTACAGGTCCCTCCCACCAGGATTCATTATTTTCTGTTTCCTGAGTCTGCTGGTTATGTTAATGCATGTGAATTTCCTTAACAAAATCGGCATCAAGATGGGAAGGACAATCACTCCTTCAACACAGCATACAATTTAAATGTCCTATTTCCCATCCGGTTGTTCGCCGAGGAGCGTGTCGCGCATTTCTTACAGATGGAAACAATGGACAATTACATTGTTTACATGTCTGCAAGCCAGTTATAGGCAAATGGAGCATGCGGGACACAAAATGCATGTTTTGCTGTGAATAAAGCTGTCATTTTGCATGAAGCAGCAAAACTAAATGTATTCATCACATTATAATATAACACATAATGTGGTGAAAATGACAGTAAATGGGGAAACAGTACCGTATGTATAACATGGTTGTTGTTGATTCACTTTCAAGGTGCATAATTGTAAACTTCATTAATTAATGTACGATTCATTTAGCATCATTGTCAAATTTGCCAGAGCCTGGAGAGGTGCTAAGGATCCATGGGAGCTGATAGTGATGATTATAATTACGCTTTTTAAGCATCCCTGTCACAGAATGCCACAGCTTTCCGACACGATGCAAACTCACAAAACACCTCATACTGCATATGACACTGGTGGCAAATTTTCCATTCACTGTTAATTGCCTCATTTATTCCCACATGTTGAAATAAAAAAAAAGAGCATGGATAAACTTAGGTAACAAAGTTTAGGAGCATGTCTGAGCACAGCTGTCTGCATTAGAACAGGCAGTGACATTAATGGAGAGAGGCTACGGTGCCTGCAGACAGTCCATCCATGCCACACGTACGCCTCTTGCGTCTTGAGGCTAAAAGCCTGTTGTCACTGCTGACAACTTTTGCAATTGATTAAGTCAGTCCTGTTGACAGAAAGACAGTGAAATCAAAATTATGACGAATGTGCTGTTTATTTTTGGGCCCGGTCGACACTATGAGAGACTTATATTAGTTACTTATATATTTTTGTTTAAAGAAAAAGAAAATGCATCCCATTGTCTCCTCTTGCCAACCCCCCCTCCGTTTGCCTGGGGGATGGAGTAAACCAGTGGTTCCCAGCCGGTGGTCCGGGGACCACCAGTTGTCCGTGAGGGGTTTCAAGGTGGTCCCCAGCTAAATGATGGAGAGTTGGTAACCAAATGGACCCTTATACAGTATTAGATTTTTTTATCTCTTAAGAGTTAAAGATCCTGATGTGTGTCATTTTACGCTCTCAAGAGTTATTGGGACCGTCACTGCACACACACTCCTTGGATGGCAAATCACAACCGCCACCCCTGATTTCTCACATGGCCCTCTTCTAGCGCCACCATCAGGCCGATTTTTGCAAAACACATTTTTGGCCACTGCTCCTACAGATTTTGGCCTAAAATCACACAAAGCGGTACACAGTATTTCTAAAGTCATGTCATCAACATGGATCTGTCCCATTTCCCATATTCCCTCCTGATTGGCTACGATTACCTTCTAAAGTTTGTGTATCCTGATGTCGCTTATCTCCCGATTAGGGAGTCTTACTGGTTGTTAAACATCTGCATTACTTAATTTACAAGAAGTCTACACAATTAGAGAATGTAGAATAATTGTTATTTTGATTGACCTGTTATCTCTCCTATGGCACCACATCAATACAGCATGGAATTGTGAACAAAGTCTTATCCAACAATAACAAAATATGAATAAGTTAATATTACCAGTAAGACTCCCTAATCGGGAGATAAGCGACCGTCAGGTCATATGTATACACAGAGGACTATAACTGGCATTGTTTCCTAGTTGTGTGGCCAATGTATAGTTTTGGTTGGCCGAGAGAATGTGGGGTTTAGCTGTGACATGGTTGCGTTTATGTCGGCAGAAAAATGTTATTATGTAGGTGGTGCCTCCTTTAAGGCCTTCGGTAAGGTGTTCCACATCACAGTCATCATAGCTTAGTTTTTATTTTGTTTTCATCAGTGAAAAATGGTAGTTGGCGAACATTTTTCGTCATAGTTTTAGCCGGCAAAATCAACACTGCACCCCAGGGAAATCATTTTAGCACAGAGACTTTAATTATTATGATGAATTCTATAAGATTTGCATGAGCACAAAACGCAACACTAAACATCCCAACATGTACGATTATCCCACTGGGGATGAGCGCTGTAGGATATTGCTAAAGTGGATGCTGATGTAAATTGTGATGTTGATTAATGTATCTCCAACTGCAATATACACCCCTGTGTAAAGCGAATGCAACAGTGCTTACAATAAATATCATTTAAAAAAAGGAAAAAGAATGCATTCAATTTCTTGGGGAAAAATGCGTTTAGTAATCACATTTGCTTGTGCATCTATCAGGTCAGCGATCTATTAGTGTAAGCTGTTGGATATGAGCATAGGTTCTTCCCACCATCCACGCCTGCCTGTGTGAATCCTATATATCTCATCCCATCTTCACGGCTCAATGCCTTCTGCTCTAATATATATGACCGATCCTCTCAGAAGCCATTTCAGAAGCTAACCACCACATTGCAGACTTCTATCTGTGCTCTGATAATGTGGGCTTTGACCATCTGTCAGCCCTGTGACTGCTGGCTATAAACTTCACGCTCCGTCTTTTTATTCATCCGTTTCACTGAGGGGAGAATCCAGCCGGTGACTCAGAGCCAGAATCAAGACAGGAGAGAGAAATCAATTATAGCTCCATGCCTGGGCCTAAAACAAGCCATGTTTTAGAGACCATCTACAAAAGAGGGGGCAGTGGCCAGTGGCCCCCAAACCTCTGGAGAGGAGGCATAGATCAGTGGTGTAAAGTACTGTAACTAAGTACATGTACTCAAGTACTGTACTTAAGTACAATTTTGAGGTATTTTTTTACTTTACTGGAGTATTTCCACATTTTTATCCTTTTACTTCAACTCCACTACATCTTAGAGTCGAATATTGTGGGTTGGCAGTGGCTCAGGTTTAGAATGGCTGCTTGGCAACCGGAAGGTTCCCAGTTCGTCCCTGGGCTCCCCCCTAGTGTGGAAGTTTCCTTGTCTGCTGAACCCCTATTATGTGCAGATTGGTGCCTTGCATGGTTTCCTCTGCCGTCTGTGTATTAATGTGTGTGAATGGGTGAATGTAATGCACAATCTCTGTAAAGCACCTTGGATAAAGATGCTATATAAAATGCACCATTTAATTGTACTTTTCACTCCACTAGAATATATAAAAATGTATTGTAATGTGAGTATTGATTCCACCACTGGCATAGATCAGCTTGTCTGCTGCCATGAACACTGACATGCAGCTCTCCCCACCACCAGCACCACATAACTGGCCCTTATTGTCACTCCTCAAAACTGGATCTATGCATCTACTTGTACCTCCATATTTCAATTTGATATGTTTTGTCACTTTAATGCCCTACTTCGCCGTGTAAGAATGTCAAGTTAAAATAGCGAAAATAGCCTATCTACAAGCTCACAATCTATGACGATGCAACATGTTAGCTTGTACAGTAAGTCTGCAAATTTCATTATTTCTGAACATTTCCCTTCCAGTTCTTTAAAAGTAATGGTGTGGACATACAAGGTTTCCACCTGAGAGTGACGTTACATAAGAATCTACTTATGGAGGTAAAAGGGTTTGATCCATGAACATCCACTAAAAGGGTTTCTCTATATAATTGTTGTGAATCATAAAATGTGAAGTGACAACAGTAATGCGACTGCATCAAAAGTGCAGTAGTAACTTGGCTATACCGAAGACAGCAGATCTACACCACCCTGGCCTGAAATCAACACAAATATTTGAAATCACCCTGACTATCTCAGCCGGTCCTGTGTGTAAGCCAGAATGTGTATTGTGAGGGCCAGGGTTGTTGCACCAAATTCTGGGCCCTGGGTACCTTAACTATTGAAAAATAGAAGATATACAAGCTCACAGTGCGGCACCGTGCTGCAAGCTTGTAGATCTGCTATTTTTGAAAAATCACGAAAATTTGTGCAAGTCTTTGAATATTTCAAATCCTTCTAAGGTTTTTTGAAAAACCTATGTTTCTATGTCAGTGGTGCTCAAACTTTTTCATGAAGGACCCCCAAAATGATATGTATTTGGCCACGGACCCCCATCTCAAAATATTTAGTTCCAGGGACCCCCCAGAAGCAAAATTTGCGTTACAAATGTTCGCTTAAAAAAAACATATATTCAAAGATTTGCACACATTTTCATGATGTTTCAAAAAAATAGCAGATCTACAAGCTTGCAGCGCTGCACTCGGTGCGTGAGCTTGTAGATCTTCTATTTTTCAGTAGCTAAAGTATAAAATAATTCCAGGCCCCTCCACCTTGGGCCCTAGTGACTCAGTCCCACTCCCCCCCCCCCCCCCCCCCCATTGTGAAGCCCCTGGTCTGGTGAGGCCTGCACAACTAGACCCCCACCTATGAGATATGAACTCAATAACATTGTGGTTATTATTACCTCCTCCACCCGTTGAGCTCAAACCAACTGGTGAGGCCAGAGACCAACAGAAACATCTGGACTAAGAGATTGTTTACCACTTGGCTCTGTGTTATAAATAACGACTCTGTGTGTGTGTGTGTGTGTGTGTGTGTGTGTGTGTGTGTGTGTGTGTGCGTGCGGGCGTGCATGTGTACTACTGTATGCATGTCTCTCCATCTGTCTGTCATCACGGTACATGCACAAGTCATTGTATGTGAACGTGCACGTGTGTGGTGCCCGCAGAGAGGAACCATGTCGCAAACAGTTGCTTTCATCGGCGCACAACAGGGACGGCATGGCATGCCCATCAGCCTGGCATGGATTGCGGGTGTGAGAGGCTCTGATTGTGGGATGTTGGAGCGTGAAGACACTGGGGGGCGGGGGTTTGGGGGCAGTCAGGGAAACAGTCAGAGGCTAGATGGGCGGGCTTGAAGAATGGGGAGGGTAAGCCCAGCTGGCAGCCACTTCTAATTGGGCTGAGCAGGTTTCCATGGCTGGCCGGGCCCATATGCAGTGTGGGTCTAAGAGCCTGCACTGCTGCGCAAAGGAGCAGGCCATACCAGGCCAGACCAGGCTAGGGAGTGTGCAGGGGCGTCACAAGGGGGGGGGGGGGGGGGGGGGGGGGGAGTGGGACTGAGTTACTAGGGCCCAAGGTGGAGGGGCCTTAATTATTTTATACTTTAGCTATTGAAAAATAGCAGATATACAAGCTCACAGCGCGGCACTGAGTGCTTGTAGATCTGCCATTTTTGTCTTGAAAATGTGTGCAAAATCGTTGAATATATGTATTTTTTAGGAAACAATTGTAACTCTAACTTTGCTTCTGGGGGGTCCCTGTTACTAAATCCTTTGAGATGGGGGTCCGTGGCCAAATACATGGCCAAATACATATAATTTTGGGGGTCCTTCACATGAAAAGGTTTGAGCACCACTGACAAAGAAGCATAGGTTTTTCAAAAAACCTTAGAAGGATTTGAACCTTGCACACATTTTCAAGATTCAAGATTTTTTCAAGATTTTTCACAGCGCGGCACCGAGTTTCGCGCAGCGAGCTTGTAGATCTGCTATTTTTCAAGTAGTTAAAGCACAAAATAATGCGTTTGCAGTCTAAATGGGTTAAACCCCCTCCCCCCCATGAAGAACATTCATGGGGGGGCCCGCGTTGAATCCTTGTACCCATGGCCTAGAATTTGGTGCGACACCCCTGAGTGTGTGTGTGTGTGTGTGTGTGTGTGTGTGTGTGTGTGTGTGTGTGTGTGTGTGTGTGTGAGTGTGGGGGGACGACGACGGGGGGGACGACGACCAGGCAAGAGGTTGGTCACACTCCAGCAGTCTCAGCCTGGGGCAGGGAGGGCCAGCTGTCACCCCCTGACAGGAGCCCACACTCCACCCACCGTGTGTGTCGGATAACACAAACTCAGTGAATGCAGCGGACCAAAAAAGCTCAATACAATAAAAGAATAAATAAAAGGCTGCTTATGACACAACCGTTTTAATCGAGCCACCCCGTAATCTCCGAGGGAGGGGTTAGGGTAGCTTACTCATGGGGTGGGTGGGGTCCCCAACCTCCACCAGTGTGACGAAAGAGCATAATGGCCGCCGTGTGAATATCGTCAATATTGGAAACAATTAGAGGCGATTAAAATGGAGGTGAACTGGTAAGGAGGGAGTGTGGACCCTCTGTCCTTTCATCCTCTAGTCCAGGGGTCTTCAATGTTTTCAGGCCAAGGAGCACTTAGTTGAGAGAGAGATGAAGCAGGGACCCCCACAACCTGTTCATAGGTTCCATATAGTTTCATCTTTTGACAGCACAATGACAGCACAAATATCAGTGTATTTTGGATTCATGTCAATGTGTGTTTCCGATATTTAACCACTGGAACCGTCAATAATTAATAAACTTGACCTTTCACTCTGTACTTAGTCTGCTCTTTCTGCTCTCTACACCAAAGCTCTTTGCTGAAAATAGCCAATCTACAAGCTTGCAGCGCGAGGCGTTG